>NC_071394.1:71380452-71696640 GCF_022682495.2 Desmodus rotundus | reverse complement strand
CATTTAAGTGTATATAAAATTAATATACAGAGAAGAAGAATGCATTGGGGCTTGGGGGCAAAGTACAAAATTGTCTACCAGTCCTCAGATCTTGTAAAATTGTAAATGCCTCTCTCATTCCTTTCTCTGTGTAATTTGTTAAATAATTATTTAACAAATATTTGAGGGTGTGTTATTTACAATATTTAATAAACATTTATATCACACTTACCATGTGCCAGTACTGTTTCTAAGTGCTTTATGGAATTCATTATAATCCTCATAGCGGCTTTATAACATAGCATCTGTGTTTTATAGATAAGAAACTTAGATACAAGGAGATTATGCACATAGTTGGCCTGAGGTCCCCTGGCCAACAAATGGCAAGGCTGGGACTCAAACCCCACAGCTAGCCTCTAGAGTCCATGTTCCTGCCCCAACACTAAGCTGCTAGGCACTGTACTAAGCTCTTGGTTTCACTTGCTACTAAACAGTAAAATACATTAAGTCCCTGTTTTAAGAGAAAATACAGTCTGGTGGGAAGATAGGTGTCAATCCAATAATCACAAAAATGCATAATGGCAAAAATCTGATAAACCTATGTAGAAAATGTGCATGTGTATGTACAAAATAAAGCCTTAGCATGTTGGTAAATTATAGGATGCCTCTCTAGATTTAATTCTCCTCCTCATCATGACCATTACATAAAATTGCAGTGCAGCTTACTGGGTACTCTACAAGGGAAAGGCCAAAAAGATTTCACCACCCTCAAGACTGGTTACAGATCAAAGCCAATGATATGCTCCCTGCTTCCAGTGGAGGGGGAAGGTGGATCAGCCAGTCATAGGCATAGGCATCAATTTCTACCTTCAAAGGGAGTCAAGAAAACAACATTTATTTGAGCTGAAGTGTATCACTCTTGGTTGCTCTTCAGTAAGCTTGCCAATATCTCCCACCAGTGTAGTCCCTCATGAATTCCTTTTTGGGTGAGAAAAGGATGAAATCAGAACTTAGGGAATAACCGTCATTTGAATTTTTGATTTGTTTTCATTGGTACAGGCTTACCAGTGCTGATGGTATAGTCCAGAGGATTTTTTTTATTTTTATTTGCTCTTACCTTTTATCAAAGAAAGGGAAGATGTCCTTACTTGGAAGCCAGACCTTGAGTGGGTGGGACAATGTGAACCATATAATCCAAACATTTTTTTAACATTTTTAAAAAATTTGTATTTGCATATAAATTTCCTGTCTGGATACAATGATATAATATGTGAAATTTTTCATTTTGTGGTGTTTTTTTTTTGAGGTGTCAAATTCAACTTCAATTTCTGGAATAAAATTCACAAAGCTCTAAAGAAATCACTTGTCTAGGTTACATTGTCTTCTCAGGTAAAGGGTATCAAGCTGGCTTCTCAGATTGGGGCAGAATTAATTCCCAATACAACAGAGTATCTAAACCAAAGATAATCATGCTGACCAGATCCCACCTTTTGTGAAGAGCTATGAACTACAGTGGTTCAGGCACTACCACTGGTTTGGCTGAACATCTCAAGGTGGCAGCCAAGTTGTTCTTGAAGCTCACAGACTGTGTGCTCACATGCCAGTGGGAGCATCCCTCATCTCAACTTTGTTACTTTGTCACATGTTAAGTTTGTTCTGCCCTCATTGTAGTAGCGGGGGCACTTTATAGTGCCACTACCAAGCTCTCAACAAATGCTCTTCACTGACATCTTAATCTACCCTGTGAATCAATTACAATGACTCTCTGAAACCTCAGTCAGTATTGACTTGATAATGGACCATAAGGAGTGGGAATGTGTACCAAATTTACCTCCCATCAGATTGCTTTGCTAAGAATGTTGAATATGGAAGAGCAGAAAGTTTATTTCTCCATGACATAGTGGTGTTATCAGTGACATTGGGAGTTGTTGCTGTATACCACTTAAAGTTGTTCTGCTAGGAGACAGAAATTAAAATAGGCTGAAAGAGACAATCAACCATGGGAGTGAGAGAGGGTGCTCCATGGGTCCAGGATGCCTTTGGGATCCTGGGTCTAGTGATTCCTAAAGCCCAACAGATTTCTTGCACAGGAACCCATGAGCTGTCTCTATTATTTTTATACATGTTCTTTCTTTTCATTTGGCTAGTTGGTTGATTGTTATTAAGCCAAGTTTTATTGTTGTTACCTGGAGGTAAAGAGTCTTTAATATAGTGGCATTAATAGTTCAAGAAGAATACTTACTATACACACATACTGATCAACCTCCTTTAGAATTAGCTGATTATGTATTGTGCCCATGTATCTAATTACAGAAATGCACATGGATCATGGATCACCTGTTCTTATATTAAAGTAACAAAGACATGGAGCTGGAAAAAAACACGAAGTTTTAGTTTGAGAAAAAGTAGCTGGAATTTCCTGGAAATAGCTCTGACCCAAACCCAGCCAGAGTAGATTCAGCCAGAGGGATATAAACAGAAATCACACCCAGACTGCTATAATTAAACTAAACTAGACTTTAGAAGAAATTCTTCTGTGTGAAAAATAAAGAATCTAGAGCAGTTCAGGAAAATACTTCAGAAACAATCATCAAATCTGTGGTTTGCAGGAAAAAGTATTTTTCAAAACAAATCAATTTAAAAATAAAACTTAAAAATTCTTTTATTGAATGTTGAAAAGGTTGAATGCAGAGGTCATGAGGTTTCAACAATATTAGATGTTCCTATAGGTTGGAGTCTCCACCCAACTCATCTTAAATAATAAAGTTCAGTACAGCTTTTGCCATTTGTTTTTGTCTTCATTCTATTTTATGTTAGTAGTCTCTTTATCCATATCCTATCTTCCTACTTTATTTCTGATTGTACTATTTATACGTAGAGATATGAGTCCCTGAGAACTTTAAGAGGATTAATATAGAGGAAATGGGTTTTATTAGTTTGGTTTTGTCTTATTAGCATTCTACAGTTTGATTAGAATGAGAAAGTCGAGAGAGTGTTATTTGCCAAGCAAAGTAAAAACAACATAAAATGAAATAAACTGAACTGCAATGTATTATTGATAGAACACAAAGACATTTTCCACAGTATTATTGTAAGTACAAAGGTCCTTGTGTAAGACAATAAAGGAGAACAAAGACACTTTTCCTCTCAGACTGTTTTTAGTTTCTTTGCAGATACCTTTAGTTAAGTGAAGGGCATATATTTTCTTTATAAGGATCTTAGAGAGGAAGATACCAAAATATACCAGACAACTATATTAAAATATTTACCATTTGTTGATTTGGGACATAGAGTGAATGACAGATTTCAGCATAATATTTGCAGAGGGAAAAAGAGAATTTTCCATGAACATCTAGAATGTTGTTTTGCTTGGGTTTATGCAGAAAAGACATCTGAGGAAAATGAAAATTAATCTTGGAGAGAAGGAGAATTTCTCTGAGAAAATAACCATATAATGTCAATGGAAATTTTCAAGTGATTAACAGTAAAGAAATAAGATTGTTGATGGATTTTTTTCAAGCTAACTTTTGCTGAAATGAGTTGAGCTTTTTTGCAGAACAGCTAAATGACAAAAGGGATATAGTCCTAGATAAGTCATTAAAATCTATATGCTCTTACATGCACGTTTGCTTATGTTTCTCCTCTCTCATCTCTGTTGCCACCCCTCCATGGTTTGATAAATTCAGTAACTGGTTATAGATTTGGAGACCATCCCTGTAAAAACCATTTTGCATCAAGGCATGTGATTAGCTAAAATTGTTGGCAGGCCAAAGAACAATAAGTGGGAAAAAACCCATTGGAAGTTTCCATTTTTTCTTTACTTCTTTTCTTTCTTTCTTTCTCTTTCAAATTTAGAATTTGAGAGTTCTAGCAAATGAAATTAGGAAACTATTCATTGTTTAAATGGAAACCATAACAACAGACATGTAATAATCAATACAGAAACTACCCTATTTGCTTAATAAGAGACATTCTCCTACACAGGAGAACTATCTTAGGAATAAAGGAAAGTCCAAAGTATCTTAAAAGTAGGTTTATTTGATAAAAGGCATTAAGATAATATGATGCCCATAAGTATTCATTCCAAGAAAACAGGACTAAGCACTCAAGACATGAAAATGTACTTATTTATTCATAATGTTTTATTGGTCTTGTGGGATAATGAAAGGACATTCATTTTAATCAAACATCCCTAGGTTTGAATGGTGGCTCTGCCATTCAACAGCTGGGTGATTGTGGACAAATGGGTCTCAGTTTTCTCATCTGCATAATGGATATTAAAATATATTTTGTGAAATAAAATGTAACTCCTTTAGTACGTAACCTGGCACATAAATTCTCTCTGAAAAGAAGTTGGCATTATTTCTAAACTCTGAACCACAGGGGCCTCTTCATCTATGCCAGAATTGCAGCTGTTATCATTGTGTTATTCTCAAATATCCTGGCTTCACTCTTGTGGAAAATGTAAAATTGAATTTTGCATTTCAGAAAATTTTGGTAAGTCAGATAATCTTCTGTCATCTCCTAGTCTCAGTTTACCTGTCACATCCTCATCCCTTCACTACATAGGCTCTGTGTCCAAAACTCTTGCTCAAATTATTTAAGTTCAGTTTGGGAATATTTGCAAGTTTCTGCTGAACTGAATCTCCCAGTACAAGAACAATTTCTATAGATTAATTGTTCTGATACACTTGCGAGACAGGGATAGGCAAAAATCTTTCACTTTTAATGTTAAAAATTCTAGTTTGAGTGATTTTTAAAACTTCTAAAATAGTAATAATTTACTTTAAAAATATTTTAAATATTCAAAATGCATGCTTATAAAACTAGTACTGCTTTATAGTCATAACGTTTTAGCATATTTATTTCAATATTTTGAAGAAATAGAACTTTACAGATGATTTAATCTTCCAGAGTAACTACTATTCTGAATTTTGCATTTACCATTACCCAGCAGATATTTATACCATTACCACATATATAAATGTACATAAAATTAACATATAGTTCTTATGTTTCACATGTTATATAATTAGTGCTTTACATAATATTATATAAATTGTTATTTGTGTTCAACATTTTTGAGATGTATCTATATTGATACATGTAAAAACATTCATTTTCAGAGATCTAAGTTGGCAGTGGAATAGATGGAAGTTACACTAACCTCCTCCCTGGACCTAACTGAAATTACAACTAAAATACAGAACAATCATCTGCATAACCAATTTAAGACTATCTGAACAGAAGTCTTAAAACCAAGGATTTACAGAAGAAGTCACATGGAGACTGGTAGGAAGGGCAGAGACATGAAAAGGGCCCAGCTCCCACAGGCAGCAACTAAGATCCCAGAAGGACATCTCAGCTGCAAAGGTCTCCCATGAGGAGTATCAGGTCTCAACTCCATGCCAGGATCCCTAGCACAGAGCACCAGAGCCAGGAACAGGCATCTATATAACATTTGGCTATGAAAATCAGTCAGGATTACTGTCCACCAGACAGAAACAGGACCTCTTAAAGGGCCAATGTACAAAATCTCATTTGCAGCCATTCAACCAGGGCTCTGCTGCCAGGACTCTGGTAGAGCAAGGGCAGATGGGACACTACTCACCTGAAAAGAGATTGGGGTTTGTGGTTCTGGGGAGAGAGCAGAAAGAACAGCCACCAGGATCTCTGTGCTGTGTCATTCTTCCACACCACAGATACCATTTTTCTTGGGTCAAGCACTTCCCTCTTTACTGCATCAGCCTGGTGGAATGGAATAGCCCCACCCTTCTGACTCCCTCTCACCTTCCCTACCAGGTTTATTACCTGCAGAGGAATCAGCTTCCTGAGTTCCTCATGTAGAGGTCTGGGGAGAGAAGGGGCTTTCATAGACTGAGTTGTGTGGCTCTGGGATAAGAGCCATTCCCCACACCTTCCCGTGAGCCTACCTATGCCACTCCTTCCCAGAAGATCCATTAGCCCTTCCCTCTTGACTCCTGGTGGCCCCACCCTGCCAAGCTCTGGCTCTCCAGGAGGTCTGGGCAGAATCAGGGACAGACTGAGTTGTGTGGCTCTAGGTCAAGGGTCATTTTCCCCTCACACACCCAACCAGTACTACCATTCCTATGCAGAGCTCTCCCATCATACAGCCAAATCTTGGTCTGTTTGGGCTGATAAACTCAGCTGGCCTAAACCTGACAACTCCTGGAGACCCCACTCCACCACAAAGAGTATACCAGGTGCGAGCACCTGGTATACTCTTGGACTTTTGCTATGTGTCCTCAGACCAAGAACTGACACCAAGTGTGAATCTGTATCAGTCTGGTGGACACCACTCATCCCTACCTGGTGACTCACTGAGAACCTACCTCACACAAATCATGTACCACCAGTGGAGTTTTCAGTGACTGAGCCTAACAGGCAACCAGCAGGCAGAGGCAAATCTCAGTGCATTTGGCCTTTTGCTGACCTATGCCCAGGCTCAGTGCTGGCGGGGGCCAGCTTTGGTGAACAATTTAGTGCTCCCCAGGCACACCCAGGCCCAGCAGAGGCAGCTATAAATTGTGGGTTGCTCTCTAGTTCCAAACTGGTTTTCCAGGGCCAGTCACATGCAGCATCTGACATTGACCTGCACCAGAGTCCCTCCCAAGAGGCTCCAGAACTACCACGCCCAGCGGTGGGCTTCAGACAGCATCAGAGCAGGATTTAATTAGCTCCATAAATGGCACATCTAAAGAAAGATGACACTGCTGAGGCAAATTCCACTTCTTGTGTTCAGCATCTGCACAGCAGCTTCATATATTGTGGTTGTGATTCATTCTCAGAGTCAACCAGTCTTAAGGTTAACCTTACTTGTGGACATGCCAGCAACAATCAATGCTCAACTACAACAGGAGGGCTCACATAAACAACACAAGGGACATTCCTAGAGCACCTAGTTCAGGTGATCAGAAGACTGAGCCACTGGGTCTCACAGGACACTTACTATATAAGGCTACCCTACCAAAACTGGGAGACACAATGGATCTACCTAACACAGAGAAAAAAAAAAAAAACATGGAGAGGCAGCCAAAATAGGAAGACAAAGAACCATGCCCCAAATTAAAAAACAACAGAAATCTCCAGAAAAAGAACTAAATTGAAATGGAAGCAATCTACACTGGTTGTAAGAATACTCAAGGAACTTAATGAGAACTTCAATGGCATAAAAAAGAACATAGAAACCATAAAGAACCAGTCAGAAATAAAGAAGACAATATCTGAAATGAAGAATACACTAGAAGGGGTCAACAGCAGATTAGATGAAGCAGAAGATCAAATCAGTGATTTGGAAGAGAATGTAGCAAAAAATACCCAATCAGAGCAGCAAGAAGAAAAATATGTATATTATTCATTTTCACCACTGTATAATATATGCTATCATGTGTCTGTGTATCAAGAAACTTGAAAAGATGAATTTGCTTTTTTCCAAGTGCACTTCTGACTCTATTTGCAAGTTGGCTTTAATGTTAAGTGCTCTTTTATTTTACATAACTCTTTGACACATAGATTGGTATGGTCCATAGGCATTTTATTTTATTTTATTTTATTTGCTTTATCACATAAGACTAATCTTTCTATTCTCATCTGGAATGTGGTTTATTTCTCACAGTGTTCACATTGTTTTATATTTGGTCATGGCATGCCATAGTGAAGCCAGAGTATAAAGTAACAATGTTGTGCTAAATGAACTAATTTAAGTGAAAACCACAATTTGTGCCTCTGCAGCACTTCCCTGCTATCTCTTTCATAGTTGCAAAGGTTGAGCAAGCTGCAACCAATGGATGCAGTATTCCTGATTTCTCAGAAATATACATTTATTGAGTGGGAATAGGTACCACTGACACAAATGTTTGATACAAGCCTGTGAGCAAGACTTCGTTCATGAAAACATGTTCCTCTATAGTTTCATACATATTTGATGTAGTCCCTTTGTATTAAAGAACTAGAGCTCAGAATATGACTCAAAATGAGTGGAAATTCATCACTTCTTTGTGTCCCACAGTTTTGTTAACCAGTAATATTACCTTAAAGAGATTATCTTTTTTAAATGATTTAATATATTCTAAGATACACTGAATACATTAATGATTTAATGTATTCTAAGACCTTTTTTCTTCCCTATTTGAATCTTATCTTTATCCTTAAGGTTCATATATTTACTCATGCATTTAATCCTACATTTCGCAAAAACATTTTAGTGTCTACTATGTACCAAACACAATACTTGTGTTGTTTCAAAAGTACACAAAACAGACGTAGCATGGGTCTATAATTATGGAATTTATAATACACTTTCTAAAAGGCTTGCAGTCTATGTAGAAAGAGACAATCTAATGTACTCCCTAGTTCAGAAATATGTGACTACTTAAATTAAAACTAAATAAAATTAAATATATTTGAAATTTCAGTTCTCCAATACACTAGTATGTAAAGTGCTCAAGAGCCTCATGTGACTAGTAGGTACCATATTGGCCAATATAGGTGCAAAATATTTCCTTCATCATGAAGGCTCCATTAGAAAGCACTGTACTAGAGTTTGCATTGCAGAATTAGCCCAGAAGATGGGTGAGCATGGGCAATCCTGGAGACCTTTCCAGAAAGCTACTCAAACATGCAAAAATCAAGAGTGGAGGAAAAAACAAGAAACTTGTCCTGAGGTAAAAGATTAATGTTTGGCTGAAAACTAAAGGGAGTCGCTAATGTCTTTCTCAGCCATTGGATGAGAAATGTTCAGTACTTTTCTGCTGTAGATGAGGGAGCTCCAGGAAATTCCAAAAAGGAAGGATTTGGTGAGGAATATCTCCAATAGAGAAAAGTTCAGTCATTGTGTGAAATCACTTGATGCTGACTTGGCCAAATTTCTGTGGCAATTGTGATCCTCACAAAATGTCAGTTATTTTACACACACAGAAATAGTTATAACACATACTTTCAGCTACTTTGAACAATTTGCCAACACTTCCCATATTTTACCTTTGAATTTTATAAAATTTCAAGATATTTTATGGTTGTCGCCAAAATAAATTTTAGGATTAAAAAAAAAACATAAGCTCTCATGATCTTGTGTTCTTCTATCAATTTCTCAAAACTTAAATGCCAAATCTCTTAAAACTCCTATGAGATATTTGACTCAAATGTAATTACATATCAATAAAAATAAGAATGACCTACGTGTGTTCACATCTAACAATAGCTGAGATAGTAGGTATGTTATTGGAAAAAAGTAGATGATTGGGAAACAAAATACATTTTAAAATGCATCAGCAGAGAGAATCAAAATGAAAGTTCTAAAACACATTAAGTCTCCCAAACTTTAAATATTAGAGTTTTCATTTCACAGATTTGGTTATTATAGTAAAAAGAAATAATGAATGTGGCTGTTTTCCCAAAACTATTCAACATCTTATCATGTAAGCATATAACACGCACATAAAAACAAAATTTCTGAACATCTATAACTATGGTTGCTCAATAGAAACTTTAGCAGATGTGATTTTGTCCTAAAAGATTTAATATTAAGGCATTTTATTTAATTAAAAAATTAGTTCTAAGATATATAAATGTCAATTACTATGTTATACACAAAAATTAATAAAATATTGTATGTCAACTCTAATTTCCAAAATCAGTTCTATCTTTCTTTTATCAAAATACCCAGTCAAAAATCAAAAACAAAATGAGCAAGCCTATTACTCATTGCTCTAGACCATAATAAATCAACACCAGGAGGTGTGAAACTTAAAAGTAAATTTAAAGATGTATATGATGCTAGGAGCATAAATAGAAATTTAATTCAAGTTTCCTGATCCCAGATCCTAGTTACTTACCTCAGTTACTACATGAGATTAACTTGTCGTAGGAAGAATTCAGTCAGGATTTCATTTGAAAATGAGGACCGCATATTTGTAACCAGAGGCAAGCAATGATACAGAAATTAACAAATGACTCAGTTATTTTTACTACTTCAGTTCAACTAAAAATAGATTGACAGGTTTGCTTTACACTGAAAAGGCAATTTGAGCTATAAAAATATATAAATATATATTCATAATTGTGTATAATATTTATGTATTCATAGTTATAAGTAAAAATATTCAAAGTCATGATAAGCATTTGTTGAAATTCCAAAGCAGAGTTCAAAAAGAACAATTCAGTACAGCTTAGGTAGGGAATTTTCCCTGGGTTGCAATGTTGCATCCATTTCTATAACACATTGGAACTTTCTTAGAAAAGAAAATACATCATTTTGGCTCTGTTGATCCACATTCTCTTTTGAATACAACAAATAATCCATGAAATATTGCCAGTATGAACTAATGAATCCTAAACTGCAGAATGTCTTTAGAAGAAATACTGTTTATTCTAGATGCTTACTCTAAAGTTTTATACTATAAATAGAGTTGAGCTAAAATGTCTATTAGATGTCCTATTTTGTTTGTTGAAATGGTTGTAGGTTACTAGAGCTTGTTCCCATCATCTCTGACAATGAATTCTCTGTCTTAGCAAATGATGGAGTGCCAACCTATAAAATCCAATAGCGGATGTCCATGTCCAGAAATTTTGAGAGCCAAGAGCTGGAGTATCAAGTGTTGTAAGTTCTTCCCTAAATATCCTGTGCATAGATGAATCTCCTTATCACAGGGAAAAGGATCTTACCTTTATTTCTTCAAATAATCCACAGGTAAATAATCCTGTTTACCTGACCTGGATCTGTTTGCTTTGAAAACATGTTCTTTCTTACTCTCGACTTAGGTGAATTTTTGCTTTTCCATCTTCAGGTACATCTGTTTTCTGTGACCCACTTCTGTAAGATGAACACAAACACAAGGTTGGTTTGTAATTAGGTTACAAAATAGTCAAAACTAAAATACAGGGCCCAGCACAAATAATGCCCCTTTTATACTACAAAATTGTTAGCATGTAATTCTGTAACATATGAATGTCACACTCAAACCATATGACATTTTAGGTGAAATGGTCAAATTAAAACTATAAATTATTACACCTATATTATTACCCTACCAACCATACTTAGGCAGACATTACTTCTGCCAAACCCTGGATATGCTATTCAAATACTCTCAAACAGGATCAGCAAACTTTTCCTGCAAAAGACCAGATAGTTAATATTTTAGGCTTGGCAGGACATGTGGTCTCTGTCACAGCTATTCAGCTCTGCCGTTGTGACACAAAAGCATCCATGAATATATGTAAATAAATGAATGTGGTCATTGTGAATAAAATTTTATGTATAAACATAAACTTGAATTTAATACACTTTTCACGTGTCATGAAATATTATTTTTCTTTTGATGTTTTACACTTATCAATGTAAAAACCATTCTTAGCATACATGCTGTCCAGCAACCCAGGCTATGGTTTGCCCACCTTGCTTTAAAAGATTCCCCTGAGCAGTTTAAGGATTTTTTTTGAAATTTCTTTTACCACATCATTAATTACCCTGACAAATATTTTTAAGTAGGGAACAACTTAAATATCCCAATTGTTTCAAGTTGAGTAGAGGAATCAGCTTGAAGCATCATAATACAACTTGGTAATATCCAGGGAAATATGGGCACCTCCCGCATTGCAGAAACTCTCCTCACTGATCCTCTTCTGGAAACATACTTCCAAACCTCCTTGGTAGTTAGTTTAAAGCTGCTTGACTAGTTTTGGCCTGCAGAATGTGGTCAGAAATTATGTGTAATGCTTCTCGATCCTGTGTGAGAATCTCAGAATTTTCTCTCTTCACTTGTCAACTGATTGGATGTAAGAGTTTCAGTGGCAGACTCAAAGTGCATGAACAGTGGCAAAGACAACAGGTGGAATAAGCAGAGATCACTGAACCATCTCTGGAAGGACTTCCCACTCAACACCCATCGGGCTGTGACATGAGCAAGAGATAAACCTTTATGTTGTTAAACCACTGAAATGTGGGGATTTGCTACTCCTAGCTAAGCCTGACTAACAAAATCTGTTTTGTCAACCTGAAAGCTTTGTAGAGTGTATAGTACATAGTAGGTTCTAAATAGTCATTTTTTGATTACTGATTGCTGATAGTCATAGTAATAGTGATAACTTTACAATGTCATATTGTATATTATTAAAATAATAATTAAAACAAAATATGTCTGTGATATGTGGCCAGGCTTTACTAATCATATATGTAAATTTAGAAGAAAGATGACAGAAATCTTGCTGTGTGATTAGTGGATCCCTATTTACTTCAGTATTGTGTTTGTTTAGGAACAATGGCAAACATTTGTTGAACTGTTACTATGTGCCAGAAAATGAAGCTAAAGATACAGATATGAATCATTTATGATGAATTTTATCACAGTTTTCTGGGGCTTACACTTCAAGATTAAAGTAGGCAAATAAGAACTACCCAGAGAAGCAAACCAGAGTATTCAGGCTAGGGAAGGATATTAAAAGTATGTGTCACCAAAAGTTATTCTGTGCAGGAAACAATGTGAATGAATAAACCATTTTTCCTCTCATACCTAATGGGAAATATAAGGCAGACAGACAAGGAGCCCAGCTATACCAAAGACTTGTACGTAAAGTACAGAATGAAGACTAAATTATTCTTAAGGGTTCCAAAAAGTAGCATCTGAACTAGGTCTTAAAAGAAGGGCAAGTGTTACTTGACAGCAAAAGGGAAGGGTATGAAGTGGGGAATAAAGTAGGATGGGGTTTATGGGCAATAAATAGATACAGGCACAAGATAAGTAAAACGCAGATATGCCAGATCACAGAGGTTTTCAGTTGACACTCCAAAATATTTTGACTTTCCTATTAATAATGTGGACCCTTAATGATTTTGGAAAGAAGAAAGTAACCTGGACATTTTGCACTGTTGGTGGGAATACAGACTGGTACAACCACTGTGGAAACCAGTATGGGGTTACCTCGAAAAATTAAAAATGGAACTGCCTTATGACCCAGTGATTCCACTTCTGGGAATTCATCCAAAGAAACCCAAAACACTAATTTAAAAAAATATAAGCACCCCTATGTTCACTGCAGCATTATTTGCAAGAGCCAAGATTTGGGAAGGAGCCCAAGTGTCCATCAGTAGATGAGTGGATAAAAAAACTGTGGTACATTTACACAATGGAATACTACTTAATCGTAAAAAAAAGGAGAAAAATTTACCCTTGTGACAGCATGGGTAAAACATCCCAGTAAAACCTGAAAACATGGGTAAAACCTGAAGAACATCATGCTAAGTGAAATAAGCCAGTCAGAGAGTGACAAATACCATATGATTTCACTCATATGTGGGATCTAATGAAGAAACTGAACTAACAAGCAAAATAAAGACAGATTCATAGATAGAAAGCAGGATGACCACTCTGGGGGTTAAAGGGATCAAGATTAAAAGAAAAAGAACTCATGGACACTGACAACAGTATGGTTATTTCAGGGGACAGTGGTGGGTGGAAGTGGAAAAGGGTATAAAGGGGATAAATAGTAATGGAAAAAATACAATAAAAATACAATAAAAATAAATAATTTAAAAATGTATAAAGCAAAAAAATTAATGAACAAGAAAATTTCAGATGCCAAAAGTGCTATACACAGCTCTGGCTGGATTGCTCAGTTGGGTAGAGCATCATACCATACACCAGAATGTTTTGGGTTCAATCCCCAGTCAGGGCACATACAGGAGGTAACTAGTCCATATTTCTCTTTCACATCAATGTTTCTCTTTCTCTTCCTCTTTCTTTATAAATTAATAAAACATATCATTGGGTGAGAATTAAAAAAGAAAAGAAAATACAACACAATAATTATATGTTTCTATAATGTTTCTGTAATTATTAAAATATAAGGGTGGAAATGTATTTTTATTTAAATTTTTACATTATTTTGACTTATTTATATGGTGACCAGAAAAGAAACCCATAAGGAATTGTGGTTGAATTGAAACATGAAGATAAGAAGCTGATCCAATAAAGCCAGAAAGAGGGACAGGACAAAGAACCTAAGTCAGGATGGAGTTGGGAATGTTTGAGGATGGAAAAATGACCAGTGAGGCGGATCACGAGAAAAGGTGGGAGTGGAAAAACATATGGTCAGAAAGTTCAGTTTAATCCATTAGCATAGTCATTTACATCGTGGGAAGAAATATTTTTTTTTCTAAGTGCAGTGGGAAAATTCTTAAGGATTTTTTTATTATCACCAAACAACTGTGTGGAAAGGATATTGTAAATATCCTGGAGTAATAGCTGAGCAGTTGTTGGAAAAACTCTTAAATAATACTTGCTAGAGATGAGAATATTTACAAAGGAGTTGGACAGAACTAGATTTCACTGGGATGTATTAGGAGGAAAAGCTGAGAGTACTTGTTAGTGGTTGGATGTGAGAACCGAGATAAAGGGAGGAATCATGCATTACTCCTAAGTTGTCACTCACTAATTGGGCAAAGGTGTCACTTCCTGAAATGGGAACAACCAGGGGAGGATTCACAATGGGAAAGAGAGACCCCTGATGACCTACCCTAAGTTCAAGATTCCTATTAACTGTCCAAAGGGAGATGTCGAGTTTACAGCCAAATAACAGAGTTTGGAGGTTAGAGGAGAAGCCAGAGCAAGAGATAAAATTTTGAGAGTCATTAAACATATCAGTTATCATTAATGCCTTGGGACTTTATGAAATCATCTAGGAGGTAGTATAAATAGAACAAAGTTGAAGCATAGGAGTGACTCATTTGGGTATTTCAACAATTAGAGATTAAATGAAGGGGGAAACAAATAAAAAAGCCTGAAAAGAAGTCAGCAGAGTATATAAAAAATCAAATGAATGTTGCTTTAAGAAAAGCAAACAAGGTTAGAGAATGCTTCAAGAAGGAAGGAAAGAACCACCCTCTGAAATGCTGATTGAGAAATTAAGTCAACAGAGGAGAGAAAACTGACCACTGAATTTCTCCATGTTAAGTTATAGTCACCTTGACAATGACCCAATGTGATAGATATATAAAAAAAAAATGAGACAAGAGAAAGGGTGACTATAAATAACCCACCAGAAGGGTTGAAAATGGAGGAGGATATGTGACAGGAATGGGGATTAAGAAGGTTGACATTGAAATGTTTGTTTTTTGGCAGAAAGAAACCACAACCAAAGGAAAGGAAAGAAGTACTAGTGTAGGAAAAAGCATAACTGTGATACCAGCATCTCTGAAAGGATAGGGGGATGTGGGATCCAGAGAACAGATAGAGGGTTTGGCCTTACCTTTGACTCTATGCATTACAGCAATTTTATTTTTTAAAAAAATGATATAGGGTACAAACATTCAGTTATAAGATGAATGAGGTCTGAAGATATATATCATGGTAACTATTGAATAGTTGAAATTTGCTAAGGGAGTAGAACTTAAACGTTGTCACCAAAAAAGAGGGTAAATATGTAAGGGGATAGATGTGTTAATTAGCTTGATGCAGACAGATCCAGAACAGTGGCAGAGTAGGTGGAAGCTACACTCACCTCATCCCAGTACCAAACTGGAATTACAACAAAAATATAGTGCAATCAGCCTGAATTATTATGTCCCTAGGGCCAAAATAATTTTAGGACTGTATAAATGTAACTACTCCTTAACTGTTAAGGAGTGGAAATTACATTCGGCCCTTTGAAGGCAACCAGGAGGCTGATGTGGCCTCCAGTGAAAATGAGTTTGACACCTCTGCTTTAGGGGACGTATTGGTGAAAATATTGCTTTGTGGAATATCTGAGATTTTCCTGCCTATGTTCTCCTCTAGGACTTTTATGGTGTTGTGACTTAAGTCTTTTATCCACCTTGGATAAAAGGACTTAAAATTCCACCCTGGAATTTATTTTTGTGTATGGTGTAAGTTGGTGATCAAGTTTCATTTTTTTGCATGGAGCTGTCTCAATCACCCAACACCATTTGTTGAAGGGGCTATTTTTACTCCATAATGTGCTTCTGTAAATGTTAATTTAAATAGCCTTTATTTTGTGCTTAAATTATTGGGGAAAGGGATTAGCTAAATAAATTTATATCTATTAATTTTTAACCTTTAAATATATTTTATCTTCATGGTTCTCTATATGAGTCATATAGAATTTTGCCTCTCTCCCCCAAAATACCAACTATCCTTTCAGTTTTGTGTCACCTACAAATTGGATGAGATGCCCCATGTTTTCTCAATCAGTAATCCTAATCTATGAAGTCTAAAAAGAGAAAATGTTTGACCTATTTTTTCTCCTAATACATTTACCTTTTATTGAAAAATGAAGTTGGAATATTACTAATGATTAACATCAACTTTATTCTGGACTTTCTCAAGCCTGTTTATTACCTCCTTTCTCAATGACAGGACAAGCCTGCCTCACTCCTGAATCTGTGCACAACTCTGCTCTTCCCTGTTTCTAAAATATCTTATTTTTGTTTGTTTACTGAACATACCAAATTTTTTAAATTCTTGATTCCAAATCAAGTTCCCTCTATGACAACATTTTTTCTTTATCTACCTCCTTCTCTTCTTTCGGTTTGTTAGTATTTATGAAATAAATTTACTTCTGAAGAGAAACTCATTATTCTTCAGTATAATCTTGTACTCAATCTAAAAGATCACATTTATAATTCCTATGCATTGTTTGGGTATATGAAATCAAGTCAGAAGTAACTTTCTGCTGAATATCCAAATTGCTAATCTCAAAATATGTTGGGATAAATAAACACAGCTTGCCTCCTCTCACAACCATATCAAAATTGTAACTAAAATATAGAACAACTATCACTCAGAACTGTCAGAAATCGAGTTAAATGGAAGTCTGACAACTACAAAATTAAAGAAACCACATCCATCCTGACTGGTAGGAGGGGCAGAGAGGTGGAACAAGCTGGTCCCATATCCACATGTGGTGGATAAAAATGTGGGAGAGATATCTTAGGAGCAAGGAGTTCCAGTCCCACATGAGGACCCCAGCCCAGGGTTCTAATGCCGGAAAGATAAGTCCTTATAACTTCTGGTTGCGAAAACTAATAGGGATTGGGTTGGTGGAAGAAACTTCTAGATTCCCAAGCTGTTCCACTTAAAGAACTCACACACAGACTTACTCAGACTCACTCCCTCTGAGCACTAGGGTAGTAGTATGAAAGGCACCAGTGACATACAGGGAGGAATCAAAGTATCTGGCATCAAGGCAAGAGCTGGGGGACAGCTTTCTACCAGACAGAAAGATGGGCAGAGTCCATTATATGTTTCTGAGTCCTCCCCCCACAGAGCCGCAACTTGACAGGCAGGTGCCATATCTAAGACTCCATCAACCTGGCTTTGCCCTCCCCCAGAGTTCCTCTGAGATTCTGACCCACCCAACTTTGGGCCCACCAAAACTGTTAATTGTGACTTTTCCATATACATGGATGGTCTTAGCTCATGCTTCACAACTTCCTAAATTCTATCAAACAAGCAACAGCCTCAGTAAGCCCTCAGTTCCTGTACTCTTCCTACATGGCCCAAGGCCTGGCAGTAGCAGCAGCCAGCCTAGATTCACAGCTTGGCTTCACCTGGGAATCTCCAAGCCCAGCAGAAGAAGCAGCCATCCCAAATTATTTTATAGCTCATGCAGGATGGCCCTGTATAGAACACAGGTGGGAGCTGACCTTGGCCAGCACCACCCAGGAAACCCCAGAGTCTGTGTACTCAGGGGACAGCTAAAGACCACATTGGAACACCACCACCCTGCCTGTGAATAGCTGATCCTCCATGGTGGGTGGAGGTTGGTGGTCAGTGGTCAGATCCAGTCTTTGCAGCTGACTGGCCTGGGTAAATCCCTCCTATTGACTTGCTAATAGCAATCAAGTCTCCACTAAAAGAGGAGTGTACTCAGCCCTTGCAAAGGGCAAACCTTGAGTACTGATAAGGGAGGCTGTGCCACTGGACCCTACAAGGCACCTAATACCTAATACATCAGGCCATGATACCAAGATAGGGAGTCATAGCAGCTCTACCTAATCCATAGAAACAAACACAGGGAGGCTGCCAAAACGAGGAGACAAAGAAACATGGCCAAAATGAAAGAACAGATCAAAACTCCAGAAAAAGAGCTAAATAATGTGGAGATAAGCAATCTATCAGATGCAGAGTTCAAAACACTGGTTATAAGGATTGTCAAGGAAATTAGTGAGGACCTCAACAGCACAAATAAAGGATGCACTAGTTGAAATAAATAACAATTTACAGGGGAAAACAATACCATGGATAAAGCTTAGAATTAAATCAATGATTTGGAACACAAAGAGGCAAAAGACAAGCAACCAGAACAACAAGAAGCAAAAAGAATCCAAAAAAATGAGGATAGTATAAGCAGCCTATGGGACAACTTCAAGAGGTCCAACATCCACATCATAGGGTGGCCAGAAAGAGAAGAGAAAAAGCAAGAAATTGGTAATCTATTTGAAACAAATAATGAAAGGAAACTTCCCTAATTTGATGAAAGAAATAGACATGCAAGTCCAAGAAGCACAGAGTGTCCCACACAAGATAGATGGAAAGAGGCTCAATCCAAGACATATACTAATTAAAATTCCAAAGGAAAGAGATAATCTTGAAAGCAGTTAGTTACCTACAGGGGAGTTCCCCAAAGACTGTCAGCTGATTTCTCAAAAGAAACTTTGCAGGCTAGAAGAGATTGGCAAGAAATATTCAAAGTCATGAAAAGCAGGGACCTACACCCAAGATTGCTCTCACCTAAATGATTACTCATTTAGAATAAAATGGGAAATAAAAAGCTTCCCAGACAAGGAAAAACTAAAGGAGTTCATCATCACCAAACCATTATTACTAAATGTTAAAGGGACTTATTTAAGAAACAGAAAATCAAAACTATGAAGAATAAAATGGCAATAAATACATATCTATTAGCAATTGAATCTAAAAAACAAACTATGCAAACAAGAAGAACATAGACAGAATCATGGATACAGAGAGCATTTTGATGGTTACCAGATGGCAGGGGGTTGTGGGGAAATGGGTGAAGAGGTGAGAAGATTAAGAAATACAAATAGGTAGTTACAGAATATACCATAGGCATATAAAGTGTAGTGTAGGAAATGGATTTGCCAAAGAACCAATACAACAATGATGTGGGAACTGCCTGAGGGAGTAGAGGCTATTGAGAGAGGGGCAAAAGGGTAAAATTGGGACAACCGTAATAGCATAATCAATAAAATATAAATAAAGTATGTAGGGCTTCTCCTTGGAGAGTCCCTACACAGCCTCCTATTCTTCCATGAGATCAGACTTAATTGTTTCTTCCACTGCATCTTCTATGCCTGAGCAATGCAGTGCCCTTTCAATTTCTTCTTTCACAGGAAAACCATCAATGCCACATATTTAGGGTTTTGATACTGTAGTACTGTTTTATATGACTAATTTCTGTATCAGTTGTAATAGTCTAGATTGTGGTATGGCAACAAATAAATTTTGAAATCTCAGTGGCTTACCATGATAAAAATTTATCTCTTGCTTAAGCAGAGTCCACTGTTGTAGGCAAGGGAGCAGCTTTCCAGTGCATCTATCTCCATATAGTGACCCATGACACTACCATATCAGTATATGAATCCAAGGTCATCTCAGAGGAAAAGGAGCTAGAAATATGCACATATCTCTCCAAAGCTTCAGACTGCAAATGGCATACATTTCAAATTCTCATAGCATATTGATGAGGACTACTTATATGACCTCACACCATAAGGAGTGCAGGAAAGCATATGGATATATGCTTTCTAGGTATGTTAAGTAAAATGGGATTTAATAAAGGGCATTAGAAAAATATATAGTCATTTGAAGGACAGGGAATGTGAAGGTTAGGCAAGACACTGCTAGAATTCAAAAAATAGGCAAATGCAAGGATCTTAGGAAATTGTCACCAATGATTTCATCTACCTGTAGGACTCAGAGAAGCTGGTGGGGAAATCTCATATCTCTTGTCTGACAGGCTTAATATGACTGACCACAGCCTCTGATGGAGATGATGGCTTTTCCTTTGCCTTTCAAATTTTGAATGAAAACTCAACCTGTCCAATATACTAGCCACTAGCCCCAAGTGGTTATGAACACTTGAAATGTGACTCATCCAAATTGAAATGAGCTAAAGGTATGAAAAACATACATATATTCAAAAAATTAGTATAGAAGAGGAATGTAAAATGTCATCACCTTTATATTGATTACATGCTAAAAATATGACTTTCATATTTAATTAAACAAAATATGTTGTTAAAGTTCATTTTATCTCTTATAGGAAACAGGTCCACATGGCAATGGTGAATGTAGTTCAGCCCTGGTTCGGGAAAACCAACCGGTGCAAGGCGGCACACGGGAGGCAGGCCCACGGGCTTTCCCATGGGAAACCAGGCCTGCATTATATCTAGGCTGCTTTGAGGCTTGCTTTTACTAAAACTCCCTCACCCTGAGTTAAGACAGCAGATGTTTAATGAATATCTTTGAAACAACTCCCTAAAGTCTGTGCTAAACCTTCCCAAGGACAGAGTGTAACCAGATACATTACTTTTATCATTCCCTTGCATTTGCAATATTCTTTTTTGTTGGTGGTGTTATCTGTAAGAAGTAATCACTTAAAGTAAACCTGAGCATAATGAATGAGTACCTTCTTTAATATAATGCTACGAGAAAGTAATAAAAGCCTGTCCAGGCAAGGGTCAGAGTGCTCTCTCACTCAGAGTGGCCATGCTGTCCCTTTTCTGCTGCCCATTTGAATTTGTTCATCTCATCCACAACACCACAAACACCACTGGCCAGAGTCCACATAAATCTGTTGCCAAACTTTCCCCAAGTAATTGTAACATTTTACATTTCCACTAGGAATGAATAAGTAATCCAATTTTTTCACATCTTCATCAGTATTTTGTGTTGTTTTTATTTTAGTTTATATATATATTATATATATCCATTAGTGTCCATTTCACCACACCACGCCCTCCTGCCTCACCCATCCACACCCCCTGCCCTCAAACCCAACCCCTTTAGCTTTGTCTGTGTGCCCTTCATATGTGTTCCTTGATGCCCATCCCCCATTATTCCCTATTATCTCTCTACCTCCTCCTCTCTGATTACTACCAGATTCTTCTTTATTTCAATTTCTCTGGTTGTATTTTGCTTGCTTGTTTGTTTTGTTGATTAGGTTTCCACTTATAGGTAAGATCATATGGTATTTGTCTTTCACAGCTTCTCTTACTTCACTTAGCATAATGCTCTCCAGATCCATCCATGCTGTTGTGAAGGGTAGAAGCTCCTTCTTTCTTTCAAAAAAACATAGTTTTTTGACCCACTCATTTACTGATGGACACTTAGGTTACTTCTAGCACTTGACTATTGTAAATTGTGCTGCTATGAACATTCGGGTGCATAGGGTCTTTTGAATTAGTGTTTCAGGATTCTTAGGGTATAATCTGAACAGTGGTATTGCAGGTTCAAAAGGCAGTTCCATTTTTAGTTTTCTGAGGAAATTCCATACCGTTTTCTATAGTGGCTGCACCAGTCTGCATTCCCACCTACAATGCATTAGGATTCCCTTTTCTCCATGACCTCATCAGCACTTATCATTTGTCAATTTGTTTATGATGGCCATTCTGACCTGTGCAAAGTAGTATTTCATTGTACTTTTAAGTTGCATCTCTCTGATGGCTAGTGATGGCAAGTATCTTTTCATATGTCTCTGGGCCTTCTTTATGTCTTCCTTGGAAAAGTGTATGTTCAAGTCTTTTGCCCATTTATTAAATTGGGTTGTTTGTCTTCCTGGAGTGGAGTTGTGTGAGTTCTTTATATATTTTGGAGATTAGGCCCTTGTCTGAGGTATCATCTGCAAATATGTTTTCCCATATGGTTGGTTCTCTTTTGATTTAATGCTGTTTTCTTTAGCTTTGCAGAAGCTTTTTATTTTGATGAAGTCCCATTTGTTTTTTCTTTCTTTTATGTCTCTTCCTCTAGGGGGCATATTAGTGAAAATATTGCTGCATGGAATGTCTGAGATTTTCCTGACTCTCTTCTCCTCTACCACTTTTATGGTGCCATGACTTATATTTAAGTCTTTTATCCATCTTGAATTTATTTTTGTGTACAGTGTAAGTTGGTAGCCAAGATTCATTTTTTTGTAGCTGTTCAGCTGTCCCAACACCATTTGATGAAGATGTTATTTGGATTCCATTTTATGTTTCTACCCACTTTGTCAAATATTAATTGACCACAGATACATGGGTTTATTTCTGGGCTCTCTATTCTGTTCCATTAATCTATGTGTCTATACTTATGCCAGTACCAGGCTGTTTTGATTACAGTGGCCTTGTCATACAGTTTGATATCAGGTATTGTGACCCCTCCTGCTTTGTTCTTTTTCTCAAAATTGCTGCAGCTATTCGGGGTTGTTTATGGTTCCATATAAATTTCTGAAATGTTTGTTCTATATCTGTGAAATATATGGGTACTTTAATAGGGATTGCATTGAATCTATAAATCGCTTTGGGTAGTATGGCCTTTTTGATGATGTTAATTCTTCCAATCCATGAGCATGGTACATGCTTCCATTTATTTGTGTCTTCCTTAATTTCTTTCTTCCGTGTTGTGTAGTTTTCTGAGTACAGGTCTTTTACCTCCTTGGTTAGGTTTATTCCTAGGTACTTTATTTTTCTTGTTGTATAGCAAATGGGATTTTTTTTTCCTGATTTCTGATTCTGCTCTTTCATTATTGGTGTATAGAAATTTCTTTGATTTCTGAGTATTGACTTTGTGTCCTGCTGTTTGGCCAAATTTGTTTATTAGCTCGAGTAGTTTTTGGGTGGAGTCTAAAGGGTTTTCTGTATACAATATATCATCTGCAAACAGTGACAGTTTTGCTTCCTCCTTTCCAATGTTGATACCTTTTATTTCTTTATCTTGCCTAATCACTGTGGCTAAAACCTCCAATGTCATGTTGAATAGAAACATTAAAAATGCACATCCTTGTCTTGTTCCTGATCTTAGTGGGAAAGTTTTTAGTTATTGCCTATTGAGTATGATGCCGGCTGTAGGTGTCTCATATATGGCCTTCATTATATTGAGGAATGCTCCCTCTATTCCCACTTCACTGAGTGTTTTAATCATAAATGGGTGCTGTACCTTATTAAATGCTTTTTCCCCATCTATTGATATGATCATGTGATTTTTGTCTTTCCTTTTGTTTATGTGATGTATTACATTTCTTGATTTGTGAATATTGTACCATCCTTCCATCTCTGGGCTGAATCCCACTAGATCATGTTGTATGATCTTTTTGATATATTGCTGGATGTTGTTTGGATATGTGTTATTTTAGTTTTTACTTAGTTTTTATTTTAGCCATTATGGTAAGTGTGTAGTAATATTTCATTGCAGTTTTCATTTGCATTTTCCTAGTGGCTAATGATGTTTAACATTTTTCATGTACTTTGTGTCATCTGTATACTCTCTTTAGGAAAACATCTCTTCTTGAATTTTGACTATTTACTGATTAAATTGTTTGCTTTTTTACTGTTGATATATATAGATATATATATATCTACATTAAATATCTATATCTACATTAGACATAGATAAATATATATCTATCCTTAGATGTAGATATATATCTATAATATAGCTATCTTAATTATAGATATAAATATAGCTATATAGCTATATAAATATATATATATATTTGTTGTTGTTGTTGTTGTTGTTGAGTATGTGCTTTGCAAATATTTTTTTTCAGTCTGCAACAGGGTCTTTCCAACAGCAAACACCTTTATTTTGATGAAGTCTAATTTTCTGTTTTTCTTTTAATGAATCATCTCTTTGATGCCAAGTGTTATAGTAACCTCTGTTGTCCTAGATCATGAAGTTTTTCTCTAATTTTTTTCTAAAATTTTTATAGTTTTGCACTTAAGTGTGTGCTTCATTTTAATTTAATTTTTGAATAAGTTCTCTTAGGTTGAGGTTACTTTTTTTCACTTATAGATGTCCATTGGCTCTAGCACCATTTATTGAAAGTTTGTCTTCCATTGGATTGTTCTTGTATCTTTGTCAAAAGTCTGTTTTATTATTATCTTAACTAGAAGTTCCAGTAAAATGCTGAATAGAAGTAGCAAGAAAAGACAACGTTGTCATTTTTCATCTTAGTCTTAAGACAAAGAAGTCAGTTTTCTCTACTAAGAGTGATGATAGCTTAAGCTTTTTTGGTAGGTGCCCTTTATTACATTGAAGAAGATTCCTTCTATTTATTTTTTTTCCAATAGTTTTATCATGAATGTGTTGAAATTTGTCAAAAGCTTTTCCTGTATGAACTGATATAATCATGTGAATTTTTTTCTTTGTTTTTTAGTATTGTGGATTATATTGATTTATCAAATAATAAATAATTTTTGCATCCATGGAACAAACCCCTTTTAGTCATAGTCTAAGATTTTTGTACATTATTGAATTCTGTTTATTAATATTTTGATAAAGATTTTTGCATGTCTAGGCATGAGATTATTGTTCTCTAGTTTTTGTTTTGTTTTGTTTTATATTGTCTTTTCTTTCACTATCAGAGTAAAATTAAGTAGCTTCATAAAATGAATTGGGAAGTTTTCCTCTTACTAGTTTCTGCAAGAGATTTCATACAACTAATATTAATTCTTCTTTAAACATATGGTAAAATTCTCCAGTGAGACTAACAAGGACAAGGAATTTCCTTGAGGGAAGTTTTTCAACTATGAATTCAACTTCCTTAGTAGTATAAGGGTCTTCAAATGATTGTTTCATATTAGACGAATTGTGGAACTTTGTATTTTTCAAGTAATTACTCAGTTTCTACCAAGTTGTCAAATTTATGTGTGTAAAGTTGTTTTTAGTATTCTCTTATTATACTTTTGATGCCTGAAAGTCTGTAGTGGCAGCCTGTTTCATTCCTGACATTGGTAATTTGTGTCTTCTACCTTTCTCCCCCTCTGTCTTGCTATGAGTTTGTCAAAGATCATTTCTATGAACCAGATCTATATTTTATTAATTTTCTCTATTATTTTTCTATTTCAAATTCATTGATTTTGCTCTTATTTTTATTATTTTATTCCTTCTACTTAATTTCGCCTTATTTTGCTCTTCTTTTCCTAGGTTCTTGAGGTAGAAGCTTATATTATTGATTTGAGACTTTTTCTCTTTTCTAGTATAATTGTTTAGTGCTAAAATTTTTCCTCTTAGCACTGTTTTAGCTGATTCCTACAAAATTTGATCTGTTATAGCTGATATGTTCATTTTCATTCAACTCAATATATTTTTTAATTTTCTTTAATTTATTCTCTTTGACCACTAAATTATTTAGATGTGTGATGTTCAGTTTCCAAGTGACAGGAACTTTTTTGTTATCCTCTTGTTATTGTTTTCTACTTTGATTCCTTGTGGCCAGAAAACACACTCTGTATGATTTTAGTTTTTTTTAGTTTGTTGAGGTTTGTTTTATGGCCTAAGATGTGATCCATTTTAGAATATCTTCCTTAGACATTTAATAAGAATATGCATTCTGCTATTGTTTGATAAAGAATTCTACAAATAATAACTATAATTTGGTAGATGGTATTGAATTCTTCTATATCTTTGTTGATTTTTTCTCTAGTTTTTCTATCAATTGTGAAGAAAAAGATATATATATATATATATATATATATATATATATATATATATATATATATATTTGATTTTTCCCTTTGATTCTTTTGGTTTTTGCTTCACATATATTGTACCTCTGTTGTTTAGTTTATATGCCCTTGGTGGACTGGTTTTTCTGTTATTACATAATGTCTCTTTTCTATCTCTGGCATATTCTTCTATCTGAAGTCTGTTTTGATCTGATTATATAATACATACAGCCATTTCTGCTTTCCTTTAATTAATGTTTGCATTGTGTATTTATTATATTTGTAGTTTATTTAATATTTTATGCCTGTCTCTGTCTTTTAATTCATATGTTTAAACCATATACATTTAAACAAAATCTGCTTTTTTGTGTTTTTTGTTTTGTGTTCGTTCTCTTTGTTTTCTTTTCTATGTTTTCTTTTGCCTAAATTCTTTTGGGTTAAACGAATATTTTCACATTATATTTTATTTAACTCTAGTGTTTTTGAACATATTTGTTTAGTTTTTAAGTGGTTTCTCTAAATATTATGTATATAAAAATTAGCACAGTCTACTGGCATTGTTATTTCTCCAGTTTGAGTAATATACATGAACTTTGTATCCCTTTATAGTTTTTTCTTTACCTTCCTCTTTTTATAATATAATTTCGTTAAGTATTTTCTCTACATTCATTTAGAGTTAAATCAGGTGGTATTATTATTTTTGCTTCAACCATCAAACATAACTTAGAAAATTCAAAAGGAGAAGAAAAGTCTGTTGTATTCATGAGTATTTTTGCATCTTGTGTTCTTCCTTACTAATGTTCCCAAGTTCCTACTTTTATCATTTCCTTTCTGTTTGTAGAACTTCCTTTAGCCATTGTTTTAGAGGACATTTGCTGACAACACATTCTCTTAGTTTTCCTTCATTTAAAAGTGTCTCAATTTCTCTTTTATTCCTAAAGGTTATTTTCACTGGATACAGAATTCTATATTTCTGTTTTCTTCTTTCAGGACATGTAAAATATGGTGGTACTTTTTTGACTTTTATGACTTCTGGTAAGAAATGTGGGGGTCAGATCTTCAAAAAAAAGGACCTTTATTTTGAGGGCTTTCTATTACCTTTTTAAAAAGAATTATGGACTTCCACTTGTGGGAAGATATGCTTTTATCCATTTTCCTCACTTAAATACAGCTAAAACTTCTGGACTTTATAATATAATAATAATATATTATAGTTATTATATATGTTATATAATATTACATATAGCAATTATAACATATGTGTATATTATATGTTTTTATATGTTATACATAAAACAATTTGAATTGTTTTTTCACTGTAAGTAAAGTGTTTCCTCTACTGCTTTAAAGATTATTTTTTGTCTTTGGTTTTTAGTTTAATTATAAGGCATCTGAGCACTGATTTATTTTTGTATATCCTATTTGGGGTTCACTAAGCTTCTTAAACCTGTAGTTTTACATATCTTGATAAATTTGGAAGGGTTTAGCCATTATTTTTTTAGTATTTTTTAACCCATTCTCTTTCTTCTCTCCTTCTCAGACTTCAATGACATGAATTTTATATTTTTTGTTATAATCACACAGGTCACTGAAACTCAGGTTTTTTAGTATATTTTCTCCATGTTCTTCGGATTGGATAATTTTTGTTGTTCTGTCTTAATATTCATTGATTCTTTTCTCTGTTCCTTCCATTCGGCTTTTGTACCCATCCCTTGTTGCACCCATCCACTGTTGGTTATTACATTTTTTAGTTGTAAAATTTCCACGTGGTTCTTCTTATTACCTTTTAATTTTTGCTGATGTTTCCGACTTGTTTTCTAAGACACTCTGTATCTTTCTTTTGTTTCAAGAATATTTTTAATTGCCTCTTGAAGCATTTTTATTATGACTGCTTTAAAATCTTTGGCAATTGAATCAATTCAACATCTCTGTCACCTTAGTGTTCACATCTATTGATTGTTTTCTTTAAATCTGATTTAGGTCTTCTTGGTTTTTGATATGATAAATGATTGTCAATGGAAAGCTGGACACTTTCATATTAATTATGACACTAAATCTTATTTAGACCCCTGCTTTAACTTACTTTTCTGGTACACCGCCAGCAAAAGAAAGGAGGAAGTAGTGTTTCCTTACTGCCAATTGAAGGTGGAAGTCCAGGCTTCCTATTTAGCCTTTGTTGACACCAGAGGTGGTGGTGAGGGTCAACATCATTGCTGGACAGGTATGGAAGTCCAAGCTCTGCTGGTGGTCTCCACTAGTACTCTAGGGCACGTGTGGGCTGGGGTATCTCCTTGCTGCTTGAGGGGGATGAAAACCCAAGCTCTTTACTTGGGTTTCTCTGATATCATCTTGACATTTTCTTACCTGTTGGTGAGTGTTGTTACAGTCCAATAGGGGGGAATCTAGGTTCCACACTTGCTCATGGCTAGTATGGCTGGAGCCACATTTTTTTCTGTGGTATTTGGTTAGAGTAGAGTGGTTGTTTTCTAAAAAGATTTTTTTTTTTTTTACTTTTTTAGCCTGATCCTTTCCTGATTCTTTGAGTAGATGGAGTAGGTGTTTTGTTTTGTTTTGTTTTATCTGTGCCCATTGGCATTTCTGGATTGCTGTCTTCTTCAGCTCCAAGTCTGAGATATCTGAGGAAAAAGCAAATCAAGGAAATTCACCACTACCTTGTCCTTAGGCCTTAAGGACCCTAGTTGGTCTGCTTCCTTTTCTCTACTGTTCAGTGGTGTCACATATGTGTTATGTACACTGTTCAGGGTTTTTAGCTCTATTTAAAGAAGAAAAATAGGAAAAATCACATCTTCCCAGAACTGGAAATCCATAATTCTTTTTTTAAGGTAATATAGAGCCCTCAATAAAGCTCTTTTTTTAAGAATCTGACTTTCACATTTCCTATCAATTAGTAATTAACTCATCATACTAATAGTAGTCAGAATCATTGGTAACTAATAAGTAAATAACTAAAGATCACTTAGATGTAGCACTCTTCACAATCTCTGACTTAGCACAGGATCCCAACAGTGGTCTTTTATTTTTGACACTACACACTGATACATCCTTCTCTAATAAAGGAGGATATATATTTGGTCATGAAACTGCATATACTTTTAAAGAATACTGTTTAGCTCTATGTAATATTAATATATGTTATTAATTTGTCAGTCAGAACTATAATATTATCCACAGTTTACCACTTTTACTTAAATGCCTTCAAACTCTGCTTCCAAGGATAATTTGGAGGAAACACTGAGAATATTTTCATCCACTCCCATGTCTTCATAATTGATATTTACAGGTATCAACAAAATTATGTCTCTAGCTTAAAGTTATCTCCTCATCTCCAAAGTTATAGATACAACTGCCAACCTAGCTATATAGTCTGTCTCTTCAAACACAATATCACCCAACCTAACCCATAACACTGCCTTTCATATCCCCATGATACCTATCCCTGTCTGCTATTCTCTAAGGAAATGAGTAGCATCATTTAGTCAGTTTAACAAGACAGAAACTGGCAGCATTCTTGGCCAATTTTCTCTCTTGATTCATATATACTTAGCAGTATGCTCTTTAACAACCAATTCTCCAGAAGGAAAATGTGTGCAAACACACACACACACACACATATTTAAATTTACAACCAAGACTACCATACCCAGCAAGGTTCTCATTTAAAATGGATGGTTAAATAAAGAGCTTCCCCTAAAAAAGAAGCCTAAAAGAGTATGTCTCCACCAAGCCAGTACTGCAAGAGATTCTAAAGGGACTGCTCTAAAACAGAGAAGAGAGAGAAAGAGAGACAGAGAGAAAAGGGGGGAGACACAGGAAAAAAATGTCAATGAATGAGTACCTATCAATAATAACATTAAATGTAAATGGATTAAATGCTCCAATCAAAAGATATAGGGTAGCTGAATGGATAAGGAAACATGACCCACACACATGCTGCCTACAAGAGACCCACATCAGAACAAAACACCTACATAGACTGAAAGTGAAGGGATGGAAAAATATTCCAAGCAAACAGACAGGAGAAAAAAAGTCAGAGTCCATACTTTGATATCAAGAAAAGTATATTTCAAAACAAAGTCCATAAATAGAGACACAGAAGGACATTTCATAATACTTAAGGGAAGAATCCATCAAGAACATATAACTATTGTAAACATATATGCACCCAACATAGGAGCAGCCACACATATAAGGAAAATCTTGGAGGACTTCAAGAAATGCACTTATAGTAGAGGATTTTAACACTCCACTCTCCACAATGGATAGAACATCCAAAGAATCAACAAGGATATTATGGCACTGAACAATACTCTAGATCTAATGGACTTAATTGATATATACAGAAACTTTCACTGCAAAGAAGCAAAATATATACTGCTTTCTTTTTTTTTAATTTTTATTGTTATTCAATTATAGCTGTATGCCTTTTCTCCCCATCCCTCCACCCACCCCAGCTGAACCCACCTCCCTCCCCCACCTCCACCCTCCCCCTTGGTTTTGTCCATGTGTCCTTTATAGTACTTCCTGTAATCCCCTCTTCCCATTGTCTCCCCCCCCCCCGGCTATTGTTAGATTGTTCTTAACTTCAATGTCTCTGGTTATATTTTGTTTCTTCTTTTCTTCTATTGATTATGTTCCAGTTAAAGGTGAGATCATATGGTATTTGTCCCTCACCGCCTGGCTTATTTCACTTAGCATAATGCTCTCCAGTTTCATCCATGCTGTTGCAAAGGGTAAACGCTCCTTCTTTCTCTCTACTGCATAGAATTCCATTGTGTGTGCACATGGAACACTTTCAAAAATAGACCACATGGCAGTACACAAAACAAACCTCAACAAATTCAAGAAAATTGAAATCATATCAAGCATGTTCTCAGATCACAATGAATTAAAACTTGAAACCAACACCAAAGAAAAAAACTCAAAAACATTCAAATTCATGGAGACTGAATAACAAGCTATTAATCAATGAATGGGTCAACAATGAGATCAAAGAAAATATCAAAAAGTTTCTGGAAAAAGAAGAAAATGAACAGAAACAGCCAAAACTTATGGGACACAACAAAGGCAGTTCTGGGAGGAAATTTAATAGCAATATAGGGCTACCTAAAAAAGATAAAAACATTTCAAATAAACAACCTAACCCTACATTTACAAAAACTATAGGAAAAACAACAAAGACAGCCTAGGGCAAGTAGAAGGAAGGAAATAATCAAGATCAGAGCAGAACTGAATGATATAGAGACTAAAAGCACAATTCTAAGAATCAATAAATCCAGTAGCTGGTTCTTTGAAAAGACAAAATTGACAAGCCTTTAAGCAGACTCCTCAAGAAAAAAGAGAAGATCCAAATAAACACAATAAGAAATGAAAGAGGAGATTACAGCCGATACCACAGAAATACAAAGGATTATAAGAAATTACCACAAACAACTATATGCCAAGTAATTTGAAAACCTAAGTGAAATGGACAAATATCTAGAAAAATATAATCTTCTAAAATTGAATGAAGGAGAAACAGAAAGCCTGAACAGACCAATGACAGCTGATGAAATAAAAGCAGTAATCAAAACACTCCCAACACACAAAAGCCCTGGACCAGACGGTTTCACAGTAGAATTTTATAAAATGTTTAAGGAAGAGCTAACCCCTATCCTTCACAGACTATTCCAAAAAAATCCAAGAAGATGGAAGACTCCCAAACTCTTTTTATGAAGCCAGCATCATCCTAATCCCAAAAGCAGATAAACACATAATGAAGAAAGAAAACTTCAGGGCAATATCACTGATGAATTTAGACGCCAAAATGCTCAACAAAATATTGGCAAACCACATCCAGCAATACATTAAAAAGATCATACACTATTACCAAGTGGGATTCATCCCAGGGATGAAAGGATGGTACAAGATTCACAAATCAATAAACATAATGTATCACATAAACAAAAGGCAAGACAAAAATCACATGATCATATCAATAGATGCAGAAAAATCATTTGATAAGGTAGAGCACCCATTGATAATTAAAACACTCAGCAAAGTGGGAATAGAAGGAGCATTCCTCAATATAACAAAGGCCATATATGAGAGACCTACAGCCAACATCATACTCAATGGGCAAAAACTAAAAGTTTTCCCACTAAGATCCCATTTTGCCCACTAGGAACAAGACAAGGATGATTGCTTTCACCACTTCAACTCAACACAGTACTGGAAGTCCTAGCCACATCAATCAGACAAGAAAAAGAAGTAAAAGGCATTCAAATTGGAAAGGAGGGAGCAAAAGTGTCATTCTTTGCAGATGACATGATAGTGTACACAGAAAACCATATAGACTCCACCAAAAAACTACTGAACCTAATAAGTGAATTTGGCAAAACAGCAGGATACAAAGTCAATGTTCAGAAATTAAAGGCATTTTTGTACAGTAACAATGAAATATCAGAAAGAGAAATCAAGAAAAAAAATCCCATTTGCTATAGCAACAAGAAAAATAAAGTACCTAGGAATAAACCTAACCAAGGAGGTAAAAGACCTATACTCAGAAAACTACACAACACTGAAGAAAGAAATTAAGGAAGACACAAATAAATAGAAGCATATACCATTGTCATGGATCAGAAGAATTAACATCATCAAAATGTCTATACTACCCAAAGCAATGTATAGATTCAACACAATCCTCAATAAAATACCAATGACATATTTCAAAGACATAGAACAAACACTTGAAAATTTTATATGGAATTATAAATGACCCCAAATAGCTATAGCAATTTGAGAAAGAAGAACAAAGCAGTGGGATTACCATACCAGACATCAAATTGTATTACAAGGCCACAGTAATCAAAACAGTCTGGTACTGGCATAAGAACAAACAGATAGATCAATGGAAGAGAATACAGAGCCCAGAAATAAACCCAAGTCTGCATCGTCAATTAATATTTGACAAAGGGGACAGAAACATAAAATGGAATCCAAATAATATCTTCATCAATTGTTGTTGGGTTATCTGGAAAGCAACATGCAAAAAAAAAATGAAACTCGACAACCAACTTATGTCATACACAAAAATAATTTCAAGATGGATAAAAGACTTAAATATAAGTCATGATACCATAAAAGTGCTAGAGGAGAAGATAGGCAGGAAAATCTCAGACATTCCATGCAGCAATATTTTCACTAATATGTCCCCTAGAGGAAGAGACATAAAGGAAAGAATAAACAAATGGGACTTCATCAAAATAAAAAGCTTCTGCATGGCTATAGAAAACATTAGCAAAATGAAAAGGGACCCAACCAAATGGGAAAACATATTTGCCAATGATATCTCGGACAAGAGTTTGATCTCCAAAATATATAAATAACTCACACAACTTCACACCAGGAAGACAAAAAATCCAATCAAAAAATGGGCAAAGGACCTGAACAGACGCTTCTCCAAGAGTGATATACAGACAGCCCAGTGAACAATTAAAGGATGCTCAGCATCATTAGTCATCAGAGAGATGCAAATTAAAACCACAATGAAGTACCATCTCACACCAGTCAGAGGGGCCAACATAAACAAATCAACAAACAAATGTTGGAGAGGATGCGAAGAAAAGGGAACTGTAGTACATTGTTGGTGGGAATGCAGACTGGTGAGGCCACTGTGGAAAACAGTATGGAATTTCCTCAGAAAACTAAAAACGGAACTGCCTTTTGACCCAGCATTTCCACTGCTGGGTTTATACCCTAAGAATCCCAAAACACTAGTTCAAAAGAACTTAAGCACCCCAATGTTCATAGCAGCACAATTTACAATAGCCAAGTGCTGGAAGCAGCCTAGGTGCCCATCAGCAAATAAGTGGATCAAAAAACTATGGTATATTTACACAATGGAATATTATAAAGCAGAATGAAGGAAGGAGCTCCTACCCTTCGCAACACCATGGATGGAACTGGAAAGTATTATGCTAAGTGATGTAAGTTAGGTGGTGAAAGACGAATACCATATGATCTCACCTATAAGTGGAACCTAATTAACAAATGAAACAAGCAAGCAAAATATAGCCAGAGAGATTGAAATCAACAATAAACTGACAGTAACCAGAGGGCAAGGGAGAAGGAAATAACGTGGGAAAGAAGGGAAAGGGACTTAAATGAACATGATTGAGGGACCCACGGACAGAGGAAAGTGGGGTGGGATTGAGGGTGGGAGGTGAGCATGGGTAGGGCGAGGGAAGTGGTGGTGGGAAAATGGATACAACTGTATTTGAACACCAATAAAAAAAGTAAAAAAAAAAAAACCCCAATAGGCTCCACCAAAAACTCCTCAACCTAATAAGTGAATTTGGCAAAACAGCGGGATACAAATTTAATATTCAGAAATCAAAGGCATTTCTGTACACTGACAATGAAATGTCAGGAACAGAAATTAGGGGAAATATCCCATTTACTATAGCAACAAGAAAAATAAAGTGCATATGAATAAACTTTACTAACGAGGTGGAAGACCTGTACTCAGAAAACTACACAACACTGAAGAAAGAAATTAAGGAAGACACAAATAAATGGAAGCATATACCATGTTCATGGATTGGAAGAATTAACATCATCAAAATGTCCATACTACTCAAAGCAAATTATAGGTTCAACACAATCTCTATTAATACACCAATGACATATTTCACAGATCAAGAACAAATATTTCAAAAATTTAATGGAACCATTAACAACCCCAAATAGTTTCAGCAATTTTGAGAATGAAGAACAAAGTAGGAGGGATCACAATACCTGATATCCATCTATATTACCAGGACACGTAGCCCAAAAAGTCTGGTACTGGCATAAGAACAGACACATAGATTAATGGAACAGAATATAGAGCCCAGAAATAAACCCATGTCTCTATGGTCAATTAATATTTGACAAAGGTTATAGGAGCATAAAATGCAGTAAAAATATCCTCTTCAATATTGGAGATCTGGACTGGTACATGTCAAAAATTAATCCAGACCACCAACTTACACCATACACCAGAATAAACTGAAGATGAATAAAAGACTTAAATATAAACAATGATACCATAAATGTCATAGAGGAAAACATAGGCAATAAAATTTCAGATATCCCACACTGAAATATTTTCACCAATAAACTAAAGGACAAGGAAAATAAACTAAAGAATAAACAAATGGGACTATATCAAATGAAAAAGCTTGTGCACAGCTAAGGAAAACATCAGCAAAATGAAAAGGGAACCAACCATACGGGAAAACATATTTACTAATGACACCTTGGGTAAGGGTTTGATCTCCAAAATATATAGAGAACTCACACGACTCCACTCTAGGAAGATAAATAAGCCCATTTTAAAATGGGCAAAGGGAGTTCCAGCCAAGATGGAGCAGTAGGTAGAAATATTTCGCTTCCTTGCACAACCAAAAGGAGGATAACAACCAATTTAAAAAGAATAAGCAATCAGAAATGGCAGACAATCAAAGTGCATGGAACTCTGGCAACCAAAACATTAAAGAAACATTCATCCATTCATCCAGACCTGTAGGAAGGGCAGAGATGGGCAGCCAGGTGGAGAGGTAGGCCACACAGCAAGGCAGAGATAGCTGATCAGGAAACTACAGACTCAAAACTTGTAGCTGTAAAATCTGTGGGGGTTGCAAAGGCAGGAGAAACTCCCACTCTCACAGCAGAGTTTGATGAAAAGTGGGGCTAGAGTGGAGAGACTGGCATTGTTCCTGTTCTGACCCCTCACCCACAGACAGCGCCACAATGCAGCAAAGAGGGTTGCCCCATTCTGGTGAATACCTAGGGCTCTGCCTTCTTACAACTGGTGTGCCAAGACAAAGAAATATGGCCCAAATGAAAGAACATATCAAAACTCCAGAGAAAGAGCTAAGCAACAAGAAGATTGACAACCTATCTGATGCAGAGTTCAAAACACTGCTAGTCAGGATGCTCACAGAATTGACTGAGCTTGGTCACAAAATGTTAAGGCTATATTGGGGGGGGAGTGGTGAAATAAAGGAAAATATACAGGGAACCAACAGTGAAGGGAAGGAAACCAGGACTCAAATTAACAATTTGGAATAAAAGGAAGAAATAAACATCCAACTGGAACAGAATGAAGAAACAAGAATTAAAAAAAATTTAGAGAGGCTTAGGAACCTCCGGACAACTTTAAGCACTCCAACATCTGAATCATAGGGGTGCCAGAAGAAGAAGAGGAAGAGCAAGATATTGAAATCTTATTTGAACAAATAATGAAGGAAAACTTCCCCAACCTGGCAAAGGAAATAGACTTCCAGGAAGTCCAGGAAGCCCAGAGAGTCCCAAAGAAATTGGACCAAAGGAGGACACACCAAGGCACATCATAATTAAGTTTCCTAAGATTAAAGACAAGGAGAGAGAATCTTAAAAGCAGCAAGAGGAAAGGAGAGAGTCACCTACATAGCAGTGTCCATAAGGCTATCAGTTGATTTCTCAAAAGAAACCTTGCAGGCAAGAAGGGGCTGGAAAGAAGTATTGGAAGTCCTGAAAGGCAAGGACCTACATCCAAGATTACTGTATCCAGTAAAGCTCTCATTTAGAATGGAAGGGCACATAAAGTGCTTCACAGATAAAGTCAAGTTAGAGGAGTTCATCATCACCCAGCCCTTGTTATATGAAATGTTAAAGGGACTTATCTAAGAAAAAAGAAGATCAAAAACTATGAACTGTAAAATGACAACAAACTCATAACTATCAACAACTGAACATAAAAAATAAAAACAAAAACATAAACTTCCAATCCATGGAGGGGTAATGGTATGGGGAATAAGAATCATAATTAGTTGGCATATAATAGACTGGGGGAGGCTAAGAATAGTATAGGAAGCAGAGAACTCAAAGAAGTTACATGTATGACCCATGGACATGAAATAAGGGGTGGGGAATGCTGGAGGGGGGTGGTGCAGGGCAGAGGTGAGATAAAGTGGAGAAAAAATTGGGACAACTTTAATAGCATAATCAATAAATTATACTTAAAAAAATGGGCAAAGGACCTGAACTGACACTTCTCCAAGGAGGACAAACAGAGGGCCCATAGACATATAAAAGAATGCTCACTATATGTCAAAGAGGTGCAGATTAAAACCACAATGAACTACCACTTTACACCACTTAGAATGGCCATCAGTTATTTACAAATCAACAAACAAGTGTTGGCAGGGATGTGGAGCACGGGGAACCCTACTACACTGTTGGTGGGAATGCAGACAGACTGGTGTAGACCCTGTGGAAAACAGTATGGAATGCCCTCAAAAAGTAAAGGTGGAACTGCCTTTTGATCCAGTTATCCCACTACTAGGAATATATCTTAAGAAGCCTGAAACACCAATTCAAAATAACCTATGTCTATAGTAGTGTTGTTTACAATAGCCATGTGCTAGGAATAGCCTAAGTGCCCATGAGTAAATCAGGGGACCAAAAGCTCTGGTACATATACACAATGGAGTACTATGCAGCAGAAAAAAATAAGGGAATCCAACCTTTTGCTACAACATGTATGGAACTGGAGAGTATTATGCCAAGTGAAATCAGCTAGGCAGCAAAAGACAAACACTGTATGATTTCACCTATAAGTGGAACCTAATGAACAAAATGAGCAAAGGAACAGAATAGAACCAGAGACATGGAAATAAGCAGCAAACTGACCGTGACCAGAGGGAGGGAGGAAGAGGATAACAGGGGAAAGAAGGTGAAGGGTATAGTCAAGTCACCTGTATAAAGGATCTATGGACATGGACAACAGTGTGGGGGTTGACTGTGGGAGCAGGGGTTGGGCCAGGTGGAAGATAGCAAAGGGAAAAAATTTGGGACAACTTTAATTGAATAACAAACAAACAAATAAATAAAATCTATATATTTTATATATAAAGTTTATACATAAATTTATATATAATATATACATTTACATATAAATTTATGTGTGTAGATTTATATATTATATATAAATAGATTTTATTGATGTAAAGAATTTATAGCACACAGTTTGCAAATTATAAAATATACAGTCTTCTTTGTTGTAAATTTTATGTAACAAATTGATTCTCACAGAATGCTTTTTTTTTTTTTTTTACCAAATTCTAGCCAACTTATGGCTGCACTATCAAATGAGTATATATATTTTTAAAGATTTTATTTATTTTTAGAGAGAGGGGAAGGGAGAGAGAAAGAGAGGGAGAGAAACATTAATGTGTGGTTTCCCCTCACACACCCCCTACTGAGGACCTGGCCTGCTACCCAGGAATGTGCCCTGACTCGGAATTCAACAGGTGACCCTTTGCTTCCCAGTCCAGCACTCAGTCCACTGAGCCACAACCACCAAGGCACAAATGAGTATATTTTTGATGTATTTGTTGGTTGATAGTTTCCTTTATATTAAATAGTAAGACAGAAGTGGTGCAACAAAGATGTATGTCAGAATTTTATTCTTTTTTCAATGATGTGAATTACTTCTTTGCTGAATGAGATCATTTTTTTTATATACTGGAGATATGGCACACTTTTTAAATTAATCTGTATTATTAACATTTTTAGTTAATGTCTTAAGTCTAGGAAATCAACAATACAATAAAGCAAGCTCTGATTTATAGCACTCGACAGTTACCAAGGAATAAATACTCCCTGTGAGGCTGATTTTAAGCTACCAATGTTGGTTGATAAGTGAATGTGAAGTTGGACAGATTTGTGCTATAACACACCATCAGATACTGTTTCCCATAGAATCACAATATACATAAACAGCCTCAAAAGCATAGATGATAGTAAAATACAATCTATTTCCAGCACACTACTGAAAGTAAACCCTGATGATTCTACATTCAACTCTTCCCAACATATTCTTCAAGCTTCAGTCAAGAGTAATTTTCTTAAATTGCTAATAGGACCATGCTATCTAATGCATTCATTAATTTATTCAGAAAATGATTACTTAATTGTATGTTCAAGTCACTGTTTCAGTTGACTATGATAAATATGAACAAAGGACAAAAAATCTTGCCTCATGGAGAATACATTCCACTGGAGGGGATATAGATAATATAAAAACATAATAAATAAATCAAGAGTACTGTACAACAGAAGGTACTGAATGCTACAATGCCAAAAAAATGCAAAGTAGAAGAAGAGATGGTAAGAAAGATATAATATTCAGTCTGTCCTGAGGATATGCCCATAGACAAGATGCAGTTTGAGGAAGGACTTGAAGAAGATAAGGGTGGGTCCCTTTGGATTAGATTGGGGAAGGAAATAGCCAGTGGGCACAAGGAGCTCAGTATAGCCAGAATACAGTGAGTGAGGAAGAGAGGTAAAACAATTTCAGCCAGAAAACTAACAGAGGAAAGAATATGGAGAGTCTTATAGGTTTATTATAAGGACGTCAGCATTTACTCTGATAGAAATAGGAAACTATTTCTGGGTTTTGAACAAAGGAGAGTTGAACTTTTTAAGCACATCACTCTTGCTTAAAAACCTTCAGTTGCTTCCCTCACTCTTAAGATGAAGTCTACCATTTTTCACTTTGTCTACCAAGCCCCAAATAATGTGATTCTTGTGCCACTCCTCCTCTTCACTTTCTGCTGCTTCTCTCTCTCTCTCTCTCTCTCTCTCTCTCTCTCTCTCTCTCTCTCTCCCCCTACTTATCCTTCAGGTTTATCAGTAGGGTGCTGCCTTTCGCCTGAGATAGGACCCCCTTTAGACGCTCACAGCTACTAAAACTTGTCCTTATTAATACTTACCATACTAAATGATTACTCTGGTAGAAAGAAAGCTTGATATGAGAAGAATTGTTGTTGTTTTTTTTTAACTAATCTATCTCAAAGAATTAGGCCAGCCCTTGGCACATTGTAGACACTCAAATATTTGCCAACTGACCTAGTGAATGTCATGTATTAATACATATAAACTGTTTAATCCAGGGACTGCCTCATGATATACATTCTGTAAACTTTTTGTTGATGAATAGATAATCAAATTCATGGGAGAATTAATTGATGAATACATGTGTGAAAAGCAAAAAAAGGAAGGAAGGAAGGAAGGAAAGAAGGAAGGAAGGAAGGAAGGAAGGAAGGAAGGAAGGAAGGAAGGCCTGCTTTTATATTCCCAGTACTAAATCCAAAGTCTGACTCATGGTAAGTACTTTGTAATTTTTTTTTAATGAATAGATGATTGGATGGAAGCATGGGTAATCAAATGAGTGATTAAAAGTTAATTAATTAGTTAATTAATTAATCATTTTAGTAAAGTCAGAAGTTTCCATCCTTCAAGAATTTATCTTCTGCCCAGAGTGGGTCACTTGATTGGCCCATTAGTTCTTTACTTGGTTTCTTGCCATGGATATATTTTGAAGAACATTTTTATTAGCTTTGGAGTCACTTGCAAGGCACTCTTGAGTTCTCTTTTGGCTTGCCTGCATCCTTGTTCACACCTGACCTGCCATAGTTTGTGGATCTCCCTGGTTTCCTTACTTGGGCCACATTTCCAAGTGTCCCTTTGATCTCTTGCACATACTTTTGCTAGGCTTCCAATAAGGTGTTTTTAAACAGTCTCCAGATTTCCTGTCACTTATTGACTTTTTAAATGATTTCTTTTATTTGTTTTTCTTGACTAGTGCCTACACTTATTCTTCAGTTCCCTTTATAAAACTGAGTAACCACATGATATATAAATTTTCTCTCCTAGCCGAGAATGGTCACAGTGTTGTGATCACTCAGATACCTTTTTTCCCAGGTCCTGTCCACCACTCAAAGCCAAGTGTAAAATATTTTTCTTCCATAATAATTCTAAAAAGCATTTTTTTCTAAGAGGAGGTCATTTATCTCATCAAATAACCTTATATGTGTGTCTCTAATCTACATGTGAACTAAATAAATTATTTTCCAAGATGCTGTAGAGCATGCTGTGTATATGTACTACAGAATGAATCTATGTGTGTGTGAACACTGTAAAATGCACTGGTACCTTGAAAATCATTTTATTTATTTCTAACTAGGAAAGTCTCTAATCATGTTTGCTCTTCTGGCAGAAACCAAAATGTGTTCAAATATATCATAAAATGCTTTTGGTTCTCATCTACAGAGATCAAATGCTGCCTTGTTTCTTTTTCATCGTATTTTAACCTACCATAGCCTGTTTGGAGGTAGACTTAGACAACCAAGTGGATATAGGAATAATTTAACATAATGAAAAAGTAGGCTTTGCTTTTTTTTTTTTAAACCAAGCATTTCATCAGTCAGGATTTTTCCTACCAAAATGCTTATTTTCAACCATATTCTTGCTTCAATTGGCTAAAATGTACATTCTTTGCCAAATTAATAGTCATGTGTATGCTCTCCAAAGTAGGGATCAGAGTTTTCATCTGCAGATTTTTACCAGACTAACGTGAACCAAAGAACATTTTATAAATTTGACATTATAAATATAATTTAATTATAAACATTATAAATATATTTATAATGTCAAATTTATAAATATAAATTTTTATATTTTTATTTATAAATATTTTAGCAGGTGACTTGGTTTTCAAAACTTATAAAATGGGAGAGGAACCAAGATGGTGGCGTAGGTAGACACACTGAGCCTCCTCGCACAACCAGAACTGACAGAGAATCAAACAGCAAGGGGGACCAACACCAAGGAAATAGAAAATAAACATACATCCAGACCAGTAGGAGGGGCGGAGACGGGCACCAGGGTGGAGAGGACTGGCGTGGCTGTGGCGGGACTGAGACTGGCAGAGTGTGGGACAAATGGCGCAGGCAGTCCGAGCACTAGCAGACCCTGCGACCCCACATTTGCACAGATAAACCCAGAGGGCCGGACTCAGAGTGGTGGAGAGTGGGGCAGGCAGAGTGGCGGGTAGCACCCTGCGGCACCACATTCGCCCACAGATAAACCCGACGAATGGCGGGCAGCGAAGCAGACCCAGCAACCCAGGGATCCAGCTCGGGGAAATAAAACCTCAAACCTCTGATTGAAAGCGCCCATGGGGGTTGGGGCGGCAGCAGGAGAGACTCCCAGCCTCACAGGAGAGGTCGTTGGAGAGACCCACAGGGGCCTAGGGCGTGCAAAACCCACCCACTCGGGAACCAGCACCAGAGGGTCCCAGTTTAATTGTGGGTATCCGAGTGAAAGATTGAAATCCGGAGGAGAGTGAAGCGGGCGCCATTGCTCCCTCTCAGCCCCTCCCCCACGTACAGCATCACAGTGCAGCGACCAGCATTACCCCCCCCCTCCTGTGAACACCTAAGGCTCCGCCCCTTAAAGTAACAGACGCGCCAAGACAAACAAACAAAACAAATGGCCCAAATGACAGAACACTTCAAAGCTCCAGAAAAAATACAACTAAGCGATGAAGAGATAGCCAACCTATCGGATGCACAGTTCAAAGCACTGGTTATCAGTATGCTCACAGACTTGGTTGAATCTGTTCGAAAAACAGATGAAAAAATGAAGCCTATGCTAAGAGAAACAAAGGAAAATGTACAGGGAACCAATAGTGATGAGAAGGAAACTGGGACTCAAATCAATGGTATGGACCAGAAGGAAGAAACAAACATCCAACCAGAAAAGAATGAAGAAACAAGAACTTGGAAAAATGAGGAGAGGCTTAGGAACCTCCAGGACACCTTGAAATGTTCCAACATCCGAATTATAGGGGTGCCAGAAGGAGAAGAGGAAGAACAAAAAATTGAAAACTTATTTGAACAAATAATGGAGAACTTCCCCGATCTGGCAAAGGAAATAGACTTCCGGGAAGTCCAGGAAGCTCAGAGAGTCCCAAAGAAGCTGGACCCAAGGAGGAACACACCAAGGCACATCATAATTACATTACCCAAGATTAAACGCAAGGACCTACATCCAAGATTACTGTATCCAGCAAAGCTATCATTTAGAATGGAAGGGAAGATAAAGTGCTTCTCAGATAAGGTCAAGTTAAAGAAGCTCATCATCACCAAGCCCTTATTATATGAAATGTTAAAGGGAGTTACCTAATAAAAAGACGATCAAGAATAGGAACAGTAAAAATGACAGCAAACTCACAGTTATTAACGACCACACCTAAAACAAAAACGAGAGCAAACTAGGCAAACAACTAGAACATGAGGGTTGGAATAAGTAGCATAGATGATAGTTGGAAAATAGACCGGGGGAGGGTAAAAATAGTGTAGGAAATGTAGAAGCCAAAGAACTTATAAGTATGACCCATGGACGTGAACTATGGGGGGGGAATGTGGGAGGGAGGGGGGTGGGCAGGATGGAGTGAAGTGGGAGGGGAATGGGACAACTGTAATAGCATAATCAATAAATATATTTAAAAAAACTTATAAAACACATATTCCTTGCTTACAATGCTTATTCAGACTATAGATTGTGCTGTGAATTAATAGATTGTGTTTTTAATAGTGAAAACTGAAAATGTACTTTTTCTCCACTTTAAACTTTTGAATCGATCAAGTTGTAGTGAAGAAGCTTTAAAAACTTGGTGATATGTTTTCCACCCATGATACTGACATGTGCACATAGTTACCATTTTTTTTCCTTCTGATACAATTTCATTATTTGTCATGCTGACTGTGGTGTACCAATAAAAAACCAAAATATTATATTAGAATTCATGACAGTTTTCACATTGTATTATCAATATGTGGAAATAATTGTCTGCTCTGATATTAAATTACATTATTGTGTATCTTTTTCATGCCTAATAAATAATGATGGATGGCTTTTATTTTCATCACCACCTGCAACCATTTAGCCGCTCCTTGATTGTTGAAGATAAAATAATATAATGCAAGTGTTACGTTGCACACAGAAGAATGTAGTCAAAACAGTTGTGAATTCCTTGTTTCTATTTGCATTATTTTAGTCCCCAAAGAGCAAAGCATGGTGGTCTATAAAAGAGATCCACCTGGGGGAAACATAGCAAACACTTCACATAAATGAAGGGAGAAAGTGGGAAAATAGTTTTTTTCTAGTAGAACAATAATTATTTTTCAGTGCATGATTCTTAATCTGAAAATGAGTTTTTTGTTCTGCTTGCAAATCAGTTACGTTCAATTAGAATGCAAAGCAGAAGCACATCTTACTGTTTAGCCTTTTTTAAATAGAAATGAAAACAGTCCAGAAATTGTAGCAAAGTTGAAAATGCATGCAAGGTAATTTTGAAATCCAAAGACATAAAACCATGCATAATAAAAAGGCCACTCTAACCTCATTACATTTTTTGAAATTGGCAATTGGTGAAGCTTAATTTTAAAATTTGAACTTGCATGTTTGAGAACTTATTAACTATATTTTGAATGGTCAATTGCATTGTTAATGTTTAGGTGTGTTTTTCTTGTCCTCCTGTACAATTTCATTGCTTCATACTTTGATTTTATCTATGTCTGACCCGTTTGGGTGTTTTTTAATTGTCTGATGTTATGCTTAAGCAAGATTGATTCACCTTTTTGGTGCTAAAATTACTTTTGTATTATAATTACAATCAGCAACTGCTCTTAGTCTTCAGGGGAAAAGAATCACCTCTGAGTTTTGTGGTACTATTATATTTCATCTCTGAAGAATGTCAAGCTTTCTTATAAAATAAATATATGGTGTTTATAATGGAAACTAGTCATTTGATCATTTCATTTACAACAAAAGAAAGCAAACTGTAGACAAAATCTTTTTTTGATATTTGGTTATGAGTCACAGGTTGACTCTTTACAGAACAGTTTCATATATTTGGCTCTATTATCTTTAAATCAAAAGATGACAATCTTCTCAAGCATAGCAGAGACTCAGACCAAAATCCAAACATAATCCTATCAAGTGTCTAGTTACTGCAGAGAAATGGCTTGAAAAATAGGCCAACAATCCATTACTTGACGACCCCCAAGTGAACACTTGGGCTTGTGGAGTCTGCCTTTTGCTGCACATTCAGTAACACTGTCCCCAGTTGTTTAGTGTTCATTTCAAAAGAGTGGAAAGGCTTTTCCCTTGTTTAAGGCCCTTTTGTTATCTGACTACCCATCTCCCTCTATAATTAAATGCCATGAATACAATAATAATAAACATAATTGTATTTGTTCCATTACTCTCTGCAGAAATTACATCTTTACATTTCCTACGAGAATCAAAGAGCAGTCAGTCATGCTTACTTCCTTCACATTCAAGAGAGCTAAACAGAAGTCACAAGATTTTCTAGAGTTTCTGAGCCTGGGGGGAATTTTGTGCCTTAGGAGCCTTTGAGATAAATTAATCTGCAGTGGGTACATGTGTATTTATCCTTCTATGACTACCAAGAGTTACCTGGCCCAGGAAAACACCTTAGAAGACTAATCTGGCAAAACAGACTTTCATAAAATATCACCCAGAACTTGTAACTCAGGCATCTATCTGTGTGCCCAAAGCTACATACTGTAAAGAAAGTAAGATTCAGAACATGCCACCTAACTCTTCTAATTAGAAGATTGTCTAGTCTTTTGCTCTGCCCCCGCCCCCCCCCCCCCAATGATCTGTGGAAACCCTGAGAACTCAAAGGTTTTACCCACATATACTGAGGCCCACACATCTCAGTCTCATTGCCTGGCTAACAGGAAGTTCTAGAATGACATCCTCATGGGACTGTTTTATTTCTCTCTTGCATTATCTCTTGTCTGTTCTGATTTTCTTCAGCCAAAGGCTCCCTGACATGATTTACCAGAAAAAAAAAGAAAAAGAAACATGTTGAATAACTGCACCATAAACAGACAAAATGGAAATGCTGAACTAGCTCCATTAAAATAAATCATTCTTAGTGCTGTAATAATTTGTTTTACTTTCACACTTTCTATCATCCCAGTGCTTTGCTAGTTCTTATGTTTCCTGAGTCTGTGTTACACATATAAACACATTTAGAAGTTTTTAATTCACATCAAAATTATTAGCTTTCTCAACTGTGTATTTTCAAGGAGCTGTATGAAAAAAAACCTATATCCAGCATGCACTAAAACATGAGAACCTAAAAACTCCCCTGCCGCTAACAGTTAATAATAGTTCAGTACTCTGGGGTAGAAGTTGTTACTCTGCACTTCTCAGGAAAACATTCGGGAGAAAATACTTTCAACCAATAAAATTAGTGTTTAAACATCTTTAAAGCTTTTTGAATACTTTGACAATGTAAAAATTATATACACAATTTTATAATTTTTAGACAATGTACCTATTTATACATGTAATTTTTAAGTCAGGGGAAAAATTACTTTGTCTGAAATATAAGCAACGTTCAAAGCATTACCACCAGCAAAGTAATTTTGGATTAAGTATGAAAATAAACTTACTAACTGAGCAGTAAATATTTATCTCATTGGATATTCTAAATGTTGAAGTTTGTTAGTCACTCTGGTTGAACTACTGCAGCACAGTGAGATTGCTTTCACTTTTCCCGCATCTGTCTTAAGTCATGTTAGTGTTCAACAACTAGTTCCGGTTTCCAGAAAACACTTTGTTAGGGAAGGAAAAACAGCCTATTTGGCTAGAGTTGTGGAAGTAGGGTGGGGCATTATGAATTATATAACTGTATAGATGTAGGCAATTTTATTACGCAACAAATTCAGGCTGTTGCATTGTTTTTCTTTCACATTTAATGGAAACATATGTACTTTAGTCACCTGGGAAAGGACAGATTTTTTTCTCATCTGCAGAGCACACATTAATTAGTTGCTTAATTAATTGTTCCATTTTGTCTTTCAGGTTACCATACTGTGAGTTTAGAGACTCTGTAAGCTGTAAAATGATGTGCCCAAAAGAAAGTATAACTACTCAGAAATGAGCTCAGATCATGTCCAAATACATGTGAAGAGAATTACATATTTGATGAATAGTCAAGATGGTGTCATAAATCAGCCTTCACCCTTTGGTGGAAGGTCTCAGTTGTCCTCAAAATATTATATAAAGCACCTAGAAAATAGCACCTTAACAGTGATCATTTCTTAGGTGAAACTGAACTTACCAAAATGTTTCATTAGTGAGACATTTATTTGGAAACTGACATGAAATGTATGGCATCTTCCATTGGATCAGTGGACTTTGCTTAACAATAACAGGCATTCTAATAACAAGCTCTAACTCACTTGTTCAGACCAAGGACAATTTGATGTAACTCCACTATAGCATATTTTAAACTTTTCTTAAAGTTCAGGAACATGTCTTTCAGAATCCGTCAGCGCTTCAGAAGCATGGCTCACCAAACCACTCAATCTAATACAAGTTTGTTTTTAGATTTCAAGTTCCTTGTTACTGCTTTGCAAGCAGATGTCTTCAAAGATATAATATGGTGACGAGATTATGTGATTTGGGGTGTAGCAATTCTGCCAGTTATAATTAAAAGAGCCAACATCCAAGTTTTGTTTTCTTTATAAACACTGTGGAGTATGTCAGTGGCCAATCTAAAATTACCCACAGAAAAGTATGTGTTCTCTTCTTTAGCACAAGATAATGAAGATGGTGTGTGAAATGTGCCATGGTTATAATAAGCTGATGGACTTGTGGTCCTATGTGCAAACTTGTCCAAATGTAATTATAAGAGTTTTAAGAGAATTTTGCTTCCTAAACTGACTAGTCAAGTAACTCAAAAGTTAATATCTCCAAATTAACAGCCTGACTTTAGAAGATTTACAATTGTACCTTAGAAAAGAACTGCTTGGAACCAGTCATCATTTCTTTCAGGGGAAAGACTTATTTTAGAAGCATCTCAATGCAGGACAGCCTATTTAGCATTCTCTCTATATAAATTGTTTCCGGAAAGGTGAAGTGTGTCTAAAAATAAAAAGCAACAAAGAGCTGAGCATCCAGCTCTTTTTCCCATTCATTGAGGAAAGAGGACTAGTATGAACCTGCTCTGATATTTATGTGCTTGGGAGGGTATAATTGCCAGGCTATACAGCCTGAATCACAAGAGCAAAAGAATAGGCTAGAGACCAGAGTCAGACAGGGAACATTTCAAAATGATTATTTGATCACAAGCCTCTATAGCAGTGGTTTCATATATACAGAGAGATAAATCAGTATAAAAGATTTAAAATATCAACATACAATTTTCAGGGATTCAGAGATTGTCTGAGACAGATTGACATTGGTGTCAAAATCTGAGTAAATCAGGTAACCTGAGGAAGTCTTTTTCCTTCATGTTTGGCCATAATGCTCCATAAATTCTGTGGAGAAACTTATGTCATAATGTCTTCCCAGGAATAAGAGTTGGGGAATTTAAATGCTTCTTATCGCGAATCCACCCCATGGCTGGTATGAATGAATGACTTGTAGTTTCCCAAAGGGGATTGGATGCAGAGCCACTGATGACAAAAATCTCACTCAGACAAGCCTTATATTTTGCTGCAATTTCATTTGCCTTGGATGTTCTCAATAGCCTAAGGCAAATGTCTCCAGTCTCAAATTTACCAGACTGAACTACCAGGTAATCTATAGCAGTAAAAGGAAAAGTGGTACAAAATTAAAAGTAACTAAAATTTACCAAAACATCAACCAACCTCCAAAATTCCTCCAGTCTGAACTGTTTATATATTTCCTTTTATTTCTGGGGTGTACATATCTTGACAGGTGATGTTCATGTTCTATTCATGTAAACATAGGTACCTGTTCATGTTCAATCCATCCCCTACAATGTGGCCAGAGAGACCTTTTTCAAAAGAAAAACCTGATCATTTAGTATCTAAGTAAAGATCAAAGTATTTACTGTAGCCTGATCTGGCCCCTGCATTCTCATCTAGGCTCATCTTACACCATTTCCTTTCAGTTTCTCTACCCCACCTACTGTGGCCCTATCTTATTTTGCTTCATACCATCTGTCTTCCACATAGTAACTGCATATTTGTTCCCTCAGCATTGAACCCTTCCTCATGGGTGACTCCCTGACTAAGGCAAATACTTCTATTTTTGTGTCTGATAGGTTCAAAATTCTCTGTGTTATGGAAATGATCATGGTTATAAGTTTACATTTATATGTATGATTCATTGCCTAATATCTACTTCATGGACTATAAGCTCCATGAGGAAAAGATCCATGTCTATTTAGTTCATTAACTTATCCCAATCCTTGGAACATAGGCCCTCAAACATATTTGTGAGATGAACAAATAAATGTCAAAATACATTTGATTGTGTTTTTCTGCGTTATAAAGGCTACATATTTATATTATGCAATGGCTGGTGGAGCTCCTAAATAACATAGGTGTGGACCTCTCTGTTATGCTATCAATACTGGTCAGGTTCAGTAACCCTAGTTGTAACAAACAGTCCCAGCATTTACCAGTTTGACACATCAGAGGCTGATATCTCACTCTTGGCACAATCAAATGTGGATTGAGAGTGTTATACAAGAACCCAGGCCACTTCCTCAGAGTCCTCCCAAGAATTTTATATCTATCATCCAAGTAGAGAAGCAGAAGAATGAAGCCTGAGAGTGGATATATCACTTCTGCCCACATTGTGTTGGCCAGAATACAGTCACTGACCACACCTGCTTGCAAGGCAGACTGGGAAACTGTGGCCTTTCCGGTGGTACATATGGTTTTATGATAACTAAAACTTGCTAGCAGTTACTGGACACTCCAAAAATTACATTATTAATGAGGAAAGAGCAGTGCTTAAAACCAAAGCACTCATTTTTGACACAGTTGTTGATATTTGTGTTTTTCTTTATACTCTCATATTCTGTGCCATCATGAACATTAGCAGCCTTCAGAGAATGCTCCATTGTCACTCCCAAGACGTCCTTCTAAGCTGCTGATGCTCTCTCACACAGCAAGTTCTCATGAGCAAGCACAGGTGAAGATAAGTCTGTCACAACCACTGCTTGGTCAACAGTGATGTGAAAATGATTCTCATTAAGATGTGTAAAAGTACATCAAAAATTTGTTAAAGGCTATATATATTTTTAAGTTGCATGTGAAAACATAACCCATACTTATCTCAATTCCCTCCCATTGTTTAGCATTTTAAGAATATAAAATATATCCCTGGGTGGTGTGGCTCAGTAGATTGAGCTCCAGCCTGAGAACCAAAGAGTTGCTTGTTCGATTCCCAGTCATGGCATATGCCTGGGTTGTGGGTCAGGTCCCCAATAGGGGGCATACAAGAAGCAACCACACATGGATGTTTCTCTCTCTCTCTTTCTCCCTCCCTTCTCCTCTCTCTAAAAATAAATAAATAAAATCTTTAAAAATGTCAAACATAACTAACATTACATATCTTTTCCTATTTATTCAGCCCTTCATGTTAATATAGGTGTTTAATGATAAAGGACACTCCTTTGGAATTTATACTTTTCCTTCTTGATATAAACTCTTCAAATTATAATTTCAATGAATATCTTATTCACTCTGTTAATTTTAATTCATAATTTATTTTCATAGAAACTGAACTTCCCACAAAATTCATGTAGGTACTATATGTTAAAATCTTTGCTTCTCTTTACTCATACTTTTTATGTTCAAAAATTAAATCTCTAGCCTCTCAAAGTCAATGGTAATTCAATGTAGGCATTCCTTGATTATCACATTATTGTATACCTGAAGAGATGTGGATAAACTAAGTGTTCTTGAATAGAATGATATTTTCTACCATCTTAAATGTTTTGCTTCAGAGTTTCCTTTCTTAATTTCTGATAGGTCTTAATGTTCTATCCTCTTTCCAAAGAGGTCTTTATCTCTTGCTGTCTTGTCCATGTCTCTCTTTAAGATAGATAAAGTTATGCAAACTTTAACTTAACTGTACTTGTGTGTACTCAGTATTTGAAATAGGATCCTTACAAACACTTTTGGGAAGTCTTAAATCCATCTGTATTGTGAATAATAAGCCCAATAATTATTTGGTTTAGATTTGTTTTGTTTTACAAATTGGTTTAAATTGGGGACATTTTGATTTCCTTTCATGAATTAATACCCCCCCAATATGTTCTGAGGAACACTGTAACTGAACTAACAACTTTGCCATGAAAACAAAATGTTCTTTATCACCATTATATTTGTATTTATTTTTTTCCTGTGTGTTTATGTTTTAAAACACATTTTCCATGGTAGTGACTATGTGAGTGTTAGAAATGCAACTAGACAGATGTACTTACCACAGTTACTAAGGGAGCAGTTTCCTTGGTGATGGCCAACTGTCATCAAAACAGTCCACAGTTCTCCTTCCTTCTCATGTGACTTGTTCTCACATGCTGCAAAACTTGGATAGTGGAAGCAGCCCCACCCATCACACAACCAATTTTCATGAAACAGGCAAGTAAGAGCAAGTGATAAACTGATGTTTTTTGAGAAGCTTTATAAGGCCCCAGGCCATACTTGACCATGAACAATTTCTGGTTTCTCCATCTTTCAATTCCAGCCATTTGACAAGGACCCAAAAAATATCAGCCAATGCTCAAAGTCAAAGCTGCAAAAGATTCAATTAAAAAAAAAGAACTGTTTTTCAGAGTAAATATTTTCTATGGTTGAAGGGAAAGCTATGAAGAATCAGGCATCTTCTTAACCTTGACTTGCAGTCAAACTACATTGCTTCTTTGCCTTTTTTGTACAAGTTGTGATTGAAAATATTAATACTTGTCATTAGAACATTTAATCCTTTAATAAAAGTCTATTACTATGATTGGTTGATTTTTCAATATCAAAAAGTTTAGAAAGAATACTTACATTCTTGAACATTGAAAAATTTAAAGTGGCATGCAAAAATTGCAATAAACTATTATTTCACAAATAATGTATACAGTATAGATGGCACGTGAGTACAATTGACCCTTGAGCAATGTGAGTTTGAACCGTGCAAGTCCACTTATGCATGGAATCTTTCAATAAATACCTATACTGTTTTCTATCCACAGTTAAGAATATGTGGATGTGGAGGGCCACCTATATGCATTGATTTATACTGTTTTATATAGGGGTTTTGAGTATCCATCGATTTTGGTATCCACAGGGGTCCTGGGATCAACCCCATGTGGATACTGAGGGACAACTTAAGTTTGGTGGGAGTCGAATGTTATACATAGATTTTCTATTGCACAGGTTTGTTGGGGGCCCTATGACCTGTGTTGTTCAAGGGCCAACAGTATTTGCTGAAAGTGAGGCCTCTATAGTAAATGTGCTGTGTGTGCTATATCATTCTTCCTTCACAATGATTCTGGCTGGCAGGCACTATTAATATTCCAATTTTACATATGAAACAGGCTTTGAGAGATCAAAAAGTTTACCAGAGCTCTACAGCTAAGAATTAGTGTGAGGATTTGAACTCTGGTCAGGCTGACTACCAGTCTCACACTGACACCCCTACTCTACACTCCCTCATATATGTATTGACTTTTTTATTTGTGTTTCAAATTAACACACATAGATTGCTTTTAATTTTTCCTATCCTCCCTTCTTTATGTATTAGAATGATTAAAACAATATATAAAACATCAAAGAATTTAATATGTATCAGTTTAGAGGTTTAAAAACATAGTAAAAAAAGAATTTTTGATAAACTTCTAAAATTTTTCACCTAGTCACAGATTTTGGAAACAAGGAAATACCCATGGGAATATCGATGTCCTCAAAGGTGTTAAATATATCTGCAACTTAAAGAACAGGTTGGTCATGTTGAACTTGTCCAGATTGTTTGTTCATTGCATTCATTTCTTGTGCATCAGAATTTCAGCATTATTTTTTTAAAGGCTTTTCAGTTTCAGGTTTCACGTACTAAAATGTGAGAGGGGGTGACAGAAAACAGTAAAAACATACTACTATTAGAAATTGGGTCTGAATATACAAACGTAGAGAAACAGTTGTTACCACAGTACATTCTAGGTGTTCTTTGTAGACCTGACTGGGTCAATGAAATAGTCCCTGCAATCCTGAGCACTCAAGAACTGCAACTGCTTCAACCTGAGCAGTTTTGACCTTCTTATAAACTAAAATTTTATTTAAAAAAGTACTTCATGGGTTGAAACAGTTTGAAAATATTGTAGGGAAGGGGGGAAAGGTGCAATTTTTTCTTTTCTTTACTAGGGACAAGAAATGGAGTTAAAAAATGATTGAAGGGGAGACTTAAAAGGAAATGGTCCTTGATACTGAAGATATTGACATCCTATAGAAATATTATTTAAGAGGGTCAAACAAACAAAATCTTTCCTAGGAACTTTACAGGTGATGTAGACCCTTCAGGATAATTGAACTTCCCTGTTCTCACCTGTGTCTTGCTCCAGTGACTTATTTTTTGGTGCCAGCTCTTTTCTGTATGGGAGTATTTCTACATGCCTCACCTGGTCGAAAAGCTAAGAACTGAATTCAAGTTGGCTCTTCATCTTTTTGATAGTGGCCTCAGTCAATATGAATTTGTGAATTTTTAAAATATATGGTTTAAAATATTTGTTTCTATATGCATTTTTCCTTGGTATATATCTCATTTAAAAAATTAAACATAAAAGTCTTCTCTGCTTTTCAGAGAATTTTTAAATGCTTCTTAATTTGGTAATTGGTCACTAAGTATTAAGCATTTACAATTAAGTATTTTCTTCTTTCTAAAAATGGGTACCTCCTAACTATGACCCTTTGCAACTCCATATTTAACTGCCACATTGTACTTTGGGGTTGCTGGGATTTTTTGAAGTGACACAACATGATTGATATAATCTGGCATGATTCATTATGATGTCAAACATCAGCAGGACATTTAGAAAAAATATTCACCAAAATTTATTACTGTAGAAACTGTCAATTGCAGATTCTCTTCCTAGTTAATTGCATGTGTGGTGAAACAACACCTTGTTGATATCAAAGTGTAGTAGTTTTTAGTAAGTGTGGTTATTAAAGTAGGTGTTCCTGAAGTCCTGGTGTGGCCTTAAGTTTTATCACTAAGCATCTAAGTAATGTCAAGCCAAATCTTAAAAATGCATCTTGCGCTTACCCACTATCTTTGACTAAAAGTTTTATGACTCATGCTCTTGCCTGGACCTTACCTTTTTCCTTGCAGGGATGAGGATCTAATGTGCAGGTTGGCTGCAGTTTGATCAGATGACAAACGGAAGCAAAGAGCACATCATAAGCTTACCAGACTGTCAATTGTTTGCTTAGGGGAGATATTTGTTAGATAAAGTTTAGTGTAATAAGGCAAAAGCCCATTGCCTCTTTTTTTCTCTATAGCAGATAGAAAATTATAGACTATAATTATAGCTTCAGTGGCCATATGTGATAGACAGTGACCCTGGCAGATGTCAGCCAAAGCCCTGTTTACAAACATTCTAAAACTGAATAGCCACAAACTACCCAAGGCATGATCCCTCACCTAGCTTATGGTTTGATGCCCTTCCTACAAGCAAAATGGAGGAAAGGTTATAAATCAAGAAATATTCTAAACAAATATATATCACAAGTATATCATTAGGTTAAACTATTCTTTAGTTTCAGTATAAAACTTTCATTTTGTATGTTAAAACTTTTTGTAAAGTCTCCTCTCTAAGGCTAATATTCACTATATCTGCTTAAGCAGATTCAGTAATTATGTATAAATCCTCATGTTAGCTAGTATTCAAATACCTTCTCAACTGGTTTTGAAAATACTTGGTGTTCAGCTAACTCCTTAGGTCATAATCCAATCGATCAGGAATTGTTTATTTCTTTATCCTCAGCATATAATATACTATTAAAATGGTAGAATTTTTTAAAGATTTGAGCAAAGTTCCTTGTTTAAAGATCTATATTAAAGCTTATGAAAAAATGTAAAGAAAGATTATCTGAAGTAACTTTGCAATTAATTTTTTAAAATGTTTTAGCATAAATTTGCTTCTGCATCAATTTTATTGGCACTACCAAAATTCACATCACATGTTTGCCATGACTACATATTCTTTCCTTGCTCTCTCTCCCATTTTCATATTCTGTGTTCTGAGTGGCATGCAGCAAAAGCACTCATTCAAAAAATGTTTGTTGTGCACATACTGGATGCCAATCACTGTATCAGTCCCTAAGGACACAAAGTACAAAATCAAAGCCCTCTACACCTTTATAGGGCTAACATTCTATGAGGAAGATAAGCAGTAACGAAACGCATAAGTAAATATATAATGTGTCAGATGTGAAGATCTCTATGGAGAAAAATAAAGAAAAGGTGGAGTGAGAAGTGGGGACACTGTTTTATTTGTTCATTCATTCAAAATATACTTATGGAACACTGAGACCCACTGTGTGCCAAGCACCATGGTAGGCAGCAGGAATAAAGTACAAGGAAAAACAGACACAGCCCTGGCTTATAGCTCATCATAGGAGAAACTTAAATGTAGCCAATTATTAATCATTCTGTACCCTGATGGGGTAGTACAGTTATGAAAAGGTACAATTGTTACTTTCAAGTGTGCTCTCTCCTTGTTTCCTTTCTAATCCCTTAAGGGCACAGTGGTACTCATATACGAGTTCTCCAGAAAGCCCTACAGGAGTCCTCCTCATAGTGAGTTTAATAGACATCAGGCCTTTATTCCCTATTTCCACCCTCACTCCCTACCCCCAGCCTCTTTGCAGAAGCCATCTAAAGTGAAGAGCAGGACACCACAAGCCTGGTTGGTTCACTTGACCCACACAAATCTCATCTGTTCTTATCAAATTGAATGTGGCAATATAAGCTGGTTTGCTATTGCGCTCTCTTACCTTGTTAGTCCCTGTGTTCATTTGCTCAAGCTTTGAAGGGCATAAAGACAGATCAGCTTGGGTCAAAGCAAAAAGACTCCCAATATTCCTTCTTGAAGATGCCCACTATCTCTACAAGAGAGTCTCTTGAAGCCCTCACTCTTGGTTCGGAGAAGGGAACATTCCACTTTCATTCTCCACAAGGAGGAAAGAAAAAAGAAACAACTTTATTTTCAATACCTTTCATCTTTCAGATTCTTTACATTTTATGTAGAAAAATAGGAAATTTTAAATTATGGGATATGAGAAGTAAGAAAATGTGACAAATAATAAAAAAAAAACATAGTCAACAGAAGCAGATCAATAGTTACTGAAATTAGTAAAGGCTTTAAATATTTTTATAAATACATAAAATATCTCAGAAAAAGTTGTATACAATGTGGTATTTCTGGCAAGAAAAGGAATATTTCCAAAGAACCAACTAAAAATTCTAGCAACAGCAACAAAAAAACACAGCATCTGTCACTTTTTAGAGTTCATGTGAGAGGCTTAGTAGGAAATTGGACACCAAGGAAGAAAAGACTAAGACAGGTCAATTAAAAGTATTCAAACTGAAGCAGGGGGAGGGAAAGGTTGAAAAAATTAAATACATGTAGAGAACATTGTTGAACTATGGAGAAATATGAAATAGCCATTTATACAATTGGAATCCAGAAAGGAAAATAGAGAATAGAAAGAAAAAAAAAAACATTTGAAGAAATGATCTTGAATCTTTTCCAAATAAAGTGAACCCATAGACCCAAGAAGCTCAACAAACCTCCAGCCAATATGAATTCAAAATAAATCACACAATAAAATAGTCAAATGTTAGATTAGACCAGATTAAATAGGTTTCTTTTCCAAGGAATTTCCAAGGGATTTCTTAAACCACATTTATAAGGGAATATAATACACATATTTTTACAATTTTCAAAATAGAAAACCCTTTTTTAAAGAGTTCCTTTTTTTGTAGGGCTATCATTCTCAGGTACACAATTTGGGAATTGTTGGCTAATGGTAGGGAGAGACGTATGAACAGAATTTAAAAATTGGAAGCTTTATTATAATTATGTGGAGAACACGTGCTAGAAACACAACAAATAGAACAAGTAGTTTTACCTGGATTTAGAAAAAAATGTGCAGGTGAGCAAGAATATTGTACGTGAATTAAAAGTCTTCTGTGAGAATAAAATACCAGAAGAAAAGCAAATGAGAAAAAATGAAAAATTCCATGTGGCTGAAGGGCAGGAGGCATTTAAAAAGTATATTAGGCTAATTTGTGGATGGCTTTGTATTCCAAAACAAGGATTTTGAATTTTATTCTTTTTTTTTTTTTTGTCAAGGAGTAGGGGTGGAGTAGGGGTGAGAATGAGGGTAAGTATAAGAGGAAAGAGGAAAACAAAGCAAAGAGAGGGAAAGACCCCATAATATGATGGGTCTTTTTGATGAGTTGATAATCCCTAATGCCAGCTCAGACCTGCTGTGGATACAGGGTCCACAGAATACCGGAAAAGCAGCTTCCTGCACAGGAGAAGCATACAGTCAAAGTAGTAAGCCTTGGGAAGACCCACATTTCATTTCAAGAAGAGAGGAAGAAGGATTCTTTAAAGAGAATTGATAACTTTTGGATAGGCCTCATAGGAATGTCCCAACTCAGTCTTGGCAATCATTTGTCCCCCCCAGAGGTTCCCACAGGTTTATATAGAAGGAGCAATAACCAAATGAAAAAGACTTTGCCATTGTTATGTTAGCTGGACTTCTTCCTGAGTGCTTGCTGTGGTTTGGATGTTTATGTCCCCATTAAATCCATATGTTGAAAACCTAATGACCACAGTGATGGTATTGGGAAGTCTTTGGGAAGTGCTATATCATGCAGGTGGAGCCCTCATATATGAGATTAGTATTTTTAGAGACCACACAGAGCTCCTTCTTTCTTCCACCATAGGAAGATACAATGAGAAGGTATGAGTTATGAACTAGGAAAAGGGCTCTCACCAAAATATGATGATGCTGCATCTTGATCTTAGACTTGCAAGCTCCAGAACTGTTGAAAATAAATTTCTTTTGCTTATAAGCTCCCATTCTGTGACATTTTATTGTAGCAGCACAAATGGACTAAAACAGTGCCTTTCATAGAGAGCTTTGGTAAAAGGGAACAAGAACATATAGCTTTACCCCAAGTTAAGAGCAAGAATTCCCCTTTTCACACAAGTGGAAATAAATTTTGGAAATACAGGTAGGTTTCTTGTGGATTACTATTGCTAGGAAAATCCCAAGCAAAATCTGGCACATAAAAGCACAGGATCGTGTGTTACATATGGCCTTGTTACAAAACCAGAAGTGTGGTTAATGCTGATGAATTATAATCAATGCCTTAAATTCTTCCCAGAGTGGCAACACCTGCTTTCTTGGCTTGTTTGGGGCACAGGAAATGGGGAGAGGGGTGGAAGGGAAGGTTAATTAATGAAAGGGAATTGGTGAAGGGTCCAACGAACATCTCTTCTCACATGCTTGAAATGAGCTTGTTGGTTACTGAGAAGTAGTTTTTAAATAATTTTTTCTGGACCCTTCTCTATTTCAAAGAAGGGTCTTAGGTACCACTGAGGTCTAGGGTGTAGAGACACAGAGAGCACAGTGAACAGGGAGTGATATTGCTTGTGAGTCCCCACCTTCTCAAAGAGCAATTCCCCTTCCATCCAGTTGGGGTATTGGTCTTCCAATAGTATTTCCTTTGAAGAAGAAATTCTGCAGCTAAATCTTTTTTTTAACGTCTAATATGAGAGTTTACGGTTGGGTTAGTAATAATAGCACATAGGAAATTACCTTGGGAATATAGACAAGAAAAGGAGCTTGTTTGATTCCAAGGCAGACATGGAGGTATGCAGGGTATAAGCAAGGTAGAGCTTTGTCAAATGCAAAGGACAGGATCGGATAAAATGATAATAACAGTAGTGGGCCTTTACTGAGTTATTATTATGTTCCAGGTACTACTCTAAACAATTTGCATATATTAGTTCTTTAATTCTTTTAACATTCCTGTAAGGTAGTATAGTTTTTTTGGTTATCCACCAAAAAATAGTGCAAGTCCTAGACCCCAGTATCTGTGAATGTAATCTTATTTGGAAATAAGGTCTTTGTAGATATAATCAAGTGAAGATGATGTCAAACTGCATTGGGGTGGTGTTGTTACAAGGAGAGACACAGAGACCCAGACTAAGACACACACACAGGAGCACGCCATGTGCAGATGGAGGCAGAGATTGGAGTGACACAGCTACAAGCCAAGGAATTCCAAGGGTTGTTAGCAACCACCAAAAGCAAGGCACAGGCAAGGACAGGTTCTTTGCTAGCACCTTCAGAGAAATCATGGCTCTGCAAACACCTTGATTTTTGATGTCTAGTCTTCAGAATGGTGAAAGAATAGATTCCTGCTGTTTTAAGCCATACAATTTGTGGTATTTTGTTACAGTAGCCCTAGGAACTTAATAAAGAAGAGATCTGGGTCTGAACCATACCAAATCACTTTTAATAAATGTAGATTAGTGCCAAGCCATTATATATACTTTAGCCTACATATATACTTTTTAAATAAGTTTCAGACATGTAAATGTACTTGTCCATGGCCACCTAACTAGAAAGTAAGAGAGCCCAGATTTGAATTCATAATTTGGCTCCAGAGCCAATGCTTTTGATCACTTTGACTCAATAATTAGGCAGAATTCCAAAGTATAAGTGAGTGATAAGTTTGGGAGAATTTTGTTTTAATTTTTAGTTTAGTTCAGTTTTACTTTGTTTTATTTTATCTTGTATTATCATCATGAGTAGCAGGGAAGTGTTTTCATCTAGACCAGATGAAGTAGATATTGATATCAAAGAATATGGGAAGATGATGAAGATACTCACTCTTCTTGTCTATAGCATTACAACCATTTTGAGTCCAGTTCTGATTTTATCCTCTGAGCATCCTCTGAAGCCTGGGGCAGCCCCTTTTCTAAGTGCATTTGAAATTGAAACTACTCATTCCTTCAAGTGCAACATGGACTATACATACCTGTTTCTTGCTACAGACCCTTTGGCTTGGCCTTGTTTGGGGACAAATTTATATAGTCTATTCTATAAAAATTGTACATCATAGATGTACACTGAAACACACCAATCACTGAGGCTTTTTCAAAAAGCACCACTTCATTCATTCATGCACAGCCCCAATTTGTCTCCTTTACTTCCCAAGAAAACCAATTCCACTTGTGAAAAACTGTAGATTTTAGCCATGTGCATTTCATCAGTGAACCCCTATGCTCTCAAGTTTTGGGGGACAGACATATTGACACTTACAGGTAGCTGCACCTCTCCTTCTTGGCCTGCCAAGACTCTTGTTCCATTAACAGGGGTTCTTAAACTTTCTTGGGGGACATTTTGACAATCATTTTGTTCCCCAAGCATAATTCACATAGCATAAAATATTGCTTATGATTTCAAGTAACTGCGTAATCTTCCCAAATCCATCATGAACCTCGGGTAAAGAATCTGTTGTTAGGGATTCTTCTCCTGAGCTTCAGGACCCAAATGGATAAAATAGCCTGATGATGGGATGTGAAAAGTTGGGTTGCCAGTTAAGAATCTTTCCATTCGCAAGTGAAAATATCTGCCCTTAACTGGCTCAGGTGCTATTTTTTTTTTAAATGCAATGGTGTAGGTAGTAGAAGATATAATAGTTCACATAGATCCCGGCATGGTATTGACTTCAGGCATGGCTTAGCACAGATCACTCACAATTTGACCAATTCCATCTGTTGCCCCTGCTTCCTGTAGAGGCACTTTGCTCAAAAGACGTAGTCAAAGATGCGTGCCAGCAACTATTGGGGCTATTTCCATCCAGGCCCCCATCCAGCAGAAAAGAAAATATCTCTTCCTTCAGCTATTGAATAAACATCCTTGGCTTCAGGGATTCGACCATGCTGTTTAAGATACCCATATGGAACCAACTGTAGCCAAGAAAAGTGGGCCCAACTTGGCCTTCTCACTCCAGAAATGGAAGTGGAGTTAGCTTCTCCCACTGAAAATGGGCAAGAATGAGAACCCAAATAAGAAATTCAACAAAAGGGAATGGACCTAGGAGGCCAAAACAACAAATGTCTATCACAAGTATATAAATTCAGGTTTACATTTTAAATATATACATGATACATGATTAAAAAGTAATTCATTGCTTCTTGGATCTGAATATTCATGATTTAGTCATGGCCCTTGAGTCCCAACAGTGTAACACACATTGGTCACTGATGAGCACCTGCGCCTCCCCTGCCCCAGCATTTTCTAAAAGGTCCCACTGAAGTCATTTATATGTTTTAGAGCAGTTAATGTGCCCCAATGGGCCTGCAGCAAAAGATGCATTTTGAAATATCTAATGAGTAAATGGGGCATTTAGTAAGACACATCTAATTACTTTAGGTCTTTGTAAAATATTAATTTAAGGCAACTGCAGCATTAAGGGGTAAGTTTGCCAAGTGGTGCTCAGTGATTTGGCTCCATGACTGCCATTAATATCAATAGAAGTCTTGCAGCTCACTTGCCACCCATTGCTTTTTGGAAATATACCCTAAGGTATAGAAATCAGCTATGATAATTTTTTTCAATTAAAGTTCCAGGAGGAAGCATGGCATTTACTATTTATACACAGCCTATCATCTTTATTGATGTGGCCATGGTCTTGGTGGCTGATGTCCACAAACTCAAGTTTGCATTCCACATTGTAACATTGGTGTTGTTGCATTTCTGGTGTACATGGTATTTCAAATTCTAGAATTCGCCTTTGAGAGTTAAAGCAATTCTAGGCAACAGGAGAACATGATATGCCTTGTAACTAAAATACCTTTCCAAGAAAACACATTGTGAATATGCCATTCCAGATTTGCTTGTGGGTTTTTGTAAAGATTGTGCATGTTAACTCTAAAGCACATTAACATGAACCCCAAATAACTCTGAAATGCAACTTACATAACAGTACATTGGTACACCCCTGATGTTATCTTGCATTTGGCTATCTTAGACAGGTCAAGCCCCTGGCTATCGACTTGGCTGACTTGGTATCAATGGAAGGAAATAACTGGTGGTTTTACATGCCATTCTCAAATGCCAGACTCTTTGTAGAGTAGCTTCTTAAACACCTACCAGTGGCTTACTTTATTAGCCTCATTAATGAGTTCCCTAAATGTGATGGAGAAGGTATTCTGGGAAATAAGTAGTCAACCTTGGCTCCCTGCCCTAGCATCATCGTAATTCTCAGCACTAGATGGGGTGGTCATGATGTCAAGGTATACGATGAAAAGCTGTGGGGATGGGAAGGGCGGTAGAACCATGAGAATGAACTGCACTCTGATTCCATGAGAGAACTTCTGTCTGATGTCGAGGCAGCTGTAGGATAAAAAGCCAATTTAACAGGCCAAGTCCTAACCCCCCAGAAAATGCAAACTGGCTTTTCTGATAGTATTTGCAGTAAAACTCTTAGAAACAGCTTCATCAATTATTTAGCATGAAAACAGCATATATCATGTAAGAGGACATGCAGCAAACACGTAGTTTTGGAAACATCTAGAATGGTCGACTATCATTCATGAATTTATTTATAGCCATGACACAGGACTTCATGTCTAATTTCATTCAGTTCCTCCTCTTAGAATTCCTGGTATCTTTAGTTTCTGGATCCCTTTGCAAATTGCAAAAGCTAATTTAATTTAGGGATGGGAAGGCTAAGTCTCTATGCTTCTTTTCAACTCCAGCAAGTATTTCATTGTTTGTAATGCCTCTTAATACACTAAACAATATTTATGCCACACTCTACATCTTATAACTTTCTTCTAATTGCCTTAGCAGTGTTTAAAACCAGAGCTTAGCACTTCGATAATAAGCGTATTAATTTGTCTAACGTTTAAGTTCTTACAAAGGAAGAGACAAGCATTAATTTTGTTTAGTTAAAACAAGCTTTGCTTTTGAACAGCAGGTGGTAATTGAAACAAAACAAGGACTCATTAGAGGAGCGTCTGGTGGCTCATGATACAAACAGAGCACACTAGAAAACCCAAACACAAGAGCCCTGAAATAAAGTGGTCATCATCTAATTAACAGAACATGTTTTAATTACCGAGTAAACCATGCAGCGCAGTGTGTCAATTTAACTGATGTGCTAAGTGCCAGTTTACAATATCAGAAACAGACAAATAATTGGAATCTAATTACATGCAGGTCTATTGCACACCAGCGCCTCCAGCCCATCTTAATAAACAAGTTTTTACATCAAACCATGAATAGCAAATACAGCCGTGCTGTTAATTGCTACATTGTGATATTGGGACTTTGCCAGCTCTGACTATTAAAATAAGCTCTTGTGTGGATTGCAGTTTCTCTGCTACGCTTTAATTAGAATCAAATGAGAGGCAGAGATCGGGCTGTATTACTGCAATTCAATATATGTAAATAAGATAACTGGCTAATCTTTTTATTTTATTTCTGAGCCTCCATGCAATAGATGGTTTAGTTATAGTAATAGGTTATCACTTTGCAAATGAGGCAGACTTGCACTGTGAGACGAATCAAGAAACATGTAATCTTCGCTAGAGTCTAAATATTCCCCATCATTGCAACGTGGGACCCAGAGAACTTTCTTGCACAAGATATATGGTGCTATATTTTTAATGCCCATATTGGCCTAGTTTTTCAGTGATAGCTTTTGATGTTGTATTTCACTTGCTTAAATAAACGCATGATCCATAACATGCTATTTACAATGCTCAGACAGATATTTCAAGATAAGCTCTTTTAATGGAGAATCATTTGTTCGAGTACTTGAAAGGTTGCAGAGAAGGTCTACATAAATACTGTATAATGCAAATTTTAAATTAAGACCAAGGCACAGATAAAGCTCATATTTCATAGTGTATATAAATGTGCTGCTTGTCAGAGAACTAATCAGGGATTCAGAAATACTGAGTATGAAAATGAAATCTCTGGTAGGGACACTGATGGGCCATTTTTCTGTATTTTCTAAATAGGGAAGAAGATGGTATAGCTATTGTTGAAAAATTACCAAGTAATGACCTCCTGGGAAGATCTCCTTATGTTTCATTAGAATTGTAATTAGAAGTGGCATAACCTTGAGAAACCTGCTTCAGAAGAAAGCCCTCCTCTCTTTTGTTTAAGAAAAACCTCTAGGTTTCCCCTTCTCATGGGCCTGAGGCAATGCTAACTGAACTCCATGGAAAGGGCATAATACAGCGTTTAAAATGCACTTCTCTGCTGCAATAAACTGAAATAAGCAAATACAAAATGGATTACCATTCACTTAATTTTAGTTATAGTTTGTCATTGTGAATTAAAACCATCCAGAGCCTTCTTTCTTGGGGGTATTTCATGTCATTTCCTAGATCAAGCCTGTTCTTAAAACTATCTTCTGATGAATGTGGGGGTGCTTTATTAAGCACCTAGAAACTCCAAGGACTTTCAAGAAACCCTAAGCCATTTTCAACTTATGCCTTAAAGTAAGCAAGCCAAGCCACTCACTGGCTTGAACTAAAAGTCAGCCTAAAACAATACTGTGTAAACTTGGCCCTGGGCCTTGCCTATTTAAATTTCCATCACACCATTGTTGAAGGCTCATGCCTTTCACATGGCTGGCCTGGTGGACGTGTTCCAACTCCCAGAAGGGAGTAAGTGCGCCATGCAAAATTCTGGAAGAGCCCACACGTTTCCAACACCTCATTGGATACTTTAGTGCAGGGTAAAAACATTCTAGGTACTCATGTTGTTGGCAAAATCACAAAGGATTTCAGGCTGGTACCTCATCCATCTCAGTTCATAAATGAAATGGAGCCTTCTGGTCAGTTGTCAAAAAAACAAAATGCAACTCCACATATCTCCTGGTTTCTCTCATCCTCTGTGTGTCTTGCAAAACCAAGCCAACCCCACTAACAATATGTAATCAAAATGTTTAAAATGCAATGTAAAATGTGTATTAAGAAATGCACAGGGGTTGAAAAAGGAATGTAATAAGGTTAAATTTTACAAGCATAATTCCATATGTTGAAAGCATCTTATAGTTATGACAAATACAGATGAAGCTATAAATTACCCCAGAATCAAAAGTGTCAAGTTTCAGGCTAATGCTGAATATATATACACAGCTTCAGAATTCTTATTAAAATATGAAAACATGCTAAACATAGAAAAGCTAACAACTGTACCAAAAGTAAGACAAAGTGTTACTAATGTCTGCCAACTGGTATTACTCACCAGGGCAATCAATCACACATGAGTAAACCTCTATGGCAGGCAACCAGGAAAGCTGAAACCCACCTCTCCCCATAGTTGTCTTATTTGTGGTTACTTTTGTAAAGATTCCACATTATTCCATTTGCTTGCTGTTAACCCTGAGAGGGCATGGTTAGCAGAAGGAAAACATTTATTCAATTATAATGTCTTTATTTCTACTTAAAATACATACAAACCTGTCAGCAATAGACAAATTAGTACTTTGGACCAACGCATGTGCTCAGTTTACTCTGTATTTGAATTCTAATAAATTATATCCACATTATTACAAAAATTATAACTGACATGCTGTCAGACCCATACATGTCTATGCCTAGAAATATACATAATACTTTGAAAGCTGTCACATTTAGTACTGTTGTAAACATCACCCTTTTTTGCTAGTGTTGTTGTGCCTTCGATTGGCCATAATTTTTCACCCTCTTACTAGCCCATTATTCTAAATGTGTCTTAATTCTAGAGAAAAAATAGCATCTGCCTTAAGAGTTTTAATCATCTATCATGGGACTCAGCATAGCATATGGGAGTGGTTTCTTTCTAAAGCATCCTAAGCCAAGTAATATTATGGACCTACTGGTGAAGTCACAATTGGTAAACACTTTTCAGTCTCATGAAGACAACACTTACGGCATCTTTAAAGAGTTCTTCTTAAATATTTGGTGAAATTGTAACAGGGTGCTGCCAAGAGGGGGGCCCCAAATAGGGATTTGTAATGGGGTCCAGAACTCAGGGTGTCCAGGAAATATTATAAATATATATATGATGTCCTCACCCCCACCACTCTGAGCTGGGGGATAGGACACATGGAGCAGGGCCATTCAGAGCTGTTTTGTACAGCAACAGCTTTGCAGCTAACCTCTGGCATGGTCATTCAACATATCTATAACCTTTAACTGGTTTCATAGATATGTTACATAGCTGTGGCTATGCTTTGAGCCAGGGGAATGGGAGTGACTTCAACCCAGGATGTAACGGGGAGGCAACTCCCCCTGGTTACAGTGCCTGCGTGAGAGCTCGGACATGATTGTCTCCATGCCATGGGGCCACACCTGCCCAGACTTACTATGGCAGCCCAGTAAACCTGGAAGAATACAGGAATGCTGGCAGGTGTAACTGACTGTAGGAAGAGTTGGAGATGGGGCTGCAGAGGAAGACTGGCGCTGGGATTTAAACCCAGGCTCAGCAGCCATACCAGAGAGGACCACATGGCTTTAGGGTGCTCCTTTTTGCCACATGGCTTAGGCAGCAGGAAAGACTTTGCCTGGAAGAAAAGGGGAGAAAGGACTCTTGCTGGTTGGTCCACAGGAAGGTGCCACATGGTTTTAGATTAACTGGGGATCACGGTGGCAACACAGCAGATGGTGCCAGAACCAAGGGGCTGCCTGAACCACGGACTTCTATTTCTTTTCCTGAGATAGGGTACCCCAGACTGGGCAAAGGGGAGAAGGAAGGATTGTGTGCATTTGTGGGTATTCTAAAGAACTTTAGTATTTTAATGAAGACATTAAGTCATTACTCTAAGTCTGTATAACTTTTAAATAAATAATTCCTTTCCTTTTCACCAATCTCTGGCATTGAGAGACATCTTTCCTCTGGCGGTGGGCAAAGTGAGCCTAGTAGGTGGGGGGGAACCCCCAGAGAAAAAGGGGGGTCCTTTTGGTAATAACGTAGTGTTCATGCCCCCAGACATGTTCTGTAACAAAATTGCATCTCTTTTCACTAATTTGGGGTTGGACATAAATGTCGGCTTTTCAACAAAAGTTAAAATAAGTCAAAATGGTAAAAATGTGATTCTCATGAGTAGTGGTGGGAAGTGTATATCTATCTACAGAGAGAAATGCATTTCTCTCCCTTCCAATTTGTGAGTGCTTGCTATGTGGCCAACATGGTGCTGTATACTGGTGACAATGACCCTGCCTGTGTGAAGAATGTCATCTGTAAGAGAAGTCAAATACTAAAGTGTGATGAATATGACCAAGTAGGCAGTACTAGGTTCTAGGCCAATGAAGCCAGAAGCTGATGTTCAGAGTTTTAAATAAAGGAAGGATTGGATAAGAAAGTGTTTTTGAAGCCCTCCAAAGCAACTCTAAACATATAAGGAGTTAGTAATGTTAGGAAAAGATATCTTGTATGTTTTTCTTAGAGCACATGGTTATAAGCAAAAGAAATCAATTCTGTTAATCTAAGAAAACAGGAATTTATTGGAAGAAAATTTGAGGTGTGGACTCCGAAAATTAATGGGCAGCTGGAGAACTTGGGTTGGAAATGGTCAGGAAGAGAAAATTGGGCAGCCGGGACCAGAGTATAATAGTAGAAATGGTCTAGTGAACTGGCTGCAGATTTCTGGCTGGTCTTTTCACCCTCATGTTATCTGCTCAGGACCCAAAGTTCTGGAAAACAGTTTTCAACTGGCTGAGCTTAAGTTTTCTAACTACTCCTGGGCTCTGTCCAGGACAAGTCAAGGTGATCCCTCACCTTCTGGAGGATGAAACCATCACAAGGAATTGCCCTTCCACCAAGAATATTTGCAAAGGAGAAGAGGTAATTCTCCCCACAAAGATCAAGGTACATCAAAAAGCATTGATGGATAAAAGGCTGCAAATACCAGATCTGCTTGACCATTTCTTGTTTGCCCATTTGTTCAGAATCCTGGAAAACAAACATCTATCTTTTGTACTTACTATATTTATTTTGACTGACTACTTTTGGATCAACACAGGTTGTGAAGCTGGCTATGTCATACTCTTTAAATGGAAATTTCTGAAAGTTTGAAAGTAAAAATTTTTAATTGGTAAAAATATTTAGACAAAATTTCTATCCCCAATATAATTTCTAAATTTACTAATTTACAAGCAAAGTAAGGTATACAGATAAGAAAGTTATAGTTCTTTATTTTTTTAGAAAGTTATAGCTCTTGATGTCAGAGATCCTGCCACCAAGAATCTTAGTACATTTTTAGTAACCGTCGTTGAGTGAAAGCCATGCTGACTAAAAGACATATATATATATATATATAAATTATTAAAAAGAATTGTACTGAATGCAATGTGATATTCTTGACTGGATTCCGGAACAGAAAAAAAAAGACACCAGTGAAAAACAAACAGGTGAAATCCAAATAAAGTTTCATTAATAGTATTATTCCAAAGTTAATTTTTAATTTTGATAAATATTCTATGGTTATGTAAAATATTAACATAAGAGGAAGGCTAAAGAACAAACAGGAACTCTCTCTACTTTCTTTGCAACTCTTCTGTAAGTTTAAAATTATTTCAAAATAAAGTTTTTTTCCTAATTGCAAAATTCCATGCATTTAGTAGGTATTCCATGAGTGTTAGTTGCATCATTATACTCACCCACTCTTGATCTTGCAATGTTTATGTTGACCAGTTTCCTGGAACAATTTCCTATTCTTTCTAGGTGCCAAGAACACGAGAGAGAGAGAGAGAGAGAGAGAGAGAGAGAGAGAGGAAAAACTGAAGAAAAGCCTCAACTGAATTTTGCTCTACTGTGCAATGAGGTTAATTTATTCTTTAGCAAATGTCTAAACATCTGTCATCCTGGGGCATCCTAATATTGGCACAACAGAGATACAGTGCTAATGATGACAAAGCATTTGCCTAAGATTTTTATTAGGTAGCAAGTTATTTTTCTCATGCTTTTTACTTCTAGACAAAACAAAACTGTCACACATCTTGAGAAGCTACAGTTCATCTTTAATGGATGGAATTTTGTTCTTATGTTACTAAATGTTACATTTACATAATTGCATATATCAATGATGTTTATGAGAATACATCCAAAAGGGAAAGTTACCCTATGTAAAATCTAGAGAATTATTAACCCACAGGGGTCCTAGAGAGTGGTAACTCACACTATCCAAACAAGAACCATGTAGATTTTTGATAATGGCGGCTAGTTTTCTCATCCTGCTCTAGAAGAGTCACTTATTCTTTGCACAGAAGTTTCACTGGTGTCAGGGATGACTTTTTTTCCTTCAAATCACAGAATAAATAGCTTTTGAAATTCTTGACAGTAGCCACATGATTTTGCTTTTTCTATTTTGTTTTGTTTTTGCAATTAGGTGCCCTTAAAATTGTATGTCTTGGTTATGTTATTCAATTTTAGTTAAAATCACAAAGCAACTCTTGTAAAATAACACCTGCTGATTGAATAGTTAACTATGGAGCTTACTATTGCCAAACTATTCTTATCTCTGGCCACAAAGACATTTATATGAAAACAGCATTCTTTGTGACAAACCAGAATCTTATTTTGCTGCAACCAAATGAAATGGACATCCGTTGTTTTTGCCTCCCCAGGACGTATTCCCCCCTTTACTATTAGCAGAGGCTGCACTTATGGGCAGGTCCTACCCATCTCATCCCCTTAGTGCATATGGTTTTGGGAGGACCCTCAGCCTCACCCACACTTGAAGGATGGACCTGTGACTCAGACCCAGCCAGACATTAGAAACTTTCCTCTGGGCCACAGAGATTAGCTCAAACTGGGTGAGTGATCCAACCAGACCAAAGCAATTCAATTAAAAGCCTCATACTAGACTGGAATAAAGAGTCTGTTTTTCATGCACTGCATCAAAGACGATGTCAACCTGGAGCTACTGGGGTTAGCCTGTGGCAAGCCCAACACTGTGAGGGAACAACAGAGAACAAATCCAGTGACATCATTTAAGTAATACCTGGATCTTCTCACCTTGACAATGAATAATTTTTCATTATTCAGGAAAGAATCCTTTATTTCCTGCCTTAAACTATTTGAATCAGGTTTATGGGTTTATGGCTCTTGCAACTAAAATAATTCTGCCTAATTCATAAAATTTCCATGCATATTCTTCCTTAAAGTATTATTACTCATATATAATATTCATATTTCATATGAATTATTCATATATAATAATTCACATTATTCATATATAACAAATCACTATTTATATGTAACAATATGTAATTATTTATATGATCACATACATAATGCATTATATAATGTAACATATATAACTACATTATATATAATATAAATACATTATATATTATATAAAATATACACATGTATTTATATAATATATAATTATTACTTATAGCATTAAATGGTAGTTTTTAGAAATAAAAATAATTACATTTTAAAATAATTACAATAATTAAATGATTAAATAATTTTTTACCAATTTTAGAATCTTTGCTTTAATATACAACAAGAAAAAGACTATTTTAATTAGTGTCTCTAGCCCATATTTTATTTCTGTGCATCAGATTACCTGCAGATGTACAACTGAATACTGGTTAAGGCCACTTAAATTTCTCACAGAAACCTGAAATTAAACAGACTCAAAACCAAAGTTCTTTTTTTGTTTTGTTTGTTTTGTTTTATTTTTTATTTTTAAGTATATTTTATTGATTATGCTATTACAGTTTTCCCAATTTTCTGCCTTTATCCCCCCTCCGCCCTGCACCCCCCGACCCTCCAGCATTCCCCACCTTAGTTCATATTCCATGGGTTGTATATATAAGTTCTTTGTTTCCTATACCATTTTTGACCTCTCCCCATCTATTTTATGCCTACCAATCATGCTTCTTCCCTGTAACTTTTCCCACCTGTGGCTCCCTTCTCCCTCCTCACTGAAAACTCTCTGTGTGATGTCCATTTCTCCGATTCTGTTCCTGTTCTAGTTGTTTGCTTAGTTTGTTCTTGTTTTTGTTTTTAGGTTTGGTTGTTAATAACTGTGAGTTTGTTATCATTTTACTGTTTGAATTTTTGATCTTCTTTTTCTTAAATAAGTCCCTTTAACATTTCATATAACAAGGGCTGGGTGATGATGAACTCCTTTAACTTGACCTTATCTGGGAAGCACTCTATATGCCCTTCCATTCTAAATGATAGCTTTGCTGGATAGAGTAATCTTGGATGTAGGTACTTGCCTTTCATGACTTCGAATACTTCTTTCCAGCCCTTTCTTGCCTGCAAGCTTTCCTTTGAGAAATCAGCTGATAGCCTTATGGGCACTGCTTTGCAGGTAATATTTTCCATTCCTCTTGCTGCTTTTAAGGTTCTCTCTTTATCTTCAATCTTTGGTAACTTCATGATGGTGTGCCTTGGTGTGTTCCTCTTTGGGTCCAACTTCTTTGGGACTCTCTGGGTTTCCTGGACTTCCCGGAAGTCTACTTCCTGTGCTAGATTGGGGAAGTTTTCTTTCATTATTTGCTCAAATAAGTTTTCAATTTATTGCTCTTGTTCTTCTCCTTCTGGCACCCCTATGATTCAGATATTGGAACACTGAAATTTGTCCTGGAGATTCCTAAGCCTCTCTTCATTTTTTTGAATTCTTGTTTCTTCGTTCTGTTCCAGTTAGATGTTTATTTCTTCCTTTTGTTCCAAATAATTGATTTGAGTCCCAGTTTCCTTCCTTTCACTGTTGATTCCCTGAATATTTTTGCTTTATTTCATTTTGGGTATCTTTCATTTGTCCTTTAATTTTTCGACCAAGCTCAATCAGTTCTGTGGGAATTTTGATTACCAGGGCTTTAAATTCTCCATCAGATAGGCTGGCTATCTCCTCATCGCTTAGCTCTCTTTCTGGAGTTTTGCTGTGTTCTTTCACTTGGGCCATATTTCTTTGTCTCAGCACACCTGTTAAATTGTAAGGCAGCAGGGCCTTAGGTATTCACCAGGGCAGGGCAACCCTGCTTGGTGTGCTGCAGCACTGCCTGGGCGGGGTGGGACGCAGAGAGGGGACAATGCAGCTACCCTGCTTGTCTCTAGCCCCACTTTCCGAGGAACTCTCAAGTGAGACTGGGAGTTTCTCCCACCATGGCAACCACTGTAGTCCACAGTCAGCTCTGAGTCTCAGTTTCCCATTGTGAGCCCCACCCGCACAGTCCCGTAGCCTTGCCACAGGTTCTCTCCATCCATGGTCTTACCGGTACGGTTGTTCTGTTTGACTGTTTCTTTAATTTCTTGGTCATTGGAGTTTCATGCAATCTGATTTTCTGACACTTGTGGAGTTTTTTTATTGATTTTAGATTGGTTGTTATCCTCCTTTTGGTTGTGCAAGGAAGAGAAGGGTTTCTACCTATGCCTCCTTCTTGGCCAGAACTCTCAACACCAAAGTTCTTTCTCACCCTAAATCCACATCTTCTACTGTGATCTCGATATCAGTAAAGACACACACATACAGAGCCTTGCTCACTCCCACATCAAATCAGTGACCAAGATGGCCTTCCAACTGTCTGTCTGCCATGTTCCTTTTACCCCATGATCTGCCTTCCACACAGCAGTCAAAATGAGCTTCTAAATGAACAACACTTCCTGAAAACCAACAAGGCTTTCTTACTGGTCTTAGGATAAAGGCTAAACTCCTTAGTATGGATTTCCTTCCCTTAAGATCTGCTATCTTCACCACTCCAGTCTCAACTCTTAACCTTTCCCAACCATTCCTGGAAACTTCTCCCATTCCTCCCATGAATGCTCTGTTTTGCTTTATGAAGTTGGCACATATGGTTTCTTTTGTCTGAAACAGTATTACTTCCCCCTCTTTATACCCCTTCAGTTGGTTTAATTTTACCTGTCTTTTAGGTCCCAACCTACCTGTTACTTCTCCCAAATTTCCCAGCCTTCCTCCACCCATGACTAAATTAGGTATTACAATGTCACCTACACTCTTATTACAACACATGTCACACATTGTATTTTATTTCTAGATGGATATATAGACATAGACATGTGTAGCAGAATTACAAAATTCATTGTCTACTCACTACCAGGAATTCTTTTTTTTATTGTTGTTCAAGTACAGTTGTCTCCATTTTCACCTCACCTTGCCCCCCACCCACCCATCCCTACCTCCCACCCTTGAACCTACCCCCTTTGGCTTTGTCCATGTGTCCTTTATACATATTCCTTGTTAAACCTTCACCAAATTTCCCTCATTATCCCTCTCCTCTCTCTCCTTTGGTTACTGTCAGTTTGTTCCTAATTTCAATGCCTTTGGTTATATTTTGCTTGCTTGTTTGTTTTGTTGATTAGCTTCCACTTATAGGTGAGATCATATGGTATTTTTCTTTCACCAGCTGGCTTATTTTCCACTGCTGGGATTATACTCTAAAAATCCTGAAACACCATTTCAAAAGAATATATGCACCCCAATGTTCACAGCAGCACAATTTACAATAGCTACTACCAGGAATTCTTAACCTGACTTGACAAACCTCTAAGTGACCCATAGATGAATATTTGGGGAGATTGGGGTCACAGTTCATGACTTGGAGGAAAAATTATCTTTTTTTCACTAACCTCAAATGAAAATTTATTATTTCCTCCCAGTATGAATGATTGAAGACAGCATAACACAGTAATACTAGCAATAGCTATAGCTTTGTCAACAATAGAGCACAGATATTTCATAGCATGTTAGTTATTACTAATCTCTGAAAATATCTATTCTCATTACTCTTATAATAGTTGTTAGATGTGCTGCAATAATTTATCTACTATATTAATAAAGAAACTTTCAATTTTTAAAAATTATTTAGACAACTTATTTATCATTGGTTGTTTTTATAACCCTATGTATTTAATATAATTAAAAATACTATTATAGTAAGTGGTTCATAGGCTTCACCCAATTTTGAAAGGATGCTATGACACAGAAGAGGTAAGAACTCCTGCATCTGGTTGAAAGTTCTGTGAGGCCAGACCCCACTTGACTGTTTCACTACCCTATCCCCAGGACCTTGCACAAAGCCTGGAAAACTTCAGATGCTCAGTAAATATGTCCTGAACTGAAGGGAGATGAAGCTGAACAAATTTTCATCTGGTATTTTTTAAATGTGTGCTCCTCATGAGTTTGGACAGCTTGCCTGGCCCTGGAGGAGAAGGTGGCCCTGTGGTGGTAATGCCTCATTTCCCAATATGAGGTATGTCAGCCTGATGTCCTACAGTTATGTGGATGAGGCCTTGCTGAGAACATGGCATTAACATTTAAAAACACATAATGGGAAGCAGTAGCCAATTCTTTCCCTGAAAAAACAGCTGGCAAAATTGACCTTGAATGATACAAAGACAGGTGAATAACTGTTACTGAACAAGTGTGATTTATTTTATAAAATCTTATTTTTAAGTTGACTTGGAGCCAATTTTTCAACTGGACTACTCTCATGCAAACATCTGCTCCAAACTTTATTATTTTATTCACAGTGGGCCACTTGTTCAACAGAGAAAGTTGTTAGACAGCGTTTGTGCCCTGGGGTCAGTGACAGGCAGACTCTTATCAATTATCTGGAACAGAAATGCACCCTGATCAAGTCACTCCAAGCATATCCCGACTGACACCATTGTCTTTGGAGCAAGCTCCTGAGAAGTCCTTTATGATTTTTTCCAGAAAAAAATGTATAAAGAGGTGATGCCAAGTAAAGACCTCAAAAGACCCTGAAAAACATTTCAGGAGACTCCTTAAGAGCTCTTTCCCGAAGTAAAATTGGATTCATGTATCCGTCCACCCAACATGTTTTTGAAAACCTACTACAAAGGACGCATGGACAAAGCCAAAATGAGGTAGGATTGAGGGTAGGAGATGGAGATGGCTGGGACTTGGGGGAATGGGGAGAAATGAAGACAACTGTACTTGGAACAACAATTTAAAAAAAGAGGTAAAAAATGCAAAAAATAAATAAATAAAAAAATTTTAAATAAAAATATAAACAAAACCTACTACATGTTAGTAAATTATTGTTTGAAGGTAAGTGAGTAAATCAGTGCCAGGAGGAATTAGGACAAGTCTTCCGTTTCGTATCACTTTTCAGGTCTGAACCAAATGATTGGGGCAGTGGGGACTGGAAGAGATATCCCCCCACCTTGTATGTGCCCCTGTGAGTTCCCAGAGCCACCAGAAATGAGAGTCTCACTCCAAAGAGAAACTGGAGCAATCAAGAGGTAGTTGTCTTAAAAGTGTGAACTGTGGGGTACCTGTACAGGAATCAGCTGGGCCCTACCTTAAACCTACCTGAGCCTGTGGAAGTGGTGCCCAGGTACTCCTAATGCATATTAATTTTTAAAACTATTGTTCTTGATGATTTAAGGAAGTTGAGGAGAAGTCATCTCCTTCAGTGTGGTGGCTTTGGTCTCTAACATTTCAAAAACCTACCAGCCAGACAATTGGCATTACCAAGTAGAAGGTCATGAAGTATGTATGTGGCTAGGAAGTTCATTATTCCCCCACCCACTTGGGAAATTGGCCTTCAACCTTCACCAGTGATGATAAATAGGTCCATGTAGTTGGTCCTTTCCAACAGACTGCTAGCAACTGTATTTGAGGCACTGTGTTGTAGATTCTGAGTCCATTGTTTAGTTCAACAGGAGCTTGATAAACAATTAGCAATGTCAGCCATGGAATCTCCATGATGGAGTAGCATACCCCTTATACCCTTGCTGCCTGTCCCTGCCTTGCTTTTGCCAGCATCACTTTGAGGAAGGAAGAAAAAGCATATCTGCAAACATTTAACTCTAAGGAAGCTATATGGTTGAATAGGAAGTAAGCAGCCTTTGAAATTATACCATTGTGAGTTTCCCTGCTTTGTGGGTGTCTACAATTTTGCATCTCTTTCCTGCAATGCAGATCATTGGAAAGCCTGGTCCAAGAGGGAAAATAAAAATAGTATTTGTTTTGAAATAAAACAAGATAAATCTATAACCTTCCCTGACCTGCTTCTTTTTCCTAAGTTGAGGGTCAATGGAAAGTAATTATACCGTATTGCTCTAAATAAAACATTACTTCTTTACAGATGAGTTCCTCTGTAAAGTCCCTCCTAACGTGGTCAGGGTTTACAATTTATTATACAAGAGTTCCTTAATCAGAAAAAATTTGTATACCAAGGTAGTGTTGAAAGAAAAATGTTGAGGCCAGAAACTGGAATCATTCACTGTCAGAAAAAATTTGCATGAAACAGTTTTTGTTGTTGTTGTTCATTCAGCTCTTGTTTTGTTTTGTTTGTTTCTATCTTCCCTGATCATAGAAGAAAATTACACTATCCTTTGCCTGAATTACTCAATACTTTAATGAACTCACTCATACTTGCAAGCCTATCTCTAACCTATATACAAGGAATATAGATAGCAAATATCCATGGACCTATCACCCATTTTTAGAAACAGTCCCACTCTGAAGCCCCAGAGTGCCCCTACCAGACTGGATGCACCCATTTCCCTACCCTAATCTTTCCAGAGGCAACCACTATTTAGTTACCTTGAAATATTTTAATTCCTTAGGGATGCTGTAAGTATAACTCCTTACTAGGGCACACTCCTGAGGCTTTCTCACTGAAAATGCTCCATAATGGCTAGCCATGATTTAATTCTTTCTTTTTCTAATTTGTGTTCCTTTCAAATGACTAAAATATAAAAGGCTCTGGGTATCACAATAAACCTTGTTTCATTAATGAGGGAGTCAGTGTGTGTCGGGAGGAGGGGGGAAGTTCTGGCCACTAAGGTTCCAAGTATAACTGAAAAGTTTAGGAAGCCCATGAATGGCAGACTTTTCTAGATGGTGCTATTTGAGAGGCAGAGGGTGGGTGGATATATATAGTGCATGAAGTTAAAGCCAGGTTTCCTGGCAATTGTATAAAGATAGATTTTCAATGTCCACCATAGAGTTTTTTGGGGGGAGCTTAATACAGATGCCAGGATTCCATCTCAGGCCTTCCGAATCTGAATCTTTAGAAATGAATCCCAGGTAGGTATGCTGTATATGTTTGTGTATTTATTTCTACACATACTCCTTGTATATACACACATAATGACTCTGATGTTTGATCCTACTTAAGAATCAGTAATGTAAAAGAAGCCTTGTATTTCTTGTATTTCTTTTACAATCTAAACTTATTTCAGTATTCCCTAGATCTTCAGCCTTTAGCTAGTCACCATGGAGAACACTTAGATGAAGAAAGATTTGTTTCTGCTCTCAAGAAATTTACAGTGAATTGGGGGAGCAATGCTCTTCAAATGAGGTGAAAGCCGAGGTCCACCTGTGTGTTTCAGGATAGTATACAAATAGCAGAGACCTCAGCCAGCTGTGGCTTGACAATATCTTAGCAAGTCTGGGAGTGGGCAATCTAGGATTGTTGTCTCTGCCCAATGATGTTGGCAAGACCCAGGCTTTCTAGCTTCAACACCATCGTTAGAGAGTTAGCTTTTGTCCTAAAACTTGATGCTTCATGTCCGCACTATGTCAACTTCATTCACATGATTTCACACCTGCAGATATCATATCCATGATTCTGGCACAAAAAAAGAAAAAGAAGACAAAAGTTGGTTGGCAAAAAATTTTGAAATACATGCCAGTTGAGTCTGGCCTTTTAAAATGAGGAAAACAATAGCTCTCAAGAAAGCCCTACCCAATAGTTGCCCACTTACACCTCATTAGCCAGAACTGTGTTATACAGCCAAACCTAGCTGCAAGGGAATCTGGGAAGCTGGATATTTTTTTCTAGGTGTATGTTCACCCCAAACAAAACCAGGGTTCTGTCAACAAAGAAAAAAAGGAGAATAAAAATTGGGTAGGTAACTAAGGCAAGACTAATGGGAAGGGATATGAAATATGAGAGCAAGTGCCTAGACATAGAGGAAGATAACTTATCACTCATTTGGAGGCAGCTCTTCCTCTGTCCATTTGACTCATTATTTGGGGTAATGCTGTTGGTAACAACCATCTTCCTGACTCTCAGAAGGCACTCATTTTCAGATTCTTATGGTTCACTTCAATGATACACACAAACTCTAACAACAATGGCTATATCAACAGGTGCTCAGTCCATATTAAGGGATATTTTATTACCCTGGTCAACATGGGTATTAGCCAGTATTTTTGCTCAAAATTGCCTCATTTAAGCCATATTATTCAGTTTGTGGGCTCTAATTAAAAAAAAAACTATTAAACAATGGTGCCCATAAATAACTGTATGAAATGTATGTCTGTTACAATCTAATTTTCAAGAAGGAGCACCTTGAGAAGGGAGATTGAATGCTCTCAGGCAATATATTAGTTCTGATTTCGTCCACATCCAAATTATGAAAAACACATTATTGTGCATTCTTACTGCATTTATTATGTTTTTTTAATTTAATCATAAGCCTATTCTAAAATTGCCTTCCTCCTATAACCAAATTTCCTGTGTTTAATTACTTATTCAGGACCACTTAATTTGGATTTTTTTGCTTGTTCTGTCAACATGAGATTGATTTACAATTCTGGAAAAAATGTTTTGGTTGTGACCACTGTGCAAACCTATTGTTCAGAATAAATTGAACTAAAATCACTCAAGACCACAAAACCCCTTAAAGCTGGTAAAGAGAGAGAGAGGAGAGAGAGAGAGGGAGAAATTGAGTATCAGAAACTAAATCCTTAAATACACCTCCCATGCCCCATAACTAAAGCTGCCTCCTGGAGTCACATGAAATTCGGTTTTGTTATTGGTGTTCAACCTATTTGTTATATGTTTTTCTAATAACAACTTCAATAATAATATAACCTTTGTTTAACATGGGCACCTGGTTAGCTAAATGAGACCCCAGCTGTCAGTGAAATACCTATCTCAGTATAGGAGTTAAAAGTTAACTGATTCATAATCTGACTAAAGAAAATAATAATAATGCTTTGTTTCCCTCCAAGGAATTCAAAGCATTTTGTGTGTACCATTTCATTAATCTCCATAAAAATCTTAGGTTCTTGGTATAAAAATAATTTTTAACCTTAAAGGGACCTGACTATGGAATTACAGTATGTTTTGATTCCCAAATAACTCCCAAATCCATCCATTGTCCCCATCTACATGGTGTCCATATGGTCTAAGATGCCATCATCCTGCCTGAAATACTAGATAGCTTTAACAAAACTCCTCATGCTCATACTCAACTCTACAATCGATTCCTGACAAGGCAATCAAAATGTTTTTTTTTTCATTGAAATGAAGATATCACCCCTATCTACATTTAAATCACTCTGGTGGATCTTCTCCACTTTTTGCCCTTCCTTACTCTACCTACTGTCATCCTCAGCTTCCTTTGTTTCCCCCCAGCAAAACAAGCATTTGCCTATCTCAGGGCCTTGAGCTCTCTGGCAAATCAGGTTTTGGAAGGGCTGTTCCATTCTCCTTCATATCCTCTGTTAGTCATCTCCTCATAAATTCTTCCTTCAGCTTCCTGCCTAGAGTAGTCTGTCTTCCACATTACTCTCCATCCTACAGTATATGTTTTCTTAACTGCATCCATCTCACAATGTATTTATCTTTTTATTTGCTTATGTGTTCATTGTTTGATGCATCTCCCCTAATAGCACCCATAAGTCGAGTGTAAGCTCCTGAGAGCAAGCATGTTATCTGCAATTTTCTGGGGCACAGTAATTGTTCATAAATACTTTTTGAATGAATGAATGAATGTTGAGATAGTTGTTTTCTATATCTTGTAGAACTTGTCTTCTTTCATTTTCCATAGTCACAACTAAATTCAGGAAGCATGTGTGTATTTGTGCATAAGCATGAAGATACACTGCCTGAAACATTTTCTCCCCAACTGTCTGCTATACCTTAAAGGGGCCTCTCACTCAGTAGGGTAAAGTTTTTTCTGACTACAATAATACCCATATCCAATCTCTGTCACTATGGAGAAGCTCTCTCATTCAGGAGAGGTCATGCTGTGAACCAAGACTGGCTGCTGCTGATGGCAGGCCTGAGGTCACTTAGTGAGAGGTACAAGGAATGCCAAGGCCACATGCTAATGGTTTCAGAGTTTTTAGTAAAGTCTGAGGCATGAGCCAAGACAGGCCCTTTATATAAAAAGAGCCACTGGAAAGAGCATGAGTGGTCCTGATAGTTGGGTGGTGCAAGGTCTCAGGGAGTCAGCAGGGTGGGGCAAAGAGTGTGAGCCAGGTTGATGGAAACTCAGACATGGTGCTCACCTGCCAGCTCTGTGGAGGGAGGGCTCAGAAAAAGAAACAATGGTCTCTACCAGCACTTCTGTTGGGAGAAAACTGACTCTCCAGCTCTCCCCCAGTGCCAGACAATTCAGTTTCTCCCTGAATATTCCTGATGCCCCAGCACTGAAACTCAGAGTGAATGAGTTCGAGTAAGTCTGTGCATAGGCCCTTTGAAAGGAACTGCCTGGGACATTAAGAGCCCTCTGTCTTCCGCAGCCTCAATCTCGGCTGGTGTTTACAGCCATAAGGTATGGGAACTTCTCTTCCTGGCTTTGGGCTGGGGGCCTGGTGTGGGACTGGAACCCCCTTGCTCCTCAGGAAGGACCTCTGCAGCCAAGATATGCTTCCTGACTTTTATCCACCATGAAGGGATGTGGGACCAGCCTGTTCTGCATCTCTGCCCCTCCTAACAGTCTCGGTGTGGCTTCTTCGTTATCTCCTGATTCATAGGACTTCTGTTCAGCTAGATTTCAGGCAGTTCCAATGACAGTTGTTCTGTAGTTTAGTTGTAATTTTGATGTCATTGTGGGAGGATTTGAGTACCACGTTTACCTACACTGCCATCTTGAACAGAGGCCCAGACTTCCCCCCCCCCAAAAAAAAAATTCCTCCCCGATGTTTGGATATGAATGAAATCCTGACTTTAATTCACTAATAAGAATTAGACTACTTAATAAACTTAGAAGCCAAGGCCACTGCAGCATTACCACATTGAGATTCTCAGCTGATAATCACTGCCTTCTTCTCACTGCCTTCATAGAGGATTTGTGGGCCTATGATTCCCTAGGCCCACAAAACCTTTGAGGCCTAGGGAATCATACTCATTGCCCTAGGTGGGTAACTTCCATAGGAGCCCATTCTTTTTTAAACTTTCTTATCAGCCATGTCCATTCCTAATCATTGGTAAGTGGGACCTCTGTGCCTAACATTGTTTAGCCCCACTGCAAGGGTTGGGGACACTGGTGGGGCAGGGCAGCAGAAGCCCCAGAGCGGTGCCACCCCACATTACCAGCTCCTCACAATTCACTACTGCATACCTTTTTTGGAATCACTATTAGACTTGGGCATATCTGTTGTACAGGTCAAGGCCCCTCATTTCTCAAAGTATTAGTGGTCCAGCATCAACATAAATTCATCTGTCCATAAATCTTGACAGGTATAATGATTTGTTGCATTTGAAAGGCATGACTCAAACATTAGACCCCTTTTTGATTCCTAACATGATTATCTTTAAAGGCAGGCATTTCAGAAGCCTTCTGAATTGACTTTTGTCAAGTGATTGAGTAGCTCCTGCTGACTTACCTACTATTATGAAGTTAATACCATCATGGCCCCTGCTGTCACCTGCTGTGAAGGCCACCTGTATTGTGGCACAAATTACGTTCTTTATGGGCTCATTATTCTTTACTGTGGAAATGCCCTAGGTCTTAGGCTTATGTTTTGCATTGTTTTTGAGTAGGACACTCTTGTCATTTTGTTTATTAGCAGGAAAATGGGTTTGGCACACAGGTCAGGTGAAGGATTTCCAGTAATCAGATAGCCAGGACACTCATAAAATTAAACAGTAGAAATGGGCCTCTGCTATGAAGTAGCAAATTGCTTTAGAATCACTCGATGGTGGAATCTACAAACCCAAAAGAATACATTGTCATCTGGTGGTTAGACAAAAAGACCCCTTCTTTCTATGATAGCATTTATTGAGTGTTTATTACTTGCCAACCCTTAGCTACAAGCTTCCCATTAGTACCTATTTTAATCTTCTCAACAACCTAAGCCATACAGTTTTACTCATACCCAGCAATTTTCATACATTGCCTAAGGCCAACAACTGGGAAGGGGTAAAGCAGATTATTTGATGCCAGCTGTCTAGTGTCAGCAATCTGATTTCTGACCCTAAAGTTTTAGCCACTGTCCTATGCGATAGCCTTCTTGCCTTGTTTTACTTTCAAAGGGCCACTGGATGCTTCAATGGACACTCCTCTAAAACGGGCACAAGGATGTGGAAAAGTTTGTTAAGATCACATCTGTGTGTGCTGTCAGGTGTTGGACATGAATTCAAACCCTGGTTTTTGCCATTTATATTGGGATTTGAAAATTTTCCTTCCTCTAGAGGAATATGTTGTAGTAAACTTTCAAAAACAGAGATTAGAACTATGTGATTAAAAACACAATGGCTTGATGCAGACACCGGCCCACGTGTCTGTGGCATGATGGATGAGATGAGACAAATTCACATGGACTACAGAAATCCTGTGGAGGAAAAGGGATGACATAGCTGCTCTCTCAGTGAAAGAGAGGGCTGGCCCTGTCCCTTGCCTTGACAGACTTTTATTGCTTTTCTGGGAGCATTACATAGAGGATGGTCCTCATTTACTATGCACAGGTTCGCTTTCAGTGGTTACCTTTTACAGAAAACAAAGAAGAGGATGTTTCTAATTACATCAAAAAAGAAGGATATTTGCAAAAATAAAGAGGAAAGTGGTTGAACTGGTTACACTCATCCTTGGGAGGTTTAGCATAGATTTTAGGAAGTTACTCTAAAGATACTCAGTAAACATTTGCTGCCTCAATTCAGGGTGAGGGAGTTTTAGCAAAAGCAAGCCTCAAAGTAGCATAGGTACAATGCAGGCCTGATTCCCCACGGGAGAACCTGTCCCATGTGGGCATGGGTCTTGTGTGCTAGACCTCGCTTTCCACTGGTCTTTCTCAGTGGGAGTGGGGCTACAATTCCTACACCATGCAGAATGGTCTCCTATAATGGCTAGTGTGTTCATTTTTAAAAACTGAATCTCCTAATTTAGTGTTCTGTTTTTTTAATTCCTCTTCATTTGCAATCTATTCTTTCATTTTTATAGCTTTTCTTTCTTCCCTTCCTTCTTCAGTCCCATTTATGAAAGTACTAAAACTGAAAAATCTACTCCACTGATCCTTTTTGAGAATCTTTTAATCTCAGGTAGGTATCTTTCTGTTCTTCCCACAGATTCCTATGAACCATACCTGTCTGTTTGTTTGGATACAGCAAACAAAAACTATCCTTAAGGAGAAGTGAATTAGGCTTTAACTTTGCCACAAACAATTTATTTAGAATACTCATTTCAAAGCATATTTTCCTCTTTAAGTTTGATAGATATTCATTAAATATCTACTATGTAGACTCTGGGAAAACAAACATGAAAATTTCCATCTGGTCTGAATCCTAAAACTACCTGGTTGGTGGGGTAGGAGAATGGATGTATACACACTTATGTACTTATGGTTAAACATTTCTGACAACTTAAGGCAACAGCTTTAAAGAAATGTATAAATAAGATAATGAAGACAATGTATAAACACTCTAAAACACTCTAGATTAATTTAAAATCATGATAATATAGAAGGGTTTTGTAAAAGAAGTGTAGTTAATGTGATAATTTAACATAGTAACACATTAGTAGGTTGGAGGCATCCAAACTGGTGGTGAGAAAGAAAGACACATTGAGGCAGGATGAATGCATGAGCAAAACCTGAGATGGAAGTAAAAATACTCCTTGGATAGAAAGGATGGGTAACATCTGGCCCATGCAGAAATATAGACTAAATCTAGAAGTGATATGGATTCTGTGTCAGGAGCCGTATTCATTCCTGGAACAGTAGTGTGGTGTAAATAATTGGGTGCTTTAAGTATGTCAACTTTTCACCCTGTGAAGGATTATTTCATATGGGTGGGGGGAAGGAAGACAGATAGATGCTGCTCCTAATCTTTGAAAGGTAGATGCCTTTTTCGCCTTCGCAACCCATTTAACTCGACCTTTTTCGGTGAGGTTTCTCTAACTGCCAAGTCTATAGTCACTAATCAGCTATGTTCTATGACATCATCAAGGAAGACACGTTTTATACTCCCAACAATGCAAAAACAATAGGTACCTTTTCTCTAACTGAGCAGCAAAGTCTTACCTGAGTTTTTAAAACTTAGGGTTTTTTTTTTTTTGTCACCTCCTGCCACCTTTAAACCCAATGGAGCAGAAGATGAAGTTCTACAGACCAAGAATCTATCAAAGTGATGGAGGTCTTCACTCCATGTAGGTTATGAAGAAACAAGTCTCAAACTTTAGTTTGCCCTTGAAGAATTTGTTAAAACACAGATCACTGGATAACACTACCAGAGTTTCTTATTCAGTAGGTCTGAGATGTGGCCCAGTAACTTGCATTTCTAACAAGCTCTCAGGTGATGCTAATACTGCTAGGCTGGGACCTACACTTTGAGAACCAGTGATAGACAGCAAACTGAATGTGGAGGAAAGAGGGCACTGTCAAGGTCGGCTGAAAGCTGCCACAGAACACCTTATCAATCAGAGCAGGAACTGCAATTCAGAAACAAGGCTCCAGCCACTAGAATCCCAGCATGAACCACTTTGTGTGCATCCTGATTACAACAAATTGCCCCAGCAGAGAGCTGAAGGGATTTTTTTTTACAGGGTTGAACACAAGAATGTCTCCAGACATTATGTACAAAAGTCTACCAAATATATAATCCAAACAGCATTGGCTACACTTTTGCTCTGTAACCACTTTACAACGTCAGAGTCCACAAACCTCCAATACCATCCTTCATGGATTTCAAGTCACACATTTTTTTTTATATTCTGCCCTTCCTGGAATCGAGGTCCATCTTATTATCACTATCCATATGTCCTTAGTACTTGCCACTGTAGTATGAAAAGGATGATGGGAGGAGTGATGTGTGAAAAAGAGGGACATGGACAAAGGGAGAAGGGAGATGTGTTGATGATAAGAGGAAGGGAAGAATTGGAGCCTCTGGGCAAAGAAGACTAGCAGATGCAACAACTGGGAAGAAGGGGGAAACAAAGGAGAGAATAAGATAAATGAAAAAGTGGCAGGAAATGCAGTGGCAAACATAGGGACATCTCTCCAGATGTACTTACAGCCAGGTATCCCTCTGCATGTTGCCACAGTTTATAACCACCTTTCTCTGCATGTGCAAGAATGATATATGATAAAATTCATCTAAATAAATCTGAAAGTGCACTTTTAACAAGTGTAAAATAGAAGTTCTATATGGTGAGAAAGCCTTTCTTCCTTAGTAGTACATACAGTTATAGTGCTTCTTAGAACTGGTGGGAAGTTAGAGTCAATGAAATTGAATGATTTAGGGAGTAGTATAATAACAAAAGAAAGAAACACACCTAATGAGCTTGGCTTTTCTTTGGAAATCTTCCAGGTAGCAATTTCCAATATATTCTTTTTTAATATGCTGCACTTAGCATGACAATATTTGCCCTTTCAATAATATTGCTATTATTTGTCTGCCTGTCTTTTTCTTCTAAGACAGAGGTTGGCATTTTATGCTATAGAACTAGATAATACACATTTTTGGTGTTGTGGGCAATAAAGTTTCCGTTACAACTCTTTAACTCTGCTGTTGTAGTGAGGAAGCCATCAAGACAACAAATTAGCATGGCTGCATTCCAATATAACTTTATTTTTTTAAAAAACAGTTTAACAAGCACTGGGCCAGATTTGGTCCATAAACAATAAAATGTCCATCCCTGGTATATAGAATGGGAGACAATATAAGTGCGTATGCTTCATCTACCATCTTGAACCAGAAAACATGTATTTTTAATAAGAGCTTTATCAGTTGTAATTCACATACCTTATAATTTACTCATGCAAAGTGTAATTCAGTGGTTTCTAGTATATTTACAGGTATATGCACCTGACACCACAGTCAAAAAGAAATCCTGTACTTAACTATCATCACCACCACTATCACCAACTTGGTTCTTAGCAACCATGAATCTACTTTCAGTCTCTATAGATTTGACTATTCTGGGTGTTTCATAGTAGTGGAATCATATAATATGGTGTCTTCTGTGACTGGCTTCTTTCACTAAGCATAATGTTTTCAAGGTTTATCCATGTTGCAGTGTGTATAATTACTTATTTCTTTTTATGACCAAATAATATTTCACTATATAATATGTTCATGTTTTGTTCATCTATTCAATTGCTGGATATTTGGCTTGTTCAAAAAACATTTTTTGAGTTTTTTCACATCTTCAATTGTGGTACTAAAACTCTAAAATTTAAAAGTGTGCCTGAACACACCCACATACACATACACCAGGAATCCCTCCAGTAGGCAGTTTCAATGATTTAATGATTTAAAGTTTTAATGATTTTTAAAATATATTTTATTGATTATGCTGTTACAGTTGTCCCAACTTTCCCCCTTTGCCCTCACTCTGCCTGATATCCCCATACCCTCCAGCAATCCCCACCTTACTTCATATCAATGGGTCGTGCATATGAGTTCTTTGGCTTCTCCATTTCCTATACTATTTTTTAAACTCCTCCTGTCTATTTTGTACCTACCAATTTATGCTTCTTATTCCCTGGACCTTTTCCCCAATTCTGTCCCTTCACCCTCCCAGCTGACAATTCTCCAAGTGGTCTCCATTTCTGTGATTCTGTTCTTGTTCTGTTTGTTTGCTTAGTTTGTTTTTTTAGATTCACCTATTGATAGCTGTGAATTTGTTGCCATTTTAATGTTCATAGTTTTGATCTTTTTCTTTTTCTTAAATAAGTCCTTTTAACAGTCCATATAATAGTGGCTGGATAATGAACTCCTTTAGCTTTACCTTGTCTGAGATGCATTTCATCTGTCCTTCAATTCTAAATGATAGCTTTGCTGGATAGAGTAGTCTAGGTTGTAGATCCTTGATTTTCATCACTTTGAATACTTCTTGCCAGTCCCTTCTAGCTTGCAAAGTTTCTTTTGAGAAATTAGCTGACAGTCTTATGGGAACTACTTTGTAGGTAACGATCTGCTTTTCTCTTGCTGCTCTTAAGATTCTCTCTTTATCTTTGACCTTTGGCATTTTAATTACGATGTGTCTTGGTGTGGTCCCCTTTGGGTCCAACTTGTTTGACACTCTTTGTGCTTCCTGAACTTGTATGTCTATTTCCTTCACCAAATTAGGGAAATTTTCTTTCATTATTTTTTCAAATAAGTTTTTAATTTCTCACTCTTCCTCTTTTCCATCTGGTACCCCTATGATTTGGATGTTGGTACGTTTAGAGATGTCCCAGATGCTCCTTAGCCTATCCCCATTTTTTTTTAATTCTATTTTTTTCTTGCTATTCTGATTGAATGCTTTTTTCTTCCTTATGTTCCAAATCAGTGACTTGATTCTTGGCTTCATCCCCTCCACTGTTGGCTCCTTATAGAGTTTTTCTTTATCCCATTTAATGTAGCCTTCATTTCTGCCTGGATCTTTTTTTATGCTGTTATAATACTCAATGAGTTCTTTGAATATCCTGATAACCAGTGTTTTGAACCCTGGATATGATGTGTTGGTTATCTCAGCTTCATGTAGTTCTTTTTCTGGAGTAGTGTTCTGTTTTCATTTGGGCCAAATTTTTTGTCTCCTCAATTTGGCAGCATCCTTGTGTCTGTTTCTGTGTATTAGGTAGAACTGCATGTCTTAGTAGCTTCATGTCTTGACTCCCTGTCTTTGTAGCATGGCCTATTGTAGAACAGCATACCTGTAAAATGTGTGGGGTGGAGCCTTAGGTAAATCACCAGGACAGGGTAATCCATTTCACTATTCTGTGGATCTTTGGTGGGGAGGGTTCAGAGAGGGGACAGTGCTCCTGCCTAGCTTCTGAAGGATTGCCTAGGAGGATGCTGTCTCCCAGTGCTTGCCTGTTGTCAGTCAGTTCACTTTCTCCCCTTATGCCATTTGTGCCTTTCCAGCTGTTGCCTTGGTAATGACCCAGAGTGGGTGGGTCCTTGTAAGTCTTAAGTCCATGCAGGCCTTTTAAGAGGAGTCTCCTAAGAATCTAAAAGTTTCTTCAGCCACCCAACCCCAACTGGTTTTTACAGACACAAAAAATGGGGGTTTATCTTCTTGGCACTGGAACCCTGGGCTGTTGGGTGATCTGGTTTGGGGCTGGGAACCCTTGCTCCAGAGGTATCCCTCCCAATTTTTATCCCTCAAATGTGAATGTGGGACTATCCTTTCTGCTACCTTCCCACCCCACTCTGCATCTGTCCACTTCTCTCCACATCTCCATCCCTCTTACCCATCTGGATGAATGTGGCTTCTTTAAATCTTTAATTGCCAGATTTCTATACACCTGGGTTTTCTGACAATTCTGTGTGCTATTTGTTTTATTTGTAATTTTTTCTGTAGTTGTGTGAGGAAGTGAGGTGTATTTACTTCATCTTTAAGTAAATGCCTCCATCTTGACCAGAAGTCAAAAGTTTTAATGATTTTAGTTTGATCAATGCTCAATTGTATTTTTAAAATTATAGTTTTCTATAGTTAGAAAATTGATGAGTACCACTCCAACAAAGTACCATAGTCCTAGACATATCCTATATTCTCCCATCATAATATTAATGATAGATAAAATTCCCTATCAGACTCTTTCCCACTTGAAATTTTTGGGCATCTGTAGGCACTGAACAAGATAGACAACCTCTCTCTTCCCGTGAAGCTGAGATCCTAATATGGGGAAGATATTAAACAAGCAAGCAGAAACCTTCAGGTATTGATAACTTCCAAGACAAAAGAGTATAGTGAGGTAGAGATACCTCAGAGTGGGAGGGAAGGTTGCCATTTTGGATTGGAGGTCAGGAAAGTCCTCTTCGAGAGGGAAATATTTGAGTTGAAACCTGAATAGGGAAAAGGGAGCCATAGGGATGTCTGGGAGGAGAGCACTTTGGGCATGGGAGTAACCTGAGATGGGAATGGGTTTCACAAGTCATGGGAGAGAATGGAAGTCACCGTAGCTGGAATTGGTGACCCTAGTTGAGCCATATGTTCAGCCTGAGCATAGGAATGCTTCTCTTTAACTTCTCAGGCTGATTACAGCTTTTTATATAGCCAAAGTGAAAACTTGGTTCTGTAACAAATTATTAATACCCCAAGCTCTCTACTTGGTTAATTTATGTGCTGGCTATTAAGCAAGTTTCTCAGCTCCAATTCCATCCCTCTGTCCTCTGCTTTGTGGTGCTGGCACTGATACTCTGCAAATTGTATTTCTCCTTTACCAACCGAATTCCTAATTAGACTGGTCAACAGGAAACACTAAAAGTGAACTGGAAGACTGAAAGAAGCGGAAGGGCTTTGCTCATAGGAAAGGAGCCTATGAGCTGTTCCTGTAGTAGTATTGAGCCATTTTCCAGAACCAGCCTTGTGGAACTCCTTCAGAGGTACCAGCACATGAAACGATGTTTCCTCTTCATTGTGAGACTTGCTTAAAGGGTTTAGTCCTGGTTCTGTGGGTTGCTCCTGTAAGTTCTTGAGGTAGCAGGGCTAGTTAATCAAAACCCCTTCTTTGATCATCTGGGGCCCAGCTCACCAAGGTTCTATTCTGACTCCTCCCTCTGTTCTCCCTGCCATAGGAGTGGTTGCCTGTATTTATTATCTAAGTTAGTTCCATGCTCTCTTTCTGCCTTTTCAGCCCATCAATGTTTGTTTATCCCACTCCCTGTATTAAATTATCTGTTGAAATAGCTAATGTGGTTTATGTCTTCCTAATCAATTCCAGCTACATAATTTGCAGGGCTTAGTGCAAAACAAAAGTGCAGGAGCTCTTGCTCAAAAAGTAGAGGAAAGTGCCATTGAAGATAGTAAATTATAGGGTTGTTTTTTCTTTTCCTCCATGGCATCTCTCTCAACTTGTCATGTGTTTTTGTTGCTGTTTTTTGCCATTGAATGTTATTCTAAGTAAAGAAAAATTAAAACTTTGAATTATTAACATGATTTTTACTGTTCATCTTTATACAAGAACACTTATCTCTAATAGGGAATTACCAAATTTAGACAGTTGTATTTCATAACCCTTATATGTATGTGCATTTCATTCTTACAGAACGTGGAAACACTATGCAAAATTAACTCTACTATTTTTATCTGATTTATTGACTTGCTTGCATTTTACCAATACTCTGTAGAACTCAGGGCTTCCATACATGCTCCCTTTCTACTCACTTTGAGTCTCACTGAACTCCCACACACGAATCCTCCAAAATTCTGCCTTCAAGCAAGCTTCTTGAAGGTTACATGCAAATAGAGTGGTAAGGAATGGTGAAAACACATTCCTCTGTTCATATGCCTGTTCTGTCATCCCATTGGACCTCATTTCCAAAACACAGGTTCAAATATTTGGTGAATATCTGGAGTTTCAGGGAGAATGGCCTGCCCAGAGAGAACACAGAAGGTCTGACCCCATGCCTTGACCTACTCATCTCTTTTATCTGGCTGTTCCTGAGTTACATCCTTTATAATATTGTAATAAATAGGCAATCCATTTAAAATTCCAAAGTGGAGACAGAGCATGAGAGCAAGTTCAGACCCATCTGAGCACAGGTCCTTGTGTGACTGCACAAGTCACATTCCCATGAAACTGTTTGATACAGGCCACTTGTGTATATCTGTGTATGTCTAGAACATTTTCTTGTCTTCTTCATATGCTCAATATTAGACATTCAAGAAGAATGAAAATGGCCTTCTGCATGTTACATCTCTGACATCTCAAAAAAGCACTGAAATATTGTCTCTAACCCCCAAAGGAACCAGTTTTCCACAGTCTTTAGAGATTATAAGCTTAGATTTGGTCATTGAAATGCAGTTTTTACTCTCTTCCTTAGAGCTAGGGCATACCTCATGCAAATTTCAGCGAAATGTAGGACATCAGTTGTTTTCAGCATAAGTTGTCTGCACTTTTCAACCCCTACCTAAACAAATTCACAATTGCAAATCTCCTGCTTTTTCTTGTCTCTAATAATGGTCCCTTACTTGACCAGCGTGAAGTCAGTATTAAAGTTACACATGCTATGAGAATTCTAAGTTTCATTAAGGTGGGACCTGGCCCTGGTTTTCACACAAATTGTGATTCTCTTTCTGTGGCAGCTTTTAACTTGCATGTGTAAATTTAATTACTGGGGGTAAATACATTCAGGCATCTTGGGTGACAAGTTTAATGACCATCCTTAATTTATATAGTGTTTGAAACTTTATATTGGGTTATGTTACAGTGAGAACTAGCAATACACTCAAAAGATGTACAGGGTTCTTCTGGGTATCCCAATTCAAGTCAGACTTAAAAATAATAATAAAAAAAGAATAAGTTAACCTTCCAGTAAATACTCTATGAAACACAGTGCTAGAAAGAAAATGAGAGGAATCTGGTTTATACATCTCTTCTCATCTGTTTGATTCCCCAAACTACCCAAAAAATATTGCAAAATTGAGATACAAAATTATTTCAATCCCTTCTTGCTTCCTGGAAGAAAAAAAAAACATTTTTAACAGAAGAATCTGTCTGGGAAACAAACAAAATTAATAAATTAATTAAGCAGAGAAACGTTTCTCACTAAAGGTACACAGAAACCCCCAAAACACATTAGACATTTCTAAAAATCACAAATTAGCGAACACTGAGAGCAAGTTTTCAAGAAAAAAGAAGAAAAGAAAAGAAAAGAAGGGAAGGAAGGAAAAGAAAAGAAGGAAAAAGAGGGGAAAAAACCTTCTTTGGTGATGGATGCAGTTCAGGGTGACACACCCCTCACTTACTTGGGGAATGTGATTTTCCAACCTACAGTTACCTGACACCCAGACAAATGTATTAAAAATATGTTATCATAAGCAGCCTTGAATAAATACTCAAATCCTCAGTATTGTTTATCATTTCTCAAATGTCTTCCCTGGATTTTACAATCCTCACTCTTTATTACATTTGAGGAGGATAGGTTGTTTGGAATATGCATGGATGTTCAACCCAGAGGTCATTATGTGTAAACCAGGGAGCACCAGAACTCATGGCCAAGTGCCCCTGGCTCACAATGGACAACTTTGAAATTGATCCCTGGACTGATAGTCTCACTGTTGATCAACTAATACCAACCCAAATATTTCATTTTGGTTGATAGAATTATCATTTTTTAATTATGATCTTTGTGTTCCTGGCCAATGAATGAAATGAAATAGTGTCCTTCCAATGAAGTTTAAAATATGCAACTACATCATTTTTTACATTAAATGCTTATTAAACATGTTTAGATACTGAATATCAGCATAGGAGCCAGGGAACAAGGACTAGAAACATGAATTCACACAGCATCTGTGGTCAAGGGGCTCCCTATCCAGTCAAATAATCCCACCTCTAGAATGCCACTGACCTCTTAATGGTGACTCTGTTGGTCTGGCTTCATTCTGATTTGTAAAAGCACTATGTACACAAGGTACATTTAACACACAACTAAATGAAGTAATTTAACTGTCAGCATATTACACTTGAATTAAACTAAATCTAAATTATTCTATATTTTTTACTGGAAGACGCAATAATTTTTGCCATCTGGAGGATGGCTTCACATAAGGTGCTATTTTGAATCAACCTGCAATGAATTAATGAACTTCTACTGAATACAGAATATGTGCTATAGTCTGTTTATAAACAAGTCCACCAGCCAAGACATACATGTGTAAACATCATCACACATTATAGCAGGACGTCTGTTAAAATAAGGATCTGGCATGTCACATGACCTTAAAGAGTTCCTGGAGGCTCTTAGTTTTCAATGACAGCCTGCTTCATTTGTTAAATAAACAATAAAACCTAGCTTTCATATTGTTATATTCTGCCTTTTGAAACATTTCTTGTAGCAGGACTTTGCCAATACAAAGTTGACTTGTTATGTGATTTATCTGTAACTAGGCAGTTTTAGATCTTTTACTTCCTTCATCTGTGCTAAAAAGCAATTCAAGAAGACTCAAAATTCTCCTAGGGGCTGATTTAAAAGCAACAGTAAAAGCACACAAACACAGCACTAGCAGCCAGTTTCCCTCTTGGGGAAGAAGCAGTATCGGCCATGGAGCCACAATATAAATGGAAACCACTAACCACTAGGCATTAACATGCTTTTTATCATGATGTGTTCAGGGAACATAAAATTTGGAAGCTACTAATTTAGCAGAGCTTTTTACTCCTTGCATTTACAGTGGATGTAACTTCACTTCCACTTGGAGGACCATGGAATCCATGGCCCAGCCACACTAGAGAAGGGAGATTATCTTTCTCACCCACTGCCTTAGTGGTCATGAGTTCACCTACTGGGGTGACTAATAGCTTTTGATGCCACTCCCTAGACATACTCAGCCAAAGAGGAAACTACACCCATTCTGCCACATACCTTGACCCCTACAACCACACCATGGGCTACTTGGGGGTGGCTAGTACTAGTTAGTGAAGACCAGCCTGTGCTATTGGAAAAGCACCACTATTGGTCTTAATATTTGCTCTACATAAAACACATGGGGAAGCCTGTATCTTTCTCAAAAAGAAGAGAAAATGGAGTGTACATGCACAATCACATAGATGAGAGAGATGAGAGAGAGAGAGAGATGTTTGTGCCTGCATTTTTCATTCCATCTGGCACGTGATTAAACTTATTTGGGCAAAGATTGGACTCCAATCATACACTGCAAACCCTAGAGCCCTTCAGAGAGAGTCAATGCAACCATTGGTAAATGCACAGGTCACACACAGCCAGTGTGAACTCTGCATGCACCACCCAGAAAAACCTGGGCTTTTCCCAAAAGGAAGTGAAGAGAGACCGCACATGCATGGAAATAGCATTTGTGCCTTCCTGCCATCTGGAACAGGAGCCCGCGGGAGCAAGATGATGGGAAAATGCTGGTTTTACCCAATAGTTACATTAAATCTGGATGTCCCCAAGCCACCCAGGTTCAAACCAAAGCCAGATTTTCCTTCAAATGCCATTTTCAATATCAAGCTCCTCATGACACTCATGTTAATACCCCCTGGTGTGAGATTTATGTGAAGGCTTTCAAATGTTTGTCTGTGTGTAGAAAACATTATGTGTGAAGTGTGTAGGGAGTTTATTACAAAGATTGTTTCTCTTACAGGAGAAGTAAATTGCTTGCTCACGAAGAGTTTTAAGGATTACTCGGGGGTAAAATTATATTGTTATTTGATTTGTTTTGACTTTTTGTTTCATTTTTTATTTTTATATTTACCACAACCTAAATCCTACCAAAGAAACCAGGTTACCAGTACCCAAGTCACTCTTTACAGCATCTGACTTTGGAATCATATGAGTTCTTGTTAAATAAAAACCCTTCTGACAACAACTGACTGCAGATCTTTGAAAACAATTCATAGGAATGTTCATTTTTAGTTAGTATCCCACCCCACCTCCACATGTCCAGGTGAATCCAATACACACCAGATAGCTGATCTCCTGCCTTTCAGGTGGTGTGGAGATTGTGTGCAGTACAGATAATAAGTGTGACAACTTTTAAATTTTGCTTTTATTCTTTTAAATATGTCCTCAGTGTAATCACAAGTAAAAGTGAGTTTTCCCAGGGACATTACTGCTCATATGTGAGTGAGCCCAGTACCTTGAAAGGGGAGAGACTTACACACAGCTGCCTTCAGACAAAGCAAAATGCCTAAAACTTCTGCCAGCTCAGGAGGCATTCATTAGAGACTCACAGTTTGTCCAATAAGTGACTGAAACCTGAGAAAACTCAGGAGTTCCTAAAACATTAAAAAAGCTAAAGATGCAACGAACATTTAACACTTAATTTAGCACATGAAATGGCCATGTGTTTTAATGACAGTGTACCCATGCTCCAGGTGACTCATTTGCACCAAGCAGAGCTTTCCAAGAACCACGGTCACCCATGCCATACTAGTCCGTCCCCACAGAGTGTGGGTAATGTTCTGTTTCTTGATCTAAGGGCTGATCTCAAAGATGTGTTCAAAATCATCATCTATATTATAAGAGGAAAAGTGCAAAATTGTGAATTGTGAAAATTCATTCAGTGATAAATGAACAATTTTCTTTTTTTAATTATTGTATTATTTTCTTATTTGTTTATAATTATATTTTATTGATTATGCTGTTACAGTTTTCCCAATTTTCCCCCTTATACGTCCTCCACCTGGCACCCCCAACCCTCCAGCATCCCCCCACTTAGTTCATGTCCATGGGTTGTACATATAAGTTCTTTGAGTTCTCTGTTTGCTATGCCATCTTTGACCTCTCCCTATCTATTTTATACCTACCAATCATGCTTCTTCTTCCCTGTACATTTCCCCCCATCCCTCCTCTCCCACTTCCCACTGAAAACCCTCCCTGTGATGGCCATTTCCCTGATTCTGTTCCTGTTCTAGTTGTTTGCTTAGTTTTTGCTTTTGTTGGTTTTCTTTATTTTGGGGGTGTATTTGTTCATCATTGTGAGTTTGTTGTCATTCTACTGTTCATATTTTTTATCTTCTTTTTCTTAGGTAAGTCCCTTTAACATTTCATATAATAAGGGTTTGGTGATGATGAACTCCTTTAACTTGACCTTATCTGGGAAGCACTTTATCTGCCCTTACATTCTAAATGAGAGCTGTGCTGGATAAAGTAATCTTGGATGTAAGTCCTTGCCTTTCATGACTTCTAATACTTCTTTCCAGCCCCTTCTTTTGAGAAATCAGCTGATAGTCTTATGGGCACTCCTTTGCAGGTGACTCTTTCCTTCCCTCTTGCTGCTTTTAAGATTGTCTCTTTGTCTTTAATCTTGGGTAACTTAATGATGATATGCCTTGGTGTGTTCCTCTCTGGGTCCAACTTCTTCGGGACTCTCTGGGCTTCCTGGTCTTCCTAGAAGTCTATTTCCTTCACCAGATTGGGGAAGTTCTCCTTCATTATTTTTTCAAATAAGTTTTCATTTTATTGCTCTTGTTCTTCTCCTCTGACACCCCTATAATTTGGATATTAGAACATTTCAGGTTGTCTCAGAGGTTTGTAAGATTCTCTTCACTTTTTTGAATTATCATTTCTTTATCTTGTTCTGGATGGATGTTTATTTTTTCCTTTTGTTCCAAATTGTTGCTTTGAGTCCTGGTTTCCTTCCTGTCACTGTTCTTTCCCTCAATATTTTGCTTTATTTCACTTTGGGTATCGTTCATTTGTTTTTTCATTTTTTGACCAAGCTCAATTAGATCTGTGATCATTCTGATTACCAGGGCTATAAATTCTCCATCAGATAGGTTGACTATATCCTCCTCACTTAGCTCTTTTTCTGAGGTTTTGCACTGTTCTTTCGTTTTGGCCCTATTTCTTTGCTCCAGGCCCCTGATAAGTTTTAAGGGGGTGGGGCCTTCAGTAAACCTTTTGTCATGGCAAACGTTGCTAGGCTGTGGTGCTACCTGTGATGGAGGGGCCAGAGAGGGAACAATGCAGCTCACCTGCTCCTCTCTAGCCCACTTTTCAATGAACTCTCATGTGAGACGGGGTTTTTCCTACTGTGGCAACTGAGCAGTAGTCCACAACCACCTCTGAGTCTCAGTTTTCCCTTAAGTCAGCCCCTCCCACACAGCCTGCTATAGCACCAGCCAACCCCATCCCCACGGTCCGAGGCCTCACCGTGGTTTCTCTCCTTTCTCTGCCTTACCAGTCTGGTTGTTCCCTTTGACTGTTTCTTTAAGTCCGTGGTTGTCGTAGTTCCATGCAGTTTGATTTTCTGGCACTTCTGGTTGTTTATTGATTTTAGATTTGTTGTTTTTCTCCTTTTGGTTGTGCAAGGAAGCAAAGGGTTTCTACCTACGCCTCCATCTTGACTAGAACTCAATTTTCTGTATATATGTTATACTACTCCCCAAAAATCATGTAAAATTCAAAAATGTCATTTACATTATGAGCTAACATAGCTTTTCCCAAGCCCTCTCCTCAATTCCCAATTGCCTTTACACTCTAAAAATAGCCATAAGCACTGTTCAATTGCTCTGGCCAGTCAGTGTGTATCAGCTGAGACCAAAGATAAGGACAATCTGTTATTCATTTAGCAAAATAATTCAATAGAGACTGTTGAGCATCTATCATATACCAGGCAATATTGTAAACACCACAGTAAATAGAACACTAAAATGCCTGCTTCCATGGAGCTTATATTCTGTATATGTACCATATACATGTAAATGGAGAGCTATTGACAGATAATATGAAGACCACCAGAGTTGACAAATGAGTAAGGTAAAATAATTTTAATGCAATTATATATTTAGCTAAACAAGGGCATATATACCAGTGAAGAAATTCATTCAGTAGTTATCTCACTGAGGGGGAAAATTCAGGGGGGTTTAGATACTAGTCCCTAGGTGATAATCTTTAGCAGTAGAAGTTGGTGGTCTCTTCAGGAGCCAGGATGGGCCTTATCTGTAGTTTCTGAAACAATAGCTTTTACATATGCATTACTTACTAGACTTATAACTATTTACCTTAAACTAAAAGTTTCCAATTCTTGAGTCCCCTGTTAGCAGGATCTTGGGGTAACACTGAATGTTGGACTGCTAAGGGCAGTGGAAAAAAATACCTCAGGAAACAGTAAAAAAGCCACATTCCAGGGGGCTAACACCACTGATGATAGGGACGAAACTACAGCTCCAAGTGTCTCCTGCCAGTCTAAATATGTGTGTGAGTGTGTGTCCATATTCTATATGTGGCTTATGATTGATTACAGCTAAACAGTGGAACAGCTTTGTGATCCATTGTGTGTTGCTGGGCGCCAATAAGCAAGATAACATACCAGGAAATCAACTATCCCCAAGAGTTGCAAGCAGATGTTAGAAAATCCATTGTGCTTCAAACAACCTAACAAATAACCTGGTGAAGCTGGTGCGTCCCAGGTCCTCAGCTCGTTATTCTTTCTAGCTGGGTAGTTTCCACTTTGGTCTAAGCAAACAAGGACTGCCTATTGAATCCAGAGAATACAACAATGAATATTCAATACTAGTTGTGATTTTGGCACAACCCAGCAAAATGAAAAAAAAATCCTTTTCTTCTCCTTTCCCCTGGGGTTTTGTGAATCTCCCTTGAAAGAGGTCAGAGAAGCCTCTGCAGGAAAGCCAGCTCCTGCTTCAAGAAACTGCTTTGGTCTCGTTATGTATATTAGAACAATTAACATCCAACTCCACCATACAAAGGACTTTCTCTCCTTTTATGTTTTAGTTCTTAAAATTCCCAGAATGGTGTACAGTAAAACTGTTCACTTGAGAAATTAAGTACCGTATGTGATAAGACAGTTGGATGAAATTTTAAGCTGTCATTAAAAATGATTATAATTAGGACAAACTATAAGAAAATGCTTTAAAATTGAGACCCAAGTGAATTAAAAATTAAGGGGTATATTATGTATCATCATGTTGAAGGCCGGGTTTTACACATCTAACACCCATTAACACTAATATGGGTTGCCCACACAGATCCCTGAGTGCTGAGTAAGAGGCACCCCTTTCATGCCTTTGACTAGTACACTGTCTGTGCTCAGAGGGTAAAAGGAAAGGAGCCAGTGCAAACAGTTTACCTCTCTGCTGCTGCAACTTTCTCCCAAGAAGTCTTTTCTATCCTGAGAGGACATTAAAATATTTCATAACAAGATTGAGTTTCCTTTCATCCTGAGGAATGTTCCAGAATCATCTAGGGTGGAACTATAACTATGTCATCTTCAAATCTTTTTCCTTTAAGGGTGAAAGAGTCCTCATCCACATTCACTTGGGGAGATTAGAGTTGTAAATGTTACACAAGCCCAAAGAGCTAAGAGACTGGGAGTCCCTGCTGAAGGTACAAGACAGGTCACCACTTCTCTTCTCAAGTTACAAATCAGGTCAGGCTGCTTCCCTCTCCCACAGGTACCCATGTTGCTCCGCTCCCTTTGATCTCCACCCAGCTTGTACAACGGCCATCCCATGAGCATTGTGCATCTCTCCACTTTCCCAGGGACCTAATAGACTATCAGGAAACTGAGTATCAAAGCTCATTCTTTTTTACACTAAAGTTGACCTTCTTTCATGGCATTATTTCAATGTGCTATTAAGCTAAGAAAATCTCAGGCTTTGGAACTTTTCTCCCCTTGGAGAAGAAGGAGGTAATAACAAATAAGAGGAGTTCTTTATTGCTACAATATCTTGAAGAAAACAGTGAGCATGTAACAGGGTGCAGTCAAGGGGGGCACTCCCAAATAGGGATTTGTAATGGGGCCCAGAACTCAGGGTGTCCAGGAAATATTAGAAAAAAATATATACGTATATAGGATGTCCTCACCCCCACCACTCTGAGCTGGGGGATAGGACACATGGAGCAGGGCCATTCAGAGCTGTTTTAAATAGCAGCAGTTTTGCAGATAACCTCTGGAAAGGTCATTTAACATATTTATAACCTTTAACTGGTTTCATAGATATGTTAAATAGCTGTGGCCATGCTTTGAGTCAGGGGGATGGGAGTGACTTCAACCCAGGATGTAATTGGGAGACAATTCCCCCTGCTTACTGTGCCTGCATGAGAGCTTGGAGATGATTGGCTCCACACCACAGGGCCACACCTGCCCAGACTTACTATGGCAGCCCAATAAACCTAGAAGAATACGGGAATGCTGACAGGTGCACTGATTGCGCGCAAGTCAGGGGCTTTTTGAGACCACGCGGCTTTGGCAAAAGTGGGGACCATGCAGCTTTATGGTGCTCCTTTTTGCCACGTGACTTAGGCAATAGGAGAGACTTTGCTTGGAAGAAAAGGGGTGAAAAGATTCTTGCTGGTGGGTCATGAGAAGGCGACACATGGTTCTGGATTAACTGGACATTGCGGCCGTCACACAGTGGATGGTGACGGAACTGAGGGACTTCTACTTCCTTTCCTGAGATATGGTACCCCGGACTGGGCAAAGGGGAGAAGGAAGGACTGTGAGTTTCTGGGTATTCTAAAGAACTGTAATATTTTTAGTGAAGACATTAAGTCACTACTCTAAGTCTGTATAACTTTTAAATAAATAATTCCTTTCCTTTTCACCAATCTCTGGCATTGAGAGACGTCTTTCCTCTGGCTGTGGGCAAAGCAAACCTCGTAGGTGGGGGGAACCCCGGAGAAAAAGGGGGGTCCTTTTGGTAATAGTATAGCGTTCACCACCCCGGGTCTGTTCTGTAACAGTTTTTGACGACTCTGGTGGGACAATAATTGCCTGTGGCAGACCGACCCCCTCAGGAGTGGGAGGTGAGACTTTGGAATTTTTCCAGTCTCTGAGAATTTCTCTGCACTCCTCCTGAGGGCATTGGCTGCCTAATCATGCCCAGAAATGTGAAAAGGAAATGGATCTGGGAAGGGAGCAGAGAAGTGAAATGGTTTGGTTGAAAACTTGTTTCTGAGCACTGTTTTGGAATAATGGAGTTGTGGATAACGGTTTGGTTAGTATACTGCTTCCAGGTTTCCCCTGTCTGCTCACTTATGGTTTTGGTGAGCCCAGGTGGCAGGCACTAAGGGAACCTGTACTCAGGTTTGGGGAAGAAGCAAACCCATAGGCTCTGTAAGCTGAGCCTGCATGTATGTTGGGAATTGGACACCAAGTCATGTGGGTGCACCGCCATTTTGGGTGAAATGGAAGATGAACCATGTGAGTGCTCCACCGTGGAGGACAGGTCCAGCATGTGCATCGCCATTTTGGATGGTAGGTCACCTGAGAGTTCCGCCATCTTGGAACTGGGCAAGGTGGTGGGCTAAGGGTTCTCTTCAGATTACGAGCTGTGTGTTGCTTCTGTGTGGGCACTGCACCAGTCAGGTTCTCTGTGCAACTGGTTCTGATAGGGAGGGCTCTGGTTCTAAAGGTCATGAACTGGGGCCCAAGGGTGACCATCTGATTTATAGGATGTTTGCAAGGTCTAAGCTTCAGAAAGCTTAGGTGTCCCTGTGAATCTAGGACTTTTAGTGGAAGGTACTGATAGTGCTAGGGACTTTTGGCTGACAGATACTAAGTTTAAGTACTGAGTTTAAGTATAGTCCTTCCCAGTGTGGGAAAGGAACAGGGATTAAAAGTGAATTATGGTTAAATCTGGATGGGTAAAAATATGTATAAAGGTTGTGAAAGTTTTAAACCTGGAGGGAAAGAAACCTCAACTACTTGTTTTCTGGTTTTATGGAGGAGCAAGTCTCTACCATTGGTTCTGTTTCTGATTGGAAATCCTCTGTAAGTGAAGACCTAGTGAAGGTCACCTGTAACTGGTTGGGGGTGGGGTGATCAAAGAATATCTTTGCCACTCAGGACCCAGGAAGGGTCATTCAGGGCTGATGAGTGTTTCAGCCTGAGGCTAAGGAGCATGTCTCTGCCAAGAGACCGGACCTGAAGGGCATGTCTGTGCCATTGTTTCTGTTTCTGATCAGAAACCCCCTGTACCTGAAGACCAGTTAGGGTCACCTGTAGCCGGTTGGGGAGCATGCCTTTGCCACTCAGGACCCAGGAAGGGTCATTTGGGGCTGATAAGTGTTTCAGCCTGAGGCAAAGGAGCATGTCTCTGTCCAGAGACCGGACCTGAAAGGCATGTCTGTGCCATTGGTTGTTTCTGATCAGAAACCCCCTGTACCTGAAGACCCATATAGGGTCACCTGAAGACCTAGTGAGGGTCGCCTGTAACTGATTGGGGGTGGGGTGACCAAAGAATATCTTTGCCACTCAGGACCCAGGAAGGGTCATTCAGGGCTGATGAGTGTTTCAGCCTGAGGCTAAGGAGCATGTCTCTGCCAAGAGACCGGACCTGAAAGAGCATGTCTCTGCGGAGGCCCCAGTGGATGCATTGGTATAAGACAATGCCTCTACCTGTGTACTGTTCTTCTGGAACTCTGTCTATGTTTTGGATTTTTCTCTGTATCTGCTCTGAAACGGAAACTGAGGATTCCAGAGAAGGTTAAAACTTCACACTCTAGGAAAGTGAACAAGGGAAAATGTATGATATGTAAATGAAGAAGGTATATAAAAGGATATCAGAAGGAAAAGGATTTTCTTTCACACTTTGTATTTTTCTCCCTACCTGATCCCTCCAGAATTTGACATTCTGAAGGAGTGAGTGATGACATAAGGTTTCTTTGCATAAACCCATTAAGACCAGTCATTAATGGTGGTTTTGTTAACCGAGATTTTGACTGGAATGTCATGCCTGAAGGAGGCATGTATGGGGTCTGGTCATCACCAGAAAGCCCTGAGTAACTGGGATTGACTTGCAAAGCTAGCAAAAGTCCACAAGAAAAAGCCTGGTACTTCGGTTGGCTGTGCAGTTTGTGGAAGTCTTTCCAGGGAAAGAACAAAGTTTGCTTTCCTGAAAGATGGCTAAAAAAGGAACCTGTAGGCACAATGGAAGCCTCAAGGATTTGAGTGAAACAACTGGTACAGGCGAAGCCAGATGGCAGATATGTGGCTCTCCTTCTGTGTCCCAAGGGGCGGACTGAAATGTCAACCTAAAGGTTCCCTGTGTGAGTTCCAACAAAGCAGACCCATAGATCACAGGTGATCCAGGCTGCTCCTCGCGTGTTTATGCAAACGAACAGGCAAAACTAAAATCTGGACTTAATGTAGTCCCTTTAATAACAATGGGGGTGATCTTAAGGAGAAAAATCGTGGTTCAAGGAAAATCACAATACTCAGTATTGGACATTGGAATGACAAGCTAACTGTCTTGCAAGTTAGTTTTCATTTGGAAGTTGAAACTGGCGGGACTCCAATTTGATGCATGGAGCAGGGCCACAGCTATTTAACATATCTATGAAATCAGTTAAAGGTAATAGTTATGTTAAATGACCTTTCTAGAGGTTATCTGCAAAACTGTTGCTATTCAAAACAACCCTCAATGTCCCTGCTCCATGCATCCCATCCCCTAGCTCAGAGTGTGGCAGTAAGGATATCCTATATATATATATTTTTCTAATATTTCCTGGACACCCTGAGTTCTGGATCCCATTACAAATCCCCATTTGCCACCACCCACCTTGGCTGCACCCTGTTACAAGCAATTATCCCTGAGTGCATAGAACAGGTCTACGAATGCTCCACTAGTTTACAGTTCCATGAGGGCACAGCTGTCTTTCAGTAGGGACTCAAGAAAAATCTGTGAACTGACTATAAGGCAACTCTAATAATTAGGCAAATACAGAAGCCCTTTAGTATTTACAGAATTAATATTGCCAATATTGTTTTTGTGTGTCACAGAAAGTGGCTTGCTTCTAATCATTGGGATATAGCAAAGGTTACAAGCTGCATGTGATTCTCTCTCTCTCTCTCTCTCTCTCTCTGGCTTTGCCTAAGAATCGCACTGACATAAAGTAAGTGGCGTGTTGGGGAAGCCCATATAACAAGTAACTTCAGGCAGCCTCCGACTGCTGAAAGTGCATCCAGTGGACAGCCAGCAAAAGAGAGGGAGACGGAGAGAGAGGGGAGGGAGAGAGAGAGAGACTCAGTCCTATATCAACAAGGAACTGAATTTTCTCACAATCTCATGGGCCAGAAAGCAGATTGTCCCTATTCAAGTCTCCAGCTGAGAACTCAACCTGGTCTGACACCTTGATTGCAGCCTGAAACCATGAGCTACTAAAGGTTTGATGCTTTAAGCTTCTAAGTTTGTGGTGATTTGTTACCCAGCCATCGATAACAATATAGGTACTAATTTGAACTTCATGTATAGCAAACTTAGAATTCAAGAGCTCATTGCTTGCTTCATGAAAGAGAATTTAATATCACGTTACTGCCTTTCCACCTTATTTTACACAAATGCCAAAATTCTTACTAAGGATACATACTAGTTTCTTAAAGTTTTCCAGTGGTAGTTGACTACAATTTTTGGCCAAAATTATATTTTCAGTAGTCTCAAGACATATCCCTCTAAATGTCAAGTGTTTGCTACATAAGGTCATAGAAGAAATGAGACCTTTTAACAAAAAGTCTCCTCAGCCCTGAGCAGACATTTAGTCACTGCCTAGAAGGGAGCTATTGTTTTGTTTGTTTTTTCAACTTTGTCATAAAAGACAATCAGTAGGTCTGCTGCTTGGGAAGACACGGCTAAAAGAGAGTGCAAAAGAAGCTTAGGGTTCAATAATTAGACATATTGGTGTAGTATAACCTGACATAGGTTCTCAATTTCCAAAGCAATGCAAATGTCAGTGATATTTAATACATTTCCACTCCTAATAAAGAGTTTTGGTGGTTTGGTTAGATGAGAGTGTTGGATACAATTTGTCATTATGGGTTTTTTGTTGTTGTTGTTTTGGTTTTTGTCTCTCGAGGACTATCAAAGCTCTTTTGATTACTAACTTTGTATATTAAAAAAAAAACCCTCACCTCTGTCTCCACTGCCACCCCCAGCGTTATAAAATCTTATTCTACCTGTCCGTGTTGTTTTCACCACAGCAGCTTCTCCTGTGATTTGTGAGCTGGTTCCCTGCAGATGTGGCACCTCACTCAGCACATCTGTGGGATCCTGCACAGTATGTTGCTGTGGGAGACAGAAAGCCTGTGTTTCTGTGTTCCATCTAGATGCTCATGGAAATGTCACCTTCTCTTCCAGTGTTTAATTTTCAGGTCATTATCATCACTGAAAACATTTACCAAGCACTTAATATGTGCCAGGTACAGTGAGGATTCTTTACATACATCCATTCTGTGACGCTGGTATTTGTCTTCTTCTTTACCAGATGGAGAAACTAAGGCTTAGAGGATATGTCCCTATTAGCTTCCATGTGACCCCATGGAAGATTACTTGTGACAACCTGAAGGGATTATTTGATTCTGGCCCCAAAATGCCAGTGTTTGTATAATTTAAACAAAATGAAAATTTTCTAAGCTTATTTCAATATAAGAATTATCCTAATATAATTTGGCATGTAAAGTAATAAAAGTTTTATTCAACCTAATAGGTTTTCCCAGTAGCAAAATAAAGAAATTTAATACTGGCATAGACATTCCGTGTAGCTGGTTTGGGCCTTGGTTCAGTCTCAGTGCCTTTTTGATTCAGTTCACCACCTGGGACAAGTCATTGCACCTCTCTTGGCCATACTCCACTCACCTGTGAAAAGAAGGAAACATACTGAAATTTCCTTCTAGCTTCAAGACTCTATAACCGTTTCATTATCTTCTTTTTAGAAGGATAAACATGTTTTGTTTTGATGACAAAAGTAACACCACACGTATGCATGTACCCACACATGGACACATATACATTGTACACACGTATGCACTTTATCTTTAAGTAACGAAGGGCAGATTCATTGTGTTGATATAAGAAATGTCCAAACCTATAAGAATTTTATGAGTTTATTTAAGCCAAACTGACAACAATTGCTGGGGGGGAAAAATCTCAGTGGATTGAGAAATGCTCCAGAGAAGGGCAGTTCTGCAGCTTATTTTATACTTTAGAATCAAAGGAGATGATGTACAGGAGTTTCATGAAATTCATTGGTACTAGATTAAGGGGCAGTAAAAAGCAAACTGGGAAACCTCTGGGATTGTATAAAAAGTAAAATGAATAGACACATAATTCTTTCACACAGGGTGCAGGTACATGATAGTTAACTGTTCACAATTAACACAATAACAATAACAATGCAGGTTCTGTGGTCTCCTGCTCTGGCAGTATATTGTACCCTGAGGGGTCTGCATAAAGGAAATTACTCTGACATTCCAAAGGTATGTTATTGTAGATGTAGAAAATAGACAGGCTCAGTTAAGTTAAAGATTGACCTTCATCAGGGAGGATACCAGCCGAGGACATGGCTACCTGCCATGACTCACTTTTTGTTAGAAAGATTTTAATTTCAGACCATCCTATGTGGTTACTTTAGGTCTCTGAGTTTGTCAGGCCACCACACAGGCCTCCCCTGAGCCTGTCTGGTTTAGGATGTGACCCTTTTCATCCACAACTGTCTCTAACTATTCAGCATCAGTAAACACACTTTCACTGATCCTGCAGTGCGGATCACGACTCTTCTGACAAACATACCCGGGTTATAAGCATTGAGTGTTTGTGGAATGTCTAGTCACCTCCCACCCCCACCAACCTGGCCAGACTTCAAGAGTAAAGCAGACTGATTAGCAAGGATGCCCTATTCTGGGCCTCAATATGAAATTCCTGAAGTTACAAATCATAAAGTGATTTGATGCCAAAACATCCAGGTGGGGAAGAAAAATTAATAAATTATAGAGATATTTTATATATACAATTCTAAATATGGCTACATGGAGTTTGGAAACATCTGGGTGATGAATTAGAATTTCACTTTTGCTTCAGCTCTCTGGCATAACATAAACACAGCCTGCAAGTCCCTAAAGATAAATGGGCGAATTGGAAACTGCAAAAGGTAGGTTGAGAAAGAAGCAGATTTTGAAACTGGCCCAGGATCCTTGCCAAATGGGAAAAAATTCAAAGCAGTCCAAAGCATTTCCTCTCAGAGTTAAATTAAAGATACAGTGTCCTGGTAGCTAAAATTAGAAGCTATTTTGCATATTCTTTCACCCTTTAGATATAAATTTGGGGAAATGTACATTTTTTTCTTTTTAATTTATATTTGTTTCAAAGATCTATTAATATGATGTTGGTTACAGTTTTCTCCTACTGATTCTACATAGAACTGGGATTTTGGGCAATAGAGAACTAGTTTCTGAAAATAGTCTTCAACACTGCTATTTCTTTAAAAGTACCAGATGAATATATATGGTATATAGCACTGGGAGCTACACTATGAATTTTAAAGCCTCTCTCATCCAATTACTTGCAATAATTTAGTTTCTTTCCCAAGCTATAATAAATCACATATGTATAAATGTGGAATTTAAATATGAGTAGAGTTTTAGTATAATAGTATATCACTAGAAATCAATATTTTTGTTATATATAGTACAATTTAACATACATGAAGTAAAATCTCATTGATTTGGGTTTGCTAATTCAGAGTTTGTGGAGCTGGCTTAAAGTTGACTCTTCATTAAGGAAGTCGTTCTTCACAGAAAGCTCAAATTAAAGTTGTAAATAAGACTGCAAATGGGAATGTATAAAGTACTTAAGAGTAAATTTAAAGTACTTTACAAGACATTTGCATATAAAATTGTTATGCTAATTATAAGTAATTCTTATTAAAGTAGGTCTCTTAAAATGATCTTTTAGGCAAGTTCCCTTAGTGAATTTGAGTTACAGAATGTGGTAAAAAGTAATAAAGCTGAGTTTCTTTTAAATACTGTAATCTCTAATTCAAAATTTTCATTAATTGTAAATTACCCTTCTTTTTGCTAATTAATCCAAATTGCTAACATTTTGCTAGCAATTTCAGTGGTTCCTAATTCTTTTCTATAAAGTTCAAGGAGATTTTAAAACTAGGATTAAATCATAGTTTTGTGACTAAATTTTGTATTTTCCAGTATCAGATTGGTGATATTTTATGGTATAATATTGTATATTTCCCAGTGGTTAGAACTGACATGTAGATAAGTTATTTTGGAAATTTAGAGAGGAGGAAATTTTGTAACACAGGTGGCTCAAATTAGAGTTGGCTGACTTCTCAGATACCTGAATTTCCTTGTCAATAAGAGTCCAAAAAAAAAAAAGCTGAATAACAAAGAAAAGTACTAGACTAGTGGTTATGAAACAGAAGGGTCTGGCCAGATCACTGGGGGGGGTGGGCAGGAGCGGGCAGGGAGAAACCACAAGGAAGCAGAAAGCTTGCCTTCCCAAGAGATGTGAGGGGCAGAGGAGGGGGTTCCCCAAGGCAAACACTAAACAAACTAGCACAGCACCAGTGTGCATTACCCTGGCTACCGCAACGCAACTCAGCTAATGACACAGCTTGCACAGAGTCTGCGTGTATAGCGGGCTCTGAAATGGTGACAACACTTGGGTGACAAGTTGATGCCCCGCCCTGGGCCAAGGAGCTTTTGCCCCTGCTCATGGCTAGAAACTCCCTCGCTTCCAGATCAATACAGCTGGAGAAGAGGCAGAGATGCTGTGAACAGTGTGATTGTAGCTGGCCTGGGTGAATGGTGAATGGCCAGTCTAGTAAAATGTTTGTACAGAGGGAAACACCCTCCCACTGGCTTCAGCAGTGCAGAGGATTTGGGGGCAGGGACTTTAACTATGGAGCACATGTGGAATCATGCTCTTTTCCTCCACCACTTCGATATCCAGTCAGGGGCTGAGGGCCAGAGCATTCCCAGGGGACAGGCCCTGAGGACCGCCTGGACAGGAACCAAACCTCAGGTCCCTCCCACACAGAAAGCAGCAACAGAGCCCTGTGCTGCTTGTCCCTGCTCAACCAGGTGCACAGGCGCACCTGTGAGCCGACAGCCTGAGGGACAGAAAACAAGTGCTTGGCTGGTGGGCAGCAGCTGGGGGAAAGACTTGGGATAACTCCTTTGATTACTGGCCTCTATAAAAGCCAAGGCCTCCTTCCTTTAATCTTTAAATTTTCCTCATTGATGACATTCTCCTGACTGTAATAGGCTTAATAAAACTGTTTCTGTCATTACCTTATGCATTTTGTCTTTGGCAGTGGAAATTTCTTTTTTAAATACTCATGATCACACATATCCTATAAAATATAAGATGCAGCCTATACAGTGGAGGATGAGGGAAGAAGTTCAAGGTAAAGTTGATATTCGAACTTCATCAGTAGTTTTTCAGGCACTGAGTAGTCCTCCATATACTCATGCTAATAAAATATTTGTTAGATATCTAACTGGGAGCAGGGTAGACACCTCCTCAAAAACTCTGGTCTTCATTAACTGTATCTCTTCACACAAAACCCAATCATTCACGCCCAGAGAAAAATGGGACATAAAAATTTCCCGACTGCATGGCTATTTATTTTCTACAGGTGAAATTGAATCACTTGTATACTTTGAAAAAACATAATTGTCCCCTTTCTGCTGCCTATCACTAAAAAGATATCTGTATAAATCTGTATAGGTCAGTTCTAGGTGTTCTCATGTCAAATATATTTTCTCCTTTCTACTTTCTGTATTTTATGAGCACTAGAATAATGAAAAGATAGAAAGATAAATGAATAGTAGATAAAATGTAAAGTTAGAGTAAAATATGTAAATTGGAAAACCAAAGAATTTCCCTCCATAATTGAAGATATCATCATAAAGGAGACTTTATCTTTGCAATCTACTTTATCTTCAAATTAAAAGTACAGAGATAATAGATTTACCTTTTGACTAATAATAAAATGTCTAAGTTGCTTATATCGCTTGTGTCATTCAAGTCTTGTTTTCAAAATTTGCATCCAGAACACTCTATATTAAGAGGATGAACTGTTATTTCTGTAGCTTTTAATAACTGACAAACCCACATTTAAATCTCAGGACATAAATTGTTAGCATCCAAATTTGACCTGACAAACAGAATTGAGAAAAACAAAAATAACATTAGGGAAAATGTACTATTAACAGCTATGTAAATAACAGTGGTAACATTAACTGATACAAGGAAAGTAACAACCTCTGGGAGAACCAAAGAAGGAATTCGAGCTGTCACAAGAAGAGTTAGGAGGGTCTGCTGCACTTCGTCTCCTTCCCAAATTCAGTTTTCTTTCAAAGTTCCTTCATCCAGGAGCTTAAAGGAAAACCTTTCAAACAGAACTCTTACATCATTAAGAAAAAATAAGAATAAAGTGAATAATTTGTTACCTACCATTTTGGAGACAAAGAATGCAAAGTCAGCTATTACTCTCATTTCCCCAATCATTTGCTGATTTACACTGCTCCAAGTACAAAAATGGAGGGAAGACACTTATTCACTTCATTGTAGCAACTGCATGTCATCAAGTCCCTTTGGTTGCTGGTAGTGGAAATCCTTTCAAACTTGGTCAGACAAAACAAGGGAGTTTTATGTAAAACCTTCCAGGGGAATCACTGGGAACTCAATAGTGGAAAGTAAAATTGAATCTTGTCAAGAAATAATGATTGTGTATTTGAAATTTACCAGGCATCCATCTACATCCTGGAGAGGAAGGTGAAGGAGACCAACAGAGATTCCCATGGATTGCATACCAGTAAAGAAAGACGGAAAATGAAAACATAGCCAAGTAAATGATAATGTCAAATATCAATACACTATGAAGAAGATAGAATAAGTATGCAATTTCCAAAGTAAGATAAAATAACTGCCCTGGAATTTGGGAGAGGAAGGAAGTAATAGGTTAATTAAATGGGGGTGGTGAGCTTTCTTGAACAGGTGAAACCTGCATTGATACTTAAAGAACTGAAAGAAACTAGAGCTATTAAGTCCTACAAAATCTAGGGGAACAGCTTTGTCAGCAGAAGGAACAAGTCAGAAGTCAGAAGACTAGAGTCTACCGTCCAATAGGCACATAACTGAGTCACATATGTAATTTTTATATTTTCTAGAGAAAGTTCCAGTCAAGACAGTGCAGAAAATAAACACTGTACGCATGTACACACATGACCATGTCAAAATTACAACTAAATTATAGAAAAAAAATCAACCTGGAGAACCATTTGAAGACTAGCTGAATAGAGGTCCTACAACAAAGGATACAAAGAAAAAGCCATATCAAGACCAGTAGAAGGGACAGACTCAATAAAAGTTGGCCCACCCTGGCAAATGTGACTCAGTTGGTTGGAGCATCATTCCTTAAAGCAAAAAGTCACAAACTTGATTCCTGGTCAGGGCACATGCCTAGGTTGCAGGTTTGGCCCCCCTTCTGGCACTTGTGAGAAGCAACCGATCGATGGTTTTTTCTCCTGTTAGTTTTTCTCTCCCTCTCTTTTTCCATCCCTTTCCTTCTCTCTAAAATCAATAAGAATATCCTTGGGTGCAAAGATTTAAAAAAAAAAAAAAGCTGACCCCACACCCACCTCTGGCAGTCGAGAATTGGGAGGTGATATTTCAGTTGCAGTTTTCCCTTTGGGGAGAATGGAGTCCCAACACCATACCAGACTCCCCAGTCCAGAGCACCAGTGTCAGAAGGAGGAGCCCCCACTAATCTTGTGTGTGAAAATCAGCAGGGTTTCCAACCTGGTGAGACAGAGGGCTTTTGGGAAGGCAAGCATCCTCTTAAAGGGCCCATGCAGACACTCACTCATAAACACTTACCCCAAAGCTCCAGGGAAGTAAAAGCAGCTCAAAAATGCTAGAGATATACTGGAAGAAACTGAAATGTGTGGCATCAAAGCAAGGGCCACCATTATCCCTATGTTGAACTCCTACACCAGCCAGGCACAAGGCAAGAAACAAGTCTGAATCTGCATTAACCTGGAGAATATGGCTGGCCCTTTCCTGATGAATCACTGAGAACTGCTCAACCGAACTAAGCAAGAACTATGTCCAGGTAAGACAGAGGACTGCTGGGAAACCCATGCATCCTCTTAAAGGGCCCATGCACAGACTTACTGGCTTACAAACACTCACCCTAAGTTCTAGCAAAGAGACAGCAGTTGGAAAGGCACCATAAACATACCAGGAAAACAAAACAGCCTGGCTTCAGGTAGAAGGATACCTGGACACTTGCCATTGTCTCTGTGTAGAACTCTCCCCCAACACAGCCTGCCCCATTCTGAATCTACAATTAGCCTGGTGACAAGCAATCACTCCACCCTGGTGAGTCTTTGAGATGACACTCTACCCAACTCACACACTGCCCTTGGCTCTTTCAGCAGCTGTGCCTCATGGACAGCCTTGGTTCATGCTCCAAACTTTCTTTAAAACTCTCCAAGGTGTGTAGGCCTCAGGCAGATGACAGCTGGCCTCAGAATGCCCTTGACTCCTGCTCAGTGACCCCAGACCTGGCACCGGTGGCAGCAAACCTCAACTCACAGTGTGGCCTCTCCCACATGCCTAAATCCAGCACAGGCAGCTACAAAATGTGCATTACAGATGGCCCCAGGCTGCACACAGGCGGCACTAGGCCTGCACATGAGCCCCTCTCAAGAGACCCCAGAACCAACACACCCAGTGGCTGGCCTCAGATTAAAACAGAGTACCACAAAGGACATACCTAGAGGGTATGGTCATGGCCAGTCCTCACAGCCAGTCAGCCTGAGGGGCAATGCCACTCATTGACATGTCATAGCAAACCAGATTCAACATATAAGAGTACACACACCTTACATAAGGTACACCCCGGGACCACCTGGCTCAAGTGACTAGGGAGACTGTGTCACTGGACCACCCAAGACAATCACTAAACACCACTCTGCCAAGACTAGGAGACACAGCAGATCTACCTAATATATAGAAACAAACACAGAGAGACAGCCAAAATGAGGAAACAAAGAAAAATATCCCAAATAAAAAATATGAAAAACTTTAGGAAAAGAACTAAATGAAGTGAAGGAAAGCAATATTCCAGAAAAAGAGTTCAAAACACTAGTTAAAAGGATGATCAGCAAACTTAGGGGAAGAATAGATTAACTCAGTGAGAACTTCAAAAATACATAGTAAGCATAAAAAGGACATAGAGACCATTAAATAGAACCAGTCAGAAATAAAGAACACAATAAATGAAACAAAGAATACACTAGAAGATTCAACAGCAGATTAGATGAAGCAGAGGACTGAAAAAAAATTTAAATGAGGATAATTTCAAGGACCTCTGGAACAACATCAAGGGTACCAATATTTGCATCATAGCAGTACCAAATGGAAAATAGCTAGAGCAAGGAATTGAGAACCTATGTGAAGAAATTATGACTGAAAACTTCCCTACCTTTGTGAAAGAAATAGACAGATGTCCAGGAAGTTCAGAATCCCAGCCAAGAAGAACCCAAAGTTGTCCATATAAAGACAAATTGTAATTAAAGTGCCAAAGACTAAAGACAAAGAGAGCATCTTAAAAGCAACAAGAGAAAGACAGTTACCTTCAAGGGAGCTCCCATAAGACAATCAGATGATTTCTCAACAGAAAATTTGAAGGACAGAGGGATTGGCATGAAATATTCAAAGTAATGAAAAGCAAGAATCTACAAAAAAGACTAATCAGCAAGGCTTTCATTTAAAATTGAAAGAGAGATAAAAAGCTTCCCAGACAAGAAAAAGTTAAAAGAATATATCTCCACCAAACCAGTATCACAAGAAATATTAAAGGGACTTATTTATGAAGCAGAAGGGAAAAAAGAACATGAATATAAATAACAAAATGACAATGACTACATAACTATCAATAATTATTTTAAATGTAAATGAATTAAATGTTACAATCAAACACAAAGAGTGGAAGAATAGATAATAAAATAAGACCCATACATAAGCCATTTACGAGAGACCCATTTTAGATCAAAGATACACACAGCTGAAAGTAAAGGGAAAGAATAAGATATTTCATGTAAATGCAAATTTTTAAAAAAGCTCAGGTAGCAGTACTTATATTAGGAAAAATAGACTTTTTAAAGATTTTATTTATTTTTAGAGAGGGGAAGGGAGAGAGAAAGAGAGAGAGAAAAACATCAAAGTGTTGTTGCCTCTCACATGCCCCCTACTGGAGACCTGGCCCACAACCCAGGCACGTGTGCTAGGCTGGGAATCAAACCAGTTACCCTTTGGTTTGTAGGCCAGCACTCAATCAACTGAGCCACAGCAGCCAGGGCTAGGCAAAATAGACTTTAAATCAAAAGCTCTAACAAGAGGAAAAGAAGAATACAACATAATGAAAAAGTGATCAATTCAACAAGGTGATATAACCCTTGCAAACATTTATGCACCAAATGTAGGAGCACCTAAATTTATAAAGCAATATTTATGGACATAAAAGAGAGACTGACATTAATACAGTAATTAAGGGGGATTTAATAATAACTCTTTGACATCCATGGATAGATCTACAGACAGAAATCAACAAGGAAACAGTGACTTTGAATAACACATTAGATCAGATGGATTAGTTGATATTTTTACAGCATTTCACCCAAAGCAGCAGAATATACATTTTTTTCAAGTATACATGGGAGATTTTCCAGGATGGACCACGTGTTAGACCAAAAAACAAGTCTCAATAAATATAAGAAGACTGAAATCTAATCAAGAATTTTCTCCAGCCACAATGGTATGAAACTAGAGGTCAATTATAAAAGGAAAAATTTAAAAACAAACACATGGAGGCTGAATAACTTGCAACTAAGCAATGAAAGTGGTAACAATGAGATCAAGGAAGAAATCCAAAGATATCTTGAGATAAATGATAATGGAAACACAAAAATCCAAAATCTATGGGATATAGCAAAAGCATTTCTAAGAGGGAAATGCATAGGAATACAGGCTTATCTCAAAAACAAGAAAAACTCAAATAAACGATCTAACTTTATACCTAAAAGAACTAGGGGGGAAAAAAAGGCCAAGAAAGTAGAAAGAAGGAAATAATAAACATTAGAGTGGAAATAAATGAAATCAAGTCTCAAAAGGAAAATAAACCCAGAATAACCCATCAATAAAACCAAAAGCTGGTTCTTTGAAAAGATAAAATTGATAAACCTTTAACTAGATTCATTAAGTGAAAAAGAGAGGACCCAAATAAATAAAATCATAAAATGAAAGAGAAGTGACAACTGACACCACAGAAATAAAGGGGATTGAAAGTGATGGTGGGAGATGGTGGCAAGATAGGTGGGAGCGGAGTCCACTTCCCCTCGGTGCCAGTGAAACGCCTACCTGATCTGAGGAACAGAGCAAACAGCCAATGGTATTCCAGCATATATGAAGATCAGAGACCAAAGATAGAGGACATTGAAAGATCAGATGGTAAGAAGAGTACTTAAGGACAATAAGGTCCCTGGGACCAGCGCGGGGACCAGGGTGGCTGAAGCCCTGGCCCAGGCGAAGGGTCTGCTGCAGGATTCTCGGGAGAGAGCCAGGCTGAGCTGTGTGAGAGGCCAGGTGCTTGTTTGGACCAGGGGGCTTGAATAGGAGGAATTTCTCAAAAAGAAAAAGAGAAAATAGAGGCACTCAGCGGCTGTTTAGAGAATTCTCAGCAGCAGCCGTGGCCTCTTGCGCCCCTACTCCCTCAGCCCCTGGACTGTGAACACCAGATAAGCAGCCCCAGCACACACCTGAACCCCGGAATGGTGCGCACCCAGATCAGCAGCCTGGGCGCCCACACCTGAAATCCCGGTGGGCACGCACTCTGATCAGCGGCCTGAGTGCCCACACCAGAAACCTCCCATCCATGCACACTCTGATCATCGCCCTGGTGGCCCAGGCGCACAGTCCCAAAGCCTGGGATCCCTGCGCAACCTGATCAAAGCTCTGGTTGCACCCACGCCTAAACCACCAGGGACTGAACACCGCCCACCTAGGCCCTGCGCACAGAGCCCTACAGGGACTACTTTCTCTCTAGAAGGAAAGCAGAACACCCAGCAGAACTGGGTGTTCCCTTTTTCCTTCCTTTCTTTCTCCTTTTTTTTTCTTTATCTTTCTTTTTTTCTTTCCCCTTTTCACACAGCTGAGACAATAAAAAATGGAGCTCTGAAAACACCAGACATAGACCCTGCTAGACCCATAAACATCATACCAAGACCAGTGAGCTCAGGAGATTAAGGAGATGGCACCACTGAATCCCACTTGCATTCTACCATAGAAGTTCACACCATAAAACCAGGGAGTCAGAACACATCAATTTAAGAAACAGAGGCTAACAAGAAGAGTCTCACAAACAATGGGAGGACAAAGAAACAATCCCCAAATGAACGGAAAGGAAGAAGCCTCAGAAAGAATGCTAAGTGAAATAGACGCAAGTCAACTATCAGATACCGAGTACAAAGCAATGGTTATCAGGAAGCTCACTGAGCTCACAGAGAACTACCAGAAACTACAGGGAAACTACAATGAACTCACAGCAAACTGTATCACCATGAAAAAGGAAATAGAAACTATCAACAAGAGCCAAGAGGAAATGAAGAATACAATTTCTGAATTGCAGAACACAGTAGAAGGAATGAAAAGCAGACTTGATGAAGCAGAGGATCAGATCAGCGAGCTGGAGGACAAGGAAGAAAAAAAATCCCAGAAAGAGCAAGAAAAGGAAAAGAGGCTCAGAAAGAATGAAGAGGGATTAAGGGAAATGCAGGACAACATGAAACGTAATAATATCCATATAACAGGGATACCGGAAGGAGAAAAAGAAGAAAAGCACGGGATACAAAACCTGTTTGAAAAAGTAATGATGGAAAGTTTCCCAAATCTGATGAGAGAAAAAGTCACACAAATCCAGGAAACACAGAGAGTCCCAAGCAAGAGGAACCCAAAGAGGCCCACTGCAAGACACACAATAATTAAAATGGCAAAATTCTAAGACAAAGAGAGGATCTTAAAGGCAACCAGGGAGAAACAGGAAGTAACATACAAGGGAGCCCCAATAAGTTTAGCAGCTGACTTCTCAATGGAAACACTCCAAGCCAGAATAGAATGCCAAAAAATATTCCAAGTAATGAGAACCAGAGGCCTTCAACCAAGACTACATTACCCAGCAAGGCTCTCCATCAAGATAGAAGGCCAAATAAAGAGCTTCCCAGACAAAAGAAGGCTAAAAGAATACACTTCCACCAAACCAGCTCTGCAAGAGATGCTAAAGGGACTGCTTTAAGAAAAGGAAGGAAAAGAAAAAGACAGAGGAACACAGGTATGAAAAAATGTCAATGAATAACCACCTATCAGTAATAACCTTAAATGTAAATGGATTAAATGCTCCAATCAAAAGACATAGAATAGCTGAATGGATAAGAAAACATGACCCACACATATGCTGCCTACAAGAGACCCACCTCAGGACAAAACAACTAAACAGACTGAAAGTGAAGGGTTGGAGAGAAATTTTCCAAGCAAACAGACAGGGGAAAAAAGACAGGATAGCAATACTCATATCAGACAAAATAGACTTCAAAAGAAGAGCCATAAAGAGAGACCCAGAAAGTCACTTCATAATACTCAAAGGAAGAATACACCAAGACATAAACATTATAAATATATATGCACCCAACATAGGAGCACCCAAATACATAAAGAAAATCTTGGAGGACTTCAAGAAAGATATTGACAGCAGCACAATTATAGTAGGGGACTTTAACACGCCACTGTCAAAAATGGACAGGTCTTCCAAACAAAATATCAACAAAGATATTGTGTCACTTAACAATACCCTAGAGGAAATGGAATTAACTGATATATACAGAGCTTCTCATCCCAAAGAAGCAAAATACACGTTCTTTTCAAGTGTCCATGGAACTTTTTCAAAGACAGACCACATGATAGGACACAAAGCAAGGCTCAACAAATTCAAGAAAATTGAAATCATGTCAAGCATTTTCTCTGACCACAAGGGACTGAAACTAGAACCAACCCTAAAGGAAAAAAATCCAAAACACTCAAAATCTTGGAGACTGAATAGCATGCTATTAAACAATGAATGGGTCAAGAACGAGATTAAGAAAGAAATCAAAAAGTTTCTAGAAACAAATGAAAACGAATTCACAACAACCCAAAACTTCTGGACACAGCAAAGGAAGTCCTGAGTGGGAAGTTCATAGCGATACAGGCCTACCTTAAAAAGATAGAAACATTTCAAATAAACAACTTAACCCTACACCTACAAGAACGTGAGGAACAACAACAAAGACAGCCCAGAGCAAGCAGAATGAAGGAAATAACCAAGATCAGAGCAGAGTTAAATGACATAGAGACTAAAAGCACAATTCAAAGAATCAATGAATCCAGGAGCTGGTTCTTTGAAAAGATAAACAAAATCGCAAGCCTTTAGGTAGGCTCAGCAAGAAAAAGAAAGAGAGGATCCAAATAAACACAATTAGAAATGAAAGAGGAGAGATTACAACTGATACCACAGAAATACAAAGGATTGTAAGAAATGACTACGAAGAACTGTATGCCAAGAAATTTGAAAACCTAGGTAAAATGGACACATTTCTAGAAAAATATAATCTTCCAAAACTGAATGAAGAAGAAGCAGAAAACCTGAACAGACCACTAACAGCAGACGAAATTGAAGCAGTAATCAAGAAACTCCCAACACACAAAAGCCCTGGGTCAGATGGTTTCACAGGAGAATTCTATAAGGCATTTAAGGAACAGCTAACCCCTATCCTTCAGAGACTATTCCAAAAAATCCAAAATCCATTTCTGAGTGCTGTGGGAATAACACCCAGCAAAGTGGGAATAAAGGGAGCATTCCTCTTCATAATAAAGGTCATATATGAGAGACCAACAGCCAACATCATACTCAATGGACAAAAACTTAGACCTTTCCCACTAAGATCAGGAACAAGACAAGGATGCCCTCTCTCACCACTCCTATTCAACATAGTATTGAAAGTCCTACCCATAGCAATCAGACAAGAAAAAGAAATAAAAGGCATCCAAATTGGAAAGGAGGAAATGAAACTGTCACTGCTTGCAGATGACATGATAGTGTACATGGAAAATCCTATAGACTCCACCAAAAAACTACTCGACCTAATAAATGGATTTGGCAAAACAGCTGGATACAAAGTCAATACTCAGAAATCAAAGGCATTCCTGTATACCAACAACGAAACCGCAGAAACAGAAATCAGGGAAAAAATCCCATTTGATAGAGCAACAAGAAAAATAAAGTACCTAGGAATAAACCTAACCAAGGAGGTAAAAGACCTATACTCAGAAAACTACACAACATTGAAGAAAGAAATTAAGGAAGACACAAAGAAATGGAAGCATGTACCATGCTCATGGATTGGAAGAATTAACATCATCAAAATGGCCATACTACCCAAAGTGATTTATAGATGCAATGGAATCCCTATTAGAGTACCCATGACATATTTCACAGATATAGAACAAACATTTCAGAAATTTATATGGAACCATAAACGACCCCGAATAGCTGTAGCAATTTTGAGAAAGAAGAACAAAGCAAGAGGGATCACAGTACCTGATATCAAACTGTATTACAAGTCCACTGTCATCAAAACAGCCTGGTATTGGCATAAAAACAGGCACATAGACCAATGGAACAGAACAGAGAGCCCAGAAATAAACCCAAGTCTTTATGGTCAATTAATATTTGACAAAGTAGGCAGGAGCATAAAATGGAGCAAAAATCGCCTCTTCAACAAATAGTGTTGGGAGATCTGGACAGCTACATGCAACAAAATGAAACTTGATCACCAACTTACACCATACACAAAAATAAATTCAAGATGGATAAAAGACTTAAATATAAGTTGTAACACCATAAAAGTCCTAGAGGAAAACATTGGCAGGAAGATTTCAAACATTCCATGCAGCAACATCCTTCCAGACACGTCCCCTAAAGCAAGGGATATAAAGGAAAGAATAAACAAATGGGACCTCATCAAAATAAAAAGCTTCTGCATGGCTAAAGAAAAGAGCACCAAATTACAAAGACAACCAACAGTATGGGAAAACATATTTGCCAATGATACCTCAGACAAGGGCCTGATCTCCAAAATATATAAAGAACTCACTCGACTCCACTCCAGGAAGACAAACAACCCAATTAAAAAATGGGCAAAGGACTTGAGCAGACACTTCTCCAAGGAAGACATACAGAGGGCCCAGAGACATATGAAAAGATTCTCAGCATCACTAGCCATCAGACAGATGCAAATTAAAACCACAATGAGCTACCATGTCACACCAGTTAAAGTGGCCAACATAACCAAATCAACAAACAAATGTTGGAGAGGATGCGGAGAAAAGGGAACCCTAGTAGTACATTGTGGGTGGGAATGCAGACTGGTGAGGCCACTGTGGAAAACAGTATGGAATTTCCTCAGAAAACTAAGAATGGAACTGCCCTTTGACCCAGCAATTCTGTTGCTCGGATTATACCCTAAGAACCCTGAAACACCCACCCAAAAGAACCTATGCACCCCAATGTTCATAGCAGCACAATTTACAATAGCCAAGTACTGGAAGCAACCTAAGTGCCCATCAGCAAATGAGGGGGGCAAAAACTTATGGTACATTTACACAATGGAATGCTAAACAGCAGAGAGAAAGAAGGAGCTTATACCCTTTGCAACAGCATGGATGGAACTAGAGAGCATCGTGCTAAGTGAAATAAGCCAGGCAGTGAGGGAGAAATACTATATGGTCTCACCTTTAACTGGAACATAATCAACAAAAGAAAAAAGCAAACAAAATATAACCAGAGACATTGAAGTTAAGAATAATCTAACAATAGCCATAGGGGTGGGGGTAAGGGACAGTGGGGAGACAGGTGTTCAGGAACTACTATAAAGGACACTTAGACAAAACCAGAGGGAGGGTCAAAGCAAGGGAGTGAGGTGGGTTTGGCTGGGGTGGGGTAGAGGTGTAGGGAGATAATGCAGACAACTGTAATTGAACAACAATAAAATAATAAAAATAAAAAGGAAAAATGCAAAGTGCTGTGGAAATGTGAAACCAAAAAAATCATGTAGTTTATTATATGAATATAATAAATGCAAATTTGCAGTCCTTTAAAAATATAGAAAGAGTAAAATGTCAGAAAAATATATATATATATACTTTTCAAACTATTCCACAAAGTTCAAATGGAGGGAAGGCTCCCCAGTCCATTTTACAAGGCCAGCATTACCCTTACTCCAAAAGCAGACAAGAACACTACACAAATGGAAAATCATATACCAATGTCACTGATGAACATAAATGCAAAAATCCTCAATAAATATTAGCAAACCAAATTTATCAATACAGTAAAAAGATCATACACCATCAAGTGAGATTTATTCCTGGGATACATGGTTGGTTCAATATCCACAATCAATTAACGTGATACACCACATAAACAAAATGAAGAATAAAAATCGTATGATCATTTCAACAGATGAAGAAAAACCATTTGAAAAATCCAGCATCTGTTTATGATAACAACTTTCAACAAAGTAGGAATAAAGTCAATATAACATGACATAATAAAGGCCATATAGGACAAACCCACAGCTAATGTCTTATTCAATGGGGAAAAGCTAAAAGTATTTTCCTTAAATCAGGAACAAGACAAGGATGTCCACTTTCACCACTCCTATTCAAAATACTACTGGAATTCCTACCCATAAAAATCAGACAAGAAAAAGAAATAAAAGGCATCTAAATTGGAAAGGAGGAAGCAAAGCTGTCATTATTCAGACATGACATGATATTATAACTAGAAAAACCTAAAGACTTGACCAAAAACTACTAGATATAATAATTAAATTCAGCAAAGCAGTAAGATATAAAATTTATATTCAGATCCATGGCATTTTTATACACCAGAAATAAACTATCAGAAAGAGAAACTAAGTAAACAATCCCAAGGACTTCTGGATAAGATGGAGGTATAGGTAAATGTGCCTCACCTCCTCAAACAACTACAGCAAAAATTACAACTAAACTACAAAACAAATATCACTCAGAATTGTCAGAACATTGAGCTGCAGGAAGTCCAACACCCAAGGATTTAAAGAAGTCATGTTAATTCAGACTGGTAAGAGAGGCAGTAATGTAGAAATGGGTGTAAATCTCAAAGATTCATGGACACGCAGGGTAGGCAGCCCTACATCCACATGTGGTAGATAAAAATCAGGAGGGAATACCTCAGGAGTGAAAGATCCCAGTCCCAGACCAGACCACCCAGCCCAGGGTTCCAGCACCAGGAAGATAAGTCCCCATAATTTCTGGCTATAAAAACCAGTGGGAGTTGGGATGGTGGAAGAAACTGCATGATTCTTAAGAGACTTCCCTTAAAGGGCTTATAGTGACATAGGGCTCAACCAGACCCACCTCCTCTGGGATTCAGCACCAGGGCAACAGCTGGAAGGGCACCTGTGACATATGGGGAGAAAGTGAATTGACTAGCAATAGGGAAAGTGCTGAGACAGCTACCTCCCATGCAGAACTCCAGAGGCCAAGCAGCAGCATTTTCCCGTCTCTAAGCCCTCCCTTATGTAGAGCCACAGAGCAGTGACATGGGTTGCCCCACCCCAGTGATTATCTAAGGCTCTGCCCCATACAACTTACAGGTGTACTTTTCTACAATAAGCCATGCTACTAAGACAGGGAGTCAATGAAGCTCTACCTCATATACAGAAACAAACACAGGGGGGCTGCCAGAATGAGGAGACAAAGATATATGGCCCAAGTGAAAGAACAGAATAAAACTCCAGAAAAAGAATGAAACGAAATGGAGATAAGCAACATATCAGGTACAAAGTTCAAAACACTGGCTATCAGGACACTCCAGGAACTCATTGCACACTTCAACAGCATAAAAAAGACCCATGTGGAACTGAAGGTTACATTAAGTGGAATAAAGAAAAATCTACAGGGAGTCAACAGTGGAAGTGCTGAAGCCAAGGATAAAATCAATGATTGGGAACACAAGGAAGAAAAAGAAAGCATTCAATCAGAACAGCAAGAAGAAAATAAAATTTTAAAAAACGAGGATAGGATAGGGAGCTTCCAGGACATCTCTAAATGTACCAATATCCAAGTCATAGATAAGGGTGCCAGATGGAGAAGAGGAAGAGCAAGAAATTGAAAACTTATTTGAAAAAATAATGAAAGAAAACTTCCCTGATGTGGTGAAGGAAATAGACATACAGGTGCAGGAGGCACAGGAATCCCAAACAAGTTGGACCCAAAGAGAACCACACCAAGACACATCATAATTAGAATGCCAAAGGTTAAAGATAAAGAGAGATAAAACAGCAAGAGGAAAGGAGAGATTTACCTACAAAGTAGTCCCCATGAGACTGTCAACCGTTTTCTCAAAAGAAACTTTGCAGGCTAGAAGGGACTGGCTAGAAGTAGTCAAAGTCATGAAAAACAGGGACCTACAGCCAAGATTACTGTATCCAGCAAAGCTATCATTTAGAATGGAAGGGAAGATAAAGTGCTTCTCAGATAAGGTCAAGTTAAAGGAGTTCATCATCACCAAGCCCTTATTATATGAAATGCTAAAGGGAATTATATAAGAAAAAGAAGATCAAAATGATGAACATTAAAATGTCAATTAAATCACAACTATCAATAATTGAATCTAAATAGCAAACAAGCAAAATAAAAACAAAAATCATACATATGGAGATCATTTGGAAGGTTATCAGCTGGTAGTTGGAAGGGGGAGAATAGGGGAAAGGTGCAGGGATTAAGAAGCAGAAATTGGTAGGTAAAAAATAGGTCGATGTTAAGAATAGTATAGGAAATGGAGTAGCATAAGAATTTATATGCATGATACATGGACATGAACTATGAGGTGGGGATTGCTGGTGGAAGTACCTGGTGGAAGTTGGCAAAGGGGGGAAAATTGGGACAACTGTAATAGCATAACTAATAAACTATATTTTAAAAAAGAAAACAATCTCATTTATTATTGTAACAAAAAATACATAAGGTATGTAGGAATAATTTTACCAAGGAGGCAAAGACCTGTACTCAGAAAATTATACAACATTGAAGAAAGAAATTGAGAAAGATACAAATAAGTAGAAACATATACCGTGTTGATGGATTGGAAGAATTAACATAATTAAAATATCTATAGCAAAGTAATCTATAGACTCAATGCAATTCCTATCAAGATACCATGGCACATTTCACAATTTTAAAAAATATTCCAAAAATTTATATGAAAACAAAAATCCCCAAATAGCTTCAGCAGTCTTGAGAAAAAAAAGCACAAAGTTGGAGGGATCAAAATACCTGATATAAAACTATACTACAAGGCCATTGTAATTTAAACAGCCTGCTAGTGGATACGAATAAGCATTAGATCAAAGGAACTGAATAGAGAGCCCAGAAATAAACCCAAACCTTTATGGTCAATTAATATTTTTTAACCCTCACCCAGGAATATTTTTATTGATTCTAGAGAAAAAGAAAAGGAAAAACAATGTGAGAAACATTGATCAGGTGCCTCTCTTATGTGTCCCGACCAGAAATTAAACCCTAGGTATCCACAACATTTTGGTTTACCAGATGATGCTCCAACCAAGAGAGCCACCTGGCCAGGGCTCAATTAATATTTGACAAAGGAGTGAAGAGCATGTAATGAAGTAAAGATAATCTCTTCAATAAATGGTGTTGGGAAAATTGGACAGGTACATGCAGAAAAATAAAACTAGACCATAAAATTCCTAGAAGGAAACATAGGCAGTTAAATCTCAGACATCTCTTATAGCAATATTTTTGCCAATATATTACCTTGGACAAGGGAAACAAAGGAAAAAATAAAAAGATGGGACTATCTCATTCTAAAAAGGTTTTGTAAAGCAAAAGAAATCATCAACACAATGAAAAGGGACCCCACTGAATAAATGAACATATTTGTCAATGATACATCTGATAAGGGGTTAATCTTCAATATATATAAATAACTTATATATCCCAACACCAGGAAGACAAACAACCCAATTTTAAGAAGTGGCAAAGGACCTGAATAGACACTTCTCCATAAAAGACGTACAGAAGGCCAACAGACATATGAAAAAATGCTCCATGTCACTAATCAGAGAGATGCAAATTAAAATCACAATGAGATATCACCTTATACCTGTCAGAATAATTATCTGGCAAGGGTGTATAAAAAAATAAAACCTTGTGCATTATCGGTGGGAATGTTAACTGGTTCAGTCACTGTGGAAAAAAGTATGTAGTTGTTTCAAAAAAATTAAAACTGGAACTGCCTTTTGACCCAGTGATCCCACTTCTTCTGGGAATATATCCTGAGAAACCCAAAACACTAATTCAAAACAATATATGAATCCCTATGTTCATTGCAGTGTTATTTACTATAGTCAAGATCTGGAAACAGCCCCAGTACCTGTCAGTAGATAAGTGAATAAGAAAAAGCTGTGGTACATTTACACAATGGGATACTACTATTAAAAAAAAAAAAAGAAAGAAAGAAATCTTACCTTTTGTGACATAATGGACAGACCTAGAGATTATTATAAGGGGAATAAGCTAGTCAGAGAAAGACAGATACCATATGATCTCACTTATCTGTGGACTCTAATGAACAAAATAAACTGATGAACAAAATAGAAACAGAGGCATGGATACAAGTAACAGTCTCACAGCTGTCAGAGGGAAAGGGGAAAGAGAACTGGTTAAAAGAAGGTGAGGGATTAAGCAAAAAAAACATATATGAGGTCTATCTATAAAAAGTCCAGCCATTGTTAATATAACAAGGACAATTTGTGTGACATCAATATAACCTGGTAGCCAAAGAGAGTGGACTGGAATGTGCGTGTATGAACTATGATGACTTCACTACACTAGTCAAGGGGGATGGTAAATGTCGTTGAGTGAGCATGTGTACTGTATGGCCATCATATTCAAAATAACTGAGCAAGTAGAGCAATGAATCTGCATCAAATTTTGCATTAAGCTTGAACATTCCTCCATGGAAACTATGTGGATGATTCAGAAGGCCACAGCTATGGACAACTGGTGACTGGCAGCTTCATCACAGCAATGAGCCCACTCATGCATCACATCTTGTGCAGAGATTTTGGCAAAACATCAAATCACCCAGGTGACTCAGCCTGCTACAGCTCAGATTTAGCACCCTGCAACTTCTGGCTTTTCCCAAAACTAAAATCGCCTTTGAAATGGAAGAGATTTTAGGCTGTCAATGAAATTCAGGAAAATATGACAGGGCAACTGATGGCTATTGGGAAAACTGTGTGAGATTCCAAGGTGCCCACTTTGAAGGGGACTGAGGCATCCTTGTCTTATGTACAGTATTTCTTGTATCTTCTATCTTCTTCAATAAATGTCTCTGTATTTCATATTATATGACTGGATACCTTCTAGACAGACCATATATATATTGGCCTTGTTACTGTTGTTTTATTATTGCTATATTTAAACACTGGAAAAAGACAGAGATTCATTAATATAATGTAGCCTAAAGGAAGTTTTCAAACCTTAGAAAAATCACTCAAAGTTGGGGAAGAGGTTTCCTGGTGAATTCCTGAGCATGTTCTTTCTTTCACCCACTGAGCTTCTTCACGATTCAGGGCAGTACAGCTGCTATTCTGATAGCTCCGAGGCTCCCCTTCCTCCATGGGTTTCCCTTGAGAACAGGCAAGGAGAACCCCTGTCTCCATGTCCTGTTCCAAGCACCTCTACTTCCTGCTAATACAGAAAGTAAAAGCATCAAGAATAGGACTACAAATCCCAGTGTTACTGTTAACTGATCTTAAGACCAGGTTCTCCAGGTAAATGTAGAATAATATAGAGCTTCTAAAGAGTGAACAGGGAAACTTCTAAAACTATAGAAAAGTGTGGCTTGGAAACATAGGCATGAACTTTTCTTGTCAGCTACTTGTTGTATGAATGGTATTTATTAAAAATGAAAACATTGTTTCCTCAGACCTAGCATGTCATAGGGATAGTAAATAAGGCAACGTCTTTCCTGACTTAGTGAGGCATAGCAGGAAGTTGGAGAAAATAAAGAATATAGAGGTTCCTGAAGCCTTGCATAATTTGAAACATAATTAAGGCAAATTTTTCCATAATAAGGTGAGATCCCTTTATTTGCCAAGTATGACTCTATTAGTATTTTAATATCCTATTTTTAATTATTTCAAATTTGCTTTAAAAGGTTAACAAACTTGGAGAGAACCAAGATGGCGGTGTAGGTAGACACACTGCGCCTCCTCGCACAACCAGAACTGACAGAAAATCGTATGGCAAGGAAGTCCGACACCAAGGAAATAAAAAGTAAACATTCATCTAGACCAGTAGGAGGGGCAGAGATGGGCAGCCGGGGCGGAGAGGACTTGCGTTGCCCTGGCGGGACCGAGACTGGCGGAGTGTGGGACTAACAGGGCAGGCAGTCTGACCACTGGCAGACCCTACGGCCCCACATTGGCGCAGATAAACCGAGAGGGCCAGACTCAGAGTGGTGGAAAACGGGGCAGACAGAGCAGCGGGTAGCACCCAGCGGTCCCACATTCATGCACAGATAAACCGGACAAACGGCAGGGAGCAAAGCAAACCGAGCAACCCAGGGCTCCAGCGCAGGGAAATAAAGCCTCAAACCTCTGATTGAAAACGCCCGTGGGGTTTGGGGCAGTAGCAGGAGAGACTCCCAGCCTCACAGGAGAGGTCGTTGGAGAGACCCACAGGGGCCTAGGGCGTGCACATGCCCACCCACTTGGGAACCAGCACCAGAGGGGCCCAGTTTGATTGTGGGTTGTGGAGTGAAAGATTGAAATCCAGAGGAGAGTGAAGCGGGCACCATTGCTCCCTCTCGGGCCCTCCCCCACGAGGAGCATCACAGTGCAGCGACCAGCGTTACCCCGCCCCGGTGAACACCTAAGGCTCTGACCCTTTAAGTAACAGATGCGCCAAGACCACAAAAAAAAAAAAAAAAAAAAAAAAAAAAAAAAAAGGCCCAAATGACAGAACACTTCAAAGCTCCAGAAAAAATACAACTAAGCAAGGAAGAGATAGCCAACCTATCGGGTGCACAGTTCAAAACACTGGTTATCAAGATGCTCACAGACTTGGTTGAATCTGTTTGAAAAGCAGAAGAAAAAATGAAGCCTATGCTAAGAGAAACAAAGGAAAATGTACAGGGAACCAATAGTGATGCGAAGGAAACTGGGACTCAAATCAACGGTGTGGACCAGAAGGAAGAAAGAAACATCCAACCAGAAAAGAACGAAGAAACAAGAATTCGGCAAAATGAGGAGAGGCTTAGGAACCTCCAGGACATCTTGAAATGTTCCAACATCCGAATTATAGGGGTGCCAGAAGGAGAAGAGGAAGAACGAAAAATTGAAAACTTATTTGAAGAAATAATGAAGGAGAACTTCCCTAATCTGGCAAAGGAAATAGACTTCCAGGAAGTCCAGGAAGCTCAGAGAGTCCCAAAGAAGCTGGACCCAAGGAGGAACACACCAAGGCACATCATGATTACATTACCCAAGATTAAAGAGAAGGAGAGAATCTTAGAAGCAGCAAGAGAAAAGGAGACAGTTACCTACAAAGGTCTTCCCATAAGACTGTCAGCTGATTTCTCCAAAGAGACCTTACAGGCAAGAAGGGGCTGGAAAGAAGTATTCAAAGTGATGAAAAGCAAAGACCCACATCCAAGATGACTCTATCAAGCAAAGCTATCATTTAGAATGCCAGGGCAGATAAAGTGCTTCTCAGATAAGGTCAAGTTAAAGAAGTTCATCATCACCAAGCCCTTATTATATGAAATGTTAAAGGGAGTTACCTAAGAAAAAGAAGATCAAAAACAGGAACAGTAAAAATGACAGAAAACTCACAGTTATTAACGACCACACCTAAAACAAAAACAAGAGCAAACTAGGCAAACAACTAGAACAGGAACAGAACCATAGAGATGGAGATCACATGGAGGGTTGTCAATAAGGGAGTGGGAGGGGGAGGGGGGGAAAGGTACAGAGAATAAGTAGCATAGATGATAGGTGGAAAATAGACAGGGGGCGGGTAAGAATAGTGTAGGAAATGTAGAAGCCAAAGAACTTATAAGTAGGACTCATGAACATGAACTATAGGGGGGGAATGTGGGAGGGAGGGGGTGGGCAGGATGGAGTGGAGTGGGGGGGGAATGGGACAAGTGTAATAGCATAATCAATAAATATATTTTTAAAAAAAAAAGGTTAACAAACTCTATGTATAAGTATGAGTTGTGACCATTCTGTGCTCCCAGTCATGGAGCCCAGTATAGAACAGGGGATGATAAACTAAGGCCTATGGACAAAGCTTTGCCCACTTCAAACATTACATATGCCCCTTTCCCAATACAAAGGCAGAGCAAAGTAGTTGCTACAAAGACCTCGTGGCTAACAAAGCCTAAAATACTTCCTATCTTTCTGGCCTTTTTTAGAAAAAGTTTGCCAATCCCTGGCAGGTGATCTGGTTTGCCATCCAAAGTTGCCATTTACTTTACGACTTTGTAAAACTGCTCTAGGCTTCAGTTTCCTCACCTGTGAAATGAGGCTGATTACAGCAGTTGGTACCTATGGCAAAGTGTGGTTATGAGGTTAAAATGAGTCTGTGTTCATCGTAGGCAGAGTACATAATGCATAAAATGAATAGAATAAATATTAGTTGCTGCCATTCTTGTTGTTATGTCTGGGATCTATCATAGCACCTAATATAAAACTAGCATGCAGGGTGGGGGACAATTCAGAAATAAGAGGGCACAGCGTATAGTTAAAAGGTAAAATAAACACAGAGTAGATCAGGGCAAAGAAAGGGCAGATCTCCTGAACACTCATAATGGCTCGCAGCCAGTGAGGCTTAAGTGGATCAACATATTTAAAGGAAGAATGTGTCAATCAGGGAGTCAAGGGTTTAGCTGGGTGTTGATCTAAAATCCAAGTCAAGAAAAAAATGAACATTTGGACATCCAGAATTGACACTGCCTTGCCCCTTGAAGAGAGAGCCTCCCGAGGACTGAGATTTTTCTTGTGCCAGAGTAAAGCTATTCCCAGCATGGAGTTTGATGCATTGTGTTTTCTTAGTCTAACACTATTAAATATTTTAATATTTTCTCACCAAGCAAACTTCCAAGTCTAATTTGGCTTCCCAACTGGTTATACCAGAAACTGATCTCTTTTATAATATTTTTACCCCAAGAACTAGAGACCATGGATGGGGTTTGAGGACCCATGAGTTCATATTCAAACTTCAAATCATATTCAAACTAATCAGAGTTTATACATTGTTTCTGGAGAGAGGATCCGTACCTGTGTTCTGGATTTCAGAAGTTGTCATGACTCCAAAATGACTGAGTACCCACTGGCCCCTTAAAGTGCAGGTCCTATGTGAATTACATCTCATGATAAACTGAGAATTGCTCTGGAGGTTTTGCTCATTAGCTTTGTTGACACAGGGCAACGGTGCAGTGCATAGCCTGTACAGCCACATACGGTTCCCCTGCCGGACAAACATGGCTGCTTCCCAGGAGCAGGGAGAGTGAAAAAGAGAGGGAGAACAGTGCAGTAGCCTTAGACCTTGATGAATTCTCTAAGATTTTTCAGGACTCTACTGTCTTGACTGATGGCAAGCAGACCTCTCCTTGTCACTGCTGGCTAAAAGTACACCTTTCCTATTTGAATGTCCTTTAGTGAGCCCTTCATTAAAAGTTGTTCACTTCATTAACAGTCTAAGATACATTTAGTAATTTGGATTTGACCTTAAATTTCTTTATGAGCATATCAAATTTTATATTTGAAGAACAATTCAAAAAAATCCAGGATTCTCTGTAAGAGCTTTGGCAGGAAAGAAAAGACTTTCATTTATCTCAAGGAATAATAAAGCACAGATAGTAAGGTATGGCGAATGAAGTGAGAGTTTATAGGTTCAGCTCTGAGTACATCCACATTCAGTAAGGTTGGCCAGAACCTCAGTGACTTCTTTATGAATGCACACAAATTTTGCACAGCACACACCAAGGAGGCTAAACAGCTGTAGCCTGTCCCATATTAGACCACTGGTTTTCTGGATTCAGATAAATATCACTACAATGTATGAGGTCACTGAGATGCATTTCTTACCAAGTCTCTATCTCATGGGATCAGTGGAAGAAAAAGGACCATGGGTGCTCTCTATATAGTATGTCAAATTTGCAGTAAAATAGCACAGAGTTTTCCCAAGTTAATACTCCAGTATCCAAAGAGAATCACCTCAGGTTTGTGAGGTGAATCTTCCTTTTTCACCTTGAAGAATTCTTGGGTAAGTTTTCTCAGGGCTCGGCTCCTGCCCAAAGAAAGTCAGCCTTGGGCTTCCCATCTCTCACCCAGCCCGCACTGACATTCCAGAAGCCACAGAGCCTTGTCTATTTTGGACTGGTGGAGCAGTTTCTATCTGTGTAGTGGTGTTGCCCCGAATAGCTGCAGGATGCTCAGCGTTCTCTGTGCATCCTCTGTTGCATAGTGGTTCTAAGATACTGGACTAGGAGATGGCTCAGGTTCAAATGCCAGCTCTGACAATTCCTAGCCGGGTCCTTGGGTAACACTTTTTCTTTCTTGGTACAATGAGGTTATGTCTCATATGGATGTGTGGCTTAATGACATGTAAGGTGTGGTACTTGGCATTCAGTATCCCTATCTTCTATTATAATCAATCATCATTATTAAGGTTACCTCATTGCAGTTCAACAGCTCACTTTCCCTCCAACTTTACTACAGCAGATTATGGGAATGGGTGCTTTGACACACTGTTTTGAAATTACTACTTATAACCTTGCTCTAGCAAGCAGAGGAAGACAATACTGAAACATGAACCTTCTAACACTGACATCAGTACTATAAAATCTGGCCTCAAAAAAGAGCCTTGCAGGTTTCCAGAGGCAAGAAGGAAGCCAGGAGCCCCTGCTAGACTCTGGGGTCCCTGTCTTGGTTTTGCATCCATGCTGTGTTGGGAAGGGGTCATGTGTGGAAGAGATGTGGCCAAGTGCAGCTCACAGTGGCCTCTTCTTGAAGAGTCAAAATAAGTCAAACTGAACAGTATGAGGTCATGGGATTTGTAATTTAAAAATGCATTTGCTTTAAAATGTATCATTTATATATAAATTTCAGATAATTTTTCACTGGTCAAGATCTGTCACCTGGAATCTTCGAAGCCAACAATAAAAGAATACTCACCAGATAACCAGGTACTCTGCTGTGTCATTTCTTTTAGTCCTTGTAACAGTCTGAAATGGGTCCTCTTATTACCCTCATTTTGCCTGAGGAGCCTGAAGCTCAAAGACATTAAGTACCTTGATGAAAGTCAAACAGCTACAAAGTGTGATAATCCTTGATAGGCACTTAGAACAATTTTGCATATGGTCACTCCTCATTAATATTACCTGCTGCTGCTGCTGCTGCTGCTGTTATCATTATTCTATTATTTTTAGGGGTAAAACCCTGTTTGCACTCAGACCATCTCCAGAACCTGTGCTCCCAATCACACATATAACTGCCTCCAAAAAAATGTTTTAGTTCTAAGATATTACTAAACTTTGTCACCCTGATCAAGAGATAGCTGAGGAGTTAAACAGTTAAGACCCAGGTGCCCCCACTGACACACCAGAGAAAAGAAGGCAATTAATGTAAGTTTCTGTGTCTGCAGCTGCCTGGCTGAGAGTGAGGCAGAGTGGCCCAGCTCTGATGGGGGGAAGGGAGGGGACAGGGAATGAGTCCCTGCACTATGGGAGGGCCTACCCCTGTTGCTGCAAGAGGACAGCTGCCATTCGTGTATCAATATGAGAAAGTGTCTTGGGACCTGCTTCCAACACTGATTTCTGCACTCAGATTGGCATCCACATTTGGATCCACCAGGGATTGGATTGTGGTCAGAGAAAGCTCCCTGGCAGTCGTTGTCCCAGCTCCTGGAAGAATGCCAGAAGCAGTGCTGGGAGAGAAGGGGGATGGGAGGCTGGAGGTTTATCTCTGCATCCAAACACATGCAGCCTCTCTTCCTGCTGAAATGCCTGCTGTTGAATCCTCATGGTCCCTTTAGAGTAGAGTGCAAAAAACACTTCCTGCACTTTATTTCCTAGTCTCAAGTACAAAAGGCCTGCTATGGACACATGTCTAGTTGACTCTCGTTTGAAGGAGTTTTCTGACTGATAGTTAAAAGGCAAGAGGTAATTTTTATCACAAAACTTATCACAAAGCACAGATCCAAGAACACTGCTGAACACTAGCAAAGCATTGACCACATAGGCTTTTATATGTAGCCAAAATTTCAGCCAGCCTCAAGAATAATCAGAGACAGAAAGCTCAATTCTGGCTACAATTTATGATCCACAAAGGCTCACTTTTGCTGTGCTCTATCGGGTGGTGTTTTTTTCTTTCAAAAATACAAAAATGGACTCTATGTAACATAATCAGAGAAACAATATATAGGGAAGAAAACCATTCAAATACCCTCAATTAAAAGTAAAAGAGTACTTGACTACTAGTGGCTTAAACAAATGAGAATTCGATTTTTTTTAAACAGCAAGAAGTTTGATAGCCTTTAAGTTGGTTCAAAGACTGAGTACCTGTGGTTCTCTTTACTTTCTCCTCATGGTCACCAAATGGCTGCCAGCACACAAAGCTGCATCAACTTTAAAGGCAGGAGGAAGGGAAAGAGGAAGGGCGGGTACCAGCTGCTCCTGTCCCTTTTATTAGGGAAATAGATTCAGCTTAAGTCTCGCTGGCCAAAACTCTATCACTGGATCCCTAATCCTTATCTATAAGAAAGACTGAAAAAGTGAACATTTCTCACCATCTATAGAGATAGGGCAAGCAAGAGATAGGGGATTGGAAATAAGTAGTGTGTTAGCCCAGTATTTCTCAACCTTACAGATGTGGACACTTGGGACCATGTAATTCTTTGTTTTAGAGGCTGTCCCGTGCATTGTAGATTGTTTAGTAGCATATCTCCCCTAGTTAAAACCACAACAAAGTGTCTTCAGATTTTGCCAAAACTCTCCTGGAGAGTAGGAACTGCTAAGATTAGTCCACCCACAGCATCTACCACAGATGACAGAGAAACTCCTAGAATCAAAGACAAAGTGAAAGAACCAGAGCAGTTCTTATGTTCTAGAGACCAGGTCCTAGAGACAATCTCTACCAAGCAGTTACCTTGGAATGAATCAGCTCTAACTATTTTTAATCTGCTATGGCTCAAGACATAAATCCCAAGACAAAAGAAAAATATTGGACCAGGCTCACAAGTCTGTCATTAGTGAGGGAAGAAGAGGGTACCTTGACTGACTCTCCCACCAAGTTTATGGCCAATAAAGAAAGAACAGATCCCAATAGCTCTTACTCAAGGCAACTGGGCACAGAGGGGTGTGGTGGAAATGAACTCTTGTCAGAATATGTATACATACAATATTGAGAAATGGCTTTGCACAACTGATCCTATTTCTACATGGTAGCAGAGTCCCTTGTCTTAGTTTGATAAAAGACCATTCTGAAGAGTACTTTTGTTCCAGTCCAGCATGGCTGTATGAACTTAGGCAAATCCCATTACCTCTTTCAGAATCTCTGTATTTATATATAAAGTAAAGGTTTAAGGCAGAGGATCTCAAAGATCCCTTCCAGCTCTAACACTTAGCATCTTGACTTCCGGAAAGTGGCTCCAGCTTCCTCCTTCCTCTCATCTACATGCCCCAGGGTGTTTCATCTCCCAAAGCCAGGCCTTCATTGCCTCGATCTAGGCTGTCTTGACAGTGAGAAACAGAAGGAGGGTTATAGGCTTGAGCAGAAGCTTGGCATAGGATGCATAGATGTAGCTTGAAATTTTTTTGGTCTCATTTGGGACTTACTGAATGTATCAAACTCCCAAAACAAATCCCAGCTCAGCTCAGTGGCCTCTGAGCCTCTTGCAGGAATCTGACTAGAGAAAGTGACCTTCCTCTGTACAATTGGCACCTGCTAGCAAATTCTTGAAAGCTGGTGACAGATTTTATAATGGAAAATCCCACGGAGGCCCCATACTGTGGTTTTGATACTACCCCAACAATGTATTTAGTACAGTGGTAAAGAGGAAAGGAATTGGAGCAAGGGGTGGAGGGAAATAGGGATTAAAAATGTAAATATGTGATTACTTTTTAATGACCTTATTACTTGACATCAAATCTGTTTGTATTGACAAATAAGTATGCAAATATTTATATCAACACTCACTTCATTAAAATAGTAAACGGTTGAAGTTAATATTAGTGCAGCATTGAAATCTTGAGTAGTTTTGATTGCATAGCAATAAGCTACTGATGAGTATCATTATGTACCAATCATACAAAAATGAGCCACCGAAGGCCATATTTCCAAAATTGGGTTGAGCAAGTTTATCCACAAAAACAGAGAGAGTTACAAATTAACTGCCAAAGACTTTCCTTGTATTCAAATCTAAGCACAGTTTGAAAATAGAAATCAGGAAAGTGCATGTGCAGAAATGCAATTGGGCATGTAATGATGCAATGCATTCCCCCAAAGGAAGCATGTACAGGTGTGTTAGACTATGGAGACTCCCCTACCCCTTGTGTACCCCACCTCCATTTTATTGATGTTTTTTCCAAATCATTATTTTTTAGCTTAAAGACAAGTTATCTTTAAAAGGCCAGAATCTTTACAAATCAGCAGGCATGAGTATGTAATCTGTCTGTTAAATGGTGAACATTTGGGTCTAATATGCCTGAAAGAAACCAGCATGTGTGCTAAGTTTTTTAGTTCTCCTGCTTCTAAAGTTCTATATTTGCTGAACCCTTTATGATGAAAATGTTTATGAGAAGATACAATCAATGAGAAAGGTGAATTGAAAGATGCAAGAAGTCTCAGATGGTCACAGAGCTAGTTGTTGGTTAGAGAATTTTCAGAAGCTACAACTGAGATTTTCTTCAGCTGAGAACATTGGCTCGTTAGCCTCCATTGTCTCATGTTTTAAATTTTCAGTCAAACCTAGGAAGAGTAGAAGAGTAGAAGTCCTTGGTATATTGGTAAAGTGCTGGGTTTTCCCAGAAAAGTGAATCATAAATAAGCATTTATTTCTTAACAATGGACATCTGACCAGGCAGTGTTCAGGCAGTAATCAGGTGTTTGTTGAGCACATACTATGAAGAAGCTACTCATGGAAGTATCTGAAATGAGCACTGCTTCTCAAGTGGGTCCATTTGGTTGGCAGACAATACACATCTCTACATAACAAACACTAAATTGGGTGGGAGAAGCTAACAGTCCACCTGATCAGAAAGAGGGAAGCGGAGAAGGCCACTGTGACAGGAGTCTGCCTGAACAAGAAAATGAACTCAACCTTAGACTTTGACTAGCTGATAGGATGGTAATGGGCAGGGAGGAGATGGCACATTTTTTGACTGCAGAGGGGAGTCCAAGGCTGAAATGGGGAGTCATTTCCCTAAAAGGGTAGAAAGGACCAGCAGCCAGGAGAGCCACAGGGAATAAAGGGAGAGAGGAATCACATTACAGACCTCCTGACATAGCAGCCACAGTTACTATGGATAAGAATGCAGCCACTGGGAGCTGTCTTGTAATGTTTTAGTTTTAAAACAATCTTAAACAAAACAAACTTAGAACAAAATTGCAAGAACTTTACGAGGATTAAGTTGCTGACATGCCTGGCCCTACCACTTTAGAAAGTATTTCCTACAAACAAAAACATTCTTCTACATAATCACCATACAAATATCAAAATGAGGAAACAACATCGTTGCATTGCCACCATCTACTTAATCTTTAGACCCCAATTCAAGTTGTGCCAATTGACGCAGTAACATCTTTTATAGCAAAATGATCCAGTTCAGAATCATGTTACATGTATTATTTTGTCTCATTTGCCTTCCTCAGTCTGTACCTGTTTCCTTCATTTGCATGATTGGATTCTCTTGAAGATTACAGGCCAGTACTTTTGTAGAATGTCCCTCAATTAGAGTGTGTCTAACACCAGTCTTGATTAGATTTGGGTAATTCAACCTCAGCAAAACCATCACACAGTGATGCTGTGTTCTTCTTATGGCATCCTACCCAAAGGTTTGGAATGTCATTTGTCCCATTCCTAGTGATGTTAATCCTGATCACTCAATTGAGAGAGGACCTGCCAGGTTTCTCTACTGTAACATTACCCTATTTCCCTTCATGGGGAGTCTTTGAGTAGAGGAATAAAGAATTCAAAGTAGTCATTAGGGAAAATTGTACACATTTTTGCCTCAGGCAAATGAATTAGAGAAAAGACTCCTGGATAGCCAACATAAGGCCCTTGTAGCATGTGAGCCCATGCAGCCCTTTGGTCAAGAGAGAATGCATTGTTCTATTGGCCTGACTTTGAACTCCTGTCCATACATCTTGCCAACACGTCTTACTGGACATCCTACAGTTTCTCAACAGCACACCAATGGGTCAAGATGTCAGTGAAAATACAAAGCATGGAAAATTTCAGAACATGGGGCCTGGTTTACCAGCTACCCTTGTGTCTTTTCTAGAAAATGTGGACTCCAATATAGAGAGTAAAAAACAGGCTTTAGAACTAGAGTATTATGTGATGGGAGGTCCCCATTTACTGAACTAGCAGGATTTTGATTTTCTTGAAAGGAATATAAGCTGGGGCAAGATCTGAATTGCTTGGCATATTTGACACAAATGCTAGAGGATGTTTATGAGAAAGCAAGAGACAGTAGTCAGGAGAAGAGCATGTTGCCTAAGTAAACTGATATCCAGTGGAGAATCTGAGGAGCCCTTTTGCTTTGGTTTCCTGCTAAACTGTTATCTCCCCAGGGTCAACACATATGCATGTTTATATAGAAATGAGTAAGACATGGTGGTTTCAAATGTAGGCTCAAGCACGGGCTATCTTTGAGCAAGTTAAGTAATTTAGCTGAGCCCGTTTCCCATGTAAAATAGGGAAAGTAATACATATCTCACATGAACTTATAGATAACAGATGAAATAATGCATTAAAATGACAATGCAAAATCTGGGCAAAAGATTGGTAGTTAACATTTTAGGTATTGTTTCTTGTGTATCCCTAGACATTTAGACTAGTATTCTTCAATAAAAAGCTTCAAGTGATACCCACACCATAGAATCTTACATAGTATTAAAAACAAATAAGCTTGGTGATTGTAAATAATGCTGCAATGAACATTAGGTGCTTATGTTCTTTCAGACTAGTGTTTTGAGTTTCTTCAGATAAGCAGCCCACTGTCCATCAGTAGATGAGGGGATAAAACAACTATGGGAAATTTACACAATGGAATACTACATGGCCATAAAAAAGAAGAAAATTTTATCTTTTGCAACAATATGGGTGGACCTCGAGACCATTATGCTAAATGAAATAAACCAGTAAGAGAAAGACAAATACCATATGATTTCATTCATATGTGGAATCTAATGAACAAAATGAACTAATAAGGAAAATGGGAACAGACTTATAGATGGAGAATAGGATGACAGCTAGTGGAGTGGGGGATGTTAAGGGGTGATGGATTGAGCAAAAGGAAAAAGGACTCATGGACATGGAAAACATTATGGTGATTATGAGGGAAGAGGGGTATTAGGGGACTAAAAGATAATATAAAACATACAATAGAGATTAAATTAAAAATAAAATAGATAAAGAATAAAAATAGTTATTAAGGCAACAAAAGTCATGACAGAAACTTAAATGCACATTGATTGATAAGTGAAAGAGGCCAGTCTGAAAAGGGTACATACCCTATAATTTCATCCAGATTATATTCTGCAGAAAGGCAAAACTATGGAGACAGCAAAAGATCTACAGTCAGTGATTGCAGAAAGGGATGAATAGGTGGAACACAGTGGGTGATACTTTAATGGCATGTTTGTGTCTTTATACATTTATGGAAATCTACAGAATGCACAACAAAGTGTGAAACATAATGTGAACTATGAGCTTCAGTTAATAATAATGTATCAGTATTTGTTCATCAATTCTAACAAATGTACCACACCAGAGAAAGGTGACAAAGTGACTGGGGGGTGGGTGACTGGGAAGGGAGACAGTGTATGAGAGCTCTCTGCATTTCTGCTCCACTTTTTGTAAACCTAACACAGCTCTAACAACTGAAGTCTATTCATATTTTAATGTTCTGAAGTGCTGAGTGAGTGAATGAATAGATCTTCCATGTTTTTTAGTGAACACATGACATTATTATCTTCCCTCAATGCCACCTAATTTCAAAAGTCCTATGAGACTCTGTCTCACATGGGATCATTCAAATCTCAGGCTGGTCCCTTTCCCATCCTTACTTACCTTTACTCAGGACCAGTATGAACCAATTCTCCGTCTTTGTGAGAAAAATTTACCTGTTCCAGATGGCACTGGCCCGTGGGAACATGCAGAGCCATGTCAAGAGTTCAGCTCCCTCTTGCCTACTTGGTGAGGACCACCATTAGAGGTAGACACAAACCTTAGCGGTGGCTCCGCCACCTTCATTCTTCTTGAATGATGCTTTCATCATCCAAGCACAGTTACCCATAATGCTCTCTAATGGCCCACAGAGCTTTTCCTCCCAATGCCCTGGGCACATTCAGGGAACATCCTGCCCTTCCTGTATTTATGGTTATTGACTAGGGGAAGTGAAATATTCTGCTAGTGGCCAGGAATGAAATTTCTTTTAGTGGTCCCATCAGTCTAACTAACAGGTATCAGGTGCTCCCAGGCTAATCTTCTCATTGACCCCTCTGTCCCTAGAAGCACTTGTGAATAGATCAAATACCTTTCAGAACTATACCACTCCCACTGCCTTGAGGCAGAAACTCTGTTATTAACATGACAGAGAAGGGCAAAGACTGGGCAAGCGGATCTGATGGTTCAAACTGTGTGTCCAAAAAGGGGTGGCAAGCCCTGTCCACTACTCACCAAGACAAATCAAAGGACCACATTACATGGTGAATAAACCATAGGATTTGGGAGCAGAAACATACTATTTTAAGTCCTGCCCTTGCCTCTACTTGCTATAGGACTGTGTTTCCAACAGCTTAACTCCTTGAGCCTCAACATACTCAACTAAAAAGGGAAATAATTGTCTTGGTGGTGGTTATTATTTTACATAAGGTAGTAGTTACAGCTAAAATTTACTGAAAGCTTACTCTGGGATAGGCACTGGGCTATGCATTTTATATGCATTATTTTATTTACTGCTTATAACATTTCAAGGTAAAGAGTGTGCATGGTAGAAAACAGATACACTATTAAAATATCATCAAATATGTTGCATCAGAAACAACAATTTTTGACCTATCAAAACAGCCATTTCCAATGATGCAGCCTGATATTAAAGGGACCAAAAGGTTTCCAAACTAGAGATTTAGGCCTGTAGGAAGCAGTTTAAAGTAGGATCCAAACCAGTAACAGGACAGTCACTCAGGTGACAGCTAGAAAAAGCAGAGGATGAGCCTGTAGCTCAAAGTTCCTGAAATTGTAGCACTGAACAATAAGCTGAGGCAGAAGCTGTGGTGCACTGCAAAAAGGAACTAGCCAGACCCATCAGAAAAGCTCTTGATCAGTGATTGTTAAACTTGAGCTGGTATCTGAGTCACATAAAAGGCTTATTAGAACACAGATAGGTGGGCCCACCCCCAGAGTCTCTGATTCAGTAGGACCGGAGTGAGGCCTGAGAAGCTATGTCTCTAATACATTCCCAGGTGATGTAAATGCTGCTCGTCTGGGAAGCACACTTTAAGCCACATGGTAGACCAAAGATTGCAAACCAGAACTCTAAAAACCAAATTCAACTTCCAGTCTTGTTTTACTTTACACTGGTTTACTTACTTTTTTACACTGGTTTATAGAAAAAATATTTTCTATACTTAGAAATCAGGAGATTTCACATAAAAATTCAGATTTCCACCTTTAGAAACTGAGAGAATCTAGAAATCTACATGTTCACGTCACACTCATTGGCTGGAGTGGGTGATGTTGTCCCTGTTAGATGGGATCTGTTCCATCAGTCTCTTGGAGTGGACACGTCACTTGTAACCCCAAGCCTAGCATTTGCAAGTACAGTTGTTGGACCAGAGTTAACATCGGTATTTTAATTCACTGTCCTTTACTTTCATATAGGCTTTAAATTATTTTATTAGCCAGATTTTAGTACCAGAACCAGGCCAGAGGAGAAAATGCCAGTTGGACCAGAAGGTTTTATTTAAATTGGTATTAATCTGCAGACCCACATGGAGAACCTATTACATGCCTGTGTTCTTCCATAAATGTCCCATTTCTACCACAGGAAAACAAACCAAATAATTGGCCTAGAAATCGAGCTGATTATGTTTTTTAAAACCTCTTAAAAGCCTGAATCATATGAGTGATGTCACAACTGCTAATGTATTGAAGTTCATGTATAAAATCAAAATAGTAGCTGCAGAAAGTCAGGGAGAAATGTTTAGGAGCATTTAGCAAGAGGCTGACAGACAGACTCTGACCCCCTGCTCAGCACAAACATGTTGATTTTTCTCTAGGGCCCTGCTCTGGAAGTTATGACATCAGGGTTGATTGGGAATAAAATGGGCATCATATTCAGGAGACCTGCAGCACCACAGTGAGAGTCTGTCCAGGGTCTAAGTCTTCTATGTGGGATTTTGTTCTTACTTTATTTATTTTCCAGTGTTCTTCTTGTTTAGTAACCCTGTGGTATAAAATTAGTCAGTTCCTGTAGGACTTTGTAGAAGGTTTACACAAGCTGAATATGAGTCTCAATGTTTACTTCAGTGCATAGGTACTTTTTCCTGTTTTACTGAGATCTACATTTCAAGATCTGAACAGTGTAAGTATTTTAAGAAAGGTAGAGTTTGGAATGCACGAGAGTCAAGAGATAGCCACATCGGAATCCTCACTGCTCAGATTGTGGCCTGAGGACCAGGGGCACCTGCATTCCCATGGGAGGTCTCTCATGAATGAGGAATCACAAGCCCAAGGCAACCAAATTGGAACCTGTAGGATAACAAGATTTCTGAGATTTGTTTGTAAAATCAATCTTGGGGAAACACTACTTTAAACCAGGTATTAGATGTAGAAAACTTGACATCTCAGAAGAAACTGAGATCATTGATACTCTGGTTAAAAAAAGAAGAAGAAGTAAAGAAAAGAAAAGAAAAAAAAAGAAGAGAAAAGAAAAAATGAAAACATTCTGAAAATGTGTCCTGCATGTAATTTTCAAGTTAGAGGATCCCTTGCAAAATAATATCAAAATATTTCCTGAATCCACACATGATATAGCTATATATTAGTGTTCATCTATTTTTTTAAAACATTGATGAGCGACGCTTTTAAGTGAATGTGTACATTATTAATCCGATCATCAGTGCAATTTGGAAAATATTCATATGTTTATATGTATCAGAGAATATTTTTTCAGTTATAGTAGTGATGCTTACACACATATGGCTTATGTCAGCCCTTCTAAGTTCACAACACACAGAGTAGGGAATACTGGTCTAGAGAAAAAATGATCAATCAATTGTTGTAATAGGATTTATTTCTTTCTGGTGAAAGAGATCTAGCACAATTGAAAATGACATACCTCAAAAAGTTTTGAACAGTGGACCATGTTCAACTTTCCAAACCTAATTAATACCCTATAGCAGTTATTCTCAAACTTTCGTGGGAATCACTTGGCCACCTGTTAATGTAGAGGTGCAGGCCTTCACCTGTTTCAATGGGCCTCGGCCTCCGAATTCCTCATTTGCCTTCCAGGTGTTTCCAACTCACACCCAGGTTTAAGAACCACTGCTCTAGAGACATTTCAGGTCAGATACTTCTGGGAACTGCCCTGTGCACTATAGGGTGTTTTAGAAGCATCCTGGGACTCAGCCCACTACATGTCAATAGCAACCTCTCTAGTTGTGGCAGCCAAAATGTCTCTAGACATTGCCTATGTCCCCTGGGGGAAAAAATCACTCCCATTTGAGAACTACTGGCCTACAGTAAGAAATACCAATTGTATATTGGGTTCCTGGAGTGACACTGAGTTTGGCTGAGGTCTGCACTGCCAGAACCAGAGGGCTGAATGATGGCTTTATTCATCCTTACCAATTGTCCTGGTCCTGCCTGATTGTTGGTAGCTAAGATTATGGATCCCAGACTATGAAAAAATTCTAGTCTACTCTGAACTTGACACATTGAGACTAACCCAGCCAAATGATTCAAACATTACTTTGTGGTTTGAGTTCAATTTAGAGATAATATGTAAGGCTCACCCAGGCATTTGTCTTATGCCAGGGCTGAGTCACATTTGTCACACAAAGACCAGACCACTAAATATCCCTTTAAAAAAAAAGGCTTTTTCTAAAACCAATATTCAACCTATGTTTGAAAATTGTATTTTATATAGATGAAAAACATAGATTTTCATTTTGTTTTGAATTAGTACTGCAAACAGCTGGCTCTCCTCTTTCAAGTGGAGACCTTAGCTCCATTTGTTAGCTCTGTTTCTGATATTCAACCTATCCTTTATTTACTTAACAGAGTTTGACAGCAAATCTCAGAGAAATGATATATCTTCATTATAGGGTAACTGGGGGAACATATTCTAAGCTTGCAAGTGGAATGGAACAATAACTTACATCTTTGACATTTTTGTCAGTTACCATCCCATTTAATAGCATCCAACAGAGCTTCCCCTCAACCTATGAAGTCTTTATGAGCATTTTGTGGCAAAGCACTCCTTTGTATTTTTCAGGTGATTCAGGCCCATTACACCATTATCACTAGGTAATGGCATGAATTAAAAGGGTTTGTGAGGAAGGCAACCTGAAACCCCTAAAAACAAAATCAGATATAAATCAAATGACTATGAAGAATTAAAATGCATCGAGCTGGATTTCTGGATGAATCTGGAGACTTGAGGATCTAAGATATCTTCCTCCTCAAGGATACCAATTTGTGTTGAACTCAAAAGTAGATAAAGAGAGGTCTGCTTTCTAAAAATGTAAACTTTCTCTGTTCTATTTGGACAGTAGCTATCACTGAACTGTAGGGAGTATCACCTAGAGATAGAAGCTCCTCATGGTATTAAGCATAAATGTACTTTCTTCTTTGTAAGACATCAGGAATAAAATCCTAAAAATAAGCCAGAGGCTCATCTGTTAGGAATCCCTTCATTGTTTGATAGCTTTTTACACTGGCATCCAAAAAAATACCAGAATACTTTGGGTGGTCTTTTTGTTTTTAGGCAGATGGATGTTGGTGGCTTCTATTTTATTTTATTTTATTTTATCTTATTTTATTTTATTTTATTTTATTTTATTTTATTTATTTCCATCTTCCTACCCCCTTGCTTTTGGCAACCATCAGCTTGTTCTCTGTATCTATGGATCTGTTACTATTTTGATTTTTTATTCATTTGTTTTGTTTTTCTAAGATTCCACATATAAGTGAAATCATGTGGTATTTTCTTTTCCCTGTCTGACTTATTTCACTTAGCAAAATACCCTTTAGTTTCATCCATGTTATTGCAAATGACGATTTAATTCTTTTTTATTTCTGAATAATATTCCATTGTAAGTATATATATGTCACATCCTCTTTATCCATTCATCTATCAAAGGACACTTTAGTTGTTTCCATGTCTTGGCCACCATGAACAAACAATACTGCAATGAAAATAGATAGGGGTACATATACCTTTTCAAATTAGTGCTTTGTATTTAGGTAAATACCCAGAAGTAGAATTGTTGGATCATAAGATAGTTCTGTTTTTTATTTTTTGAGGAACTTCCGTAATGTTTTCCACAATGGCTGCACTAATTTACAATCCCACCAACAGTACACAAGCTTTCCCTTTTTTCCACATTCTTACCAGCTCTTGTTGTTTGTTGATCTATTGATGATAGACATTCTGGTAGGTGTGAGGTGATACTCATTGTATTTTTAATTTTAATTTCCCCTGTTATTAGTGATGTTGAGCAACTTTTTATATGTCTATTGGCCATCTGTATATCTTCTTTGGAGATATACAGATATCTCCAAATATGTTCAGGCCTCTGGCCATTTTTTTAAATTGGACTGTTAGTATTTTTAGTGTTAAGTTGTAGGAGTTTCTTATATATTTTAAATACTGACTCTTTATCAGATATGTTATTTTTTAATATATTCTCCCATTCAGTAGGTTGTCTTTTCACTTGCTGATGGTTTCCTTTGTTGTTCGAAAACCTTTTAGTTTGCTGGAGTCCCATTAATCTATGTTTTTCTTTTGTTGCCCATGCCTGAGGAGACATATCCCAAAAGATATTGCTAAGAGTAAGGTCAAGCATGAACACGAGTGGGGGCAGTGACTCGGGTGGCACGGTCGGGAGGCACGTTTCTTGCAGGGGTGGTGCACCAACCACAGGGAACAAGTTTTCACGGACAAGCTAAATTGGCATTCAAGAGCAAGGCCCTTGACTTCAAGTTCAAGATGGCAGAATAGGAAGATCCTGTGCTCACCTCCTGTCACTGACACCAAAACTGCAACTACATATAGAATGACTATCCCTGAGACCACCTGAGGACTAGCAGAAAGATTCTCTACAACTACAGATATATAAGGTAAAAGCCACACTGAGAAGGGTAAGATGGGTAGAGACTAACCCTAGTCAGCACCCACCCTACTCCTCATGCAGTGACTCACGAGTGGGAGGGTTATCACACCTGCGGAGGTCTTCCCTGGAGAGTGAAGGGTCTGAACCCTAGCCTGATTGACCTGAATCAGGAAGTGGATCCCTCATAACATCTGTCTTTGAAAACCAGTGAGGCTTACATCTGGGAGAGCCAAAGGGCTGTAGGAAACCCAGGTTGCACTCTTTCTGAGTTCTGCAACAGAGGGAGCAGTTTGAAAAGCAGCTAGGTCATACATGAAGGTGATACATTGACTAATTTTAGGGTGCGTGCTAGAGGGACAGGGATCTGTTGGAACTTGCTAGTGCCACAGGTGCTGGTGGGTACCATTTTTCCTCTTCCTTGAACCTGGCTGGTCTGACACTGTCCATTAACCTTGCTAACACTGTTCGCCCTACCCTGGCATTTCCCTGAGAGCCTACCTCTAGAGGTAGCACCCCTCTAAAGCACCTCCTGCCCTGCCACACACAGTGGGCAGCATCACTCAGCACCGGCACACAGCAGTGTGTCTGCAACAGTGGCGGTGGGCTTTGCAGCCAGCCACATCAAATCCTTGCCCTGCATTCCAGTGAGCCTGCAACAGTCGTGGCCACGCCTCACAGCCAGCAGGCCAGATAGCAGCCTTGCCTGCTAGTGTATCCACAGAAGTTGTGGCCCAGCCACAACAGGAAGCTGTACTAGTCCTCCCTCTAGACCACCTGGCTCTGGTGACAAGGGGGACATCAAAATAAGGGCCCCACAGGAAAATAAGGCCACTTTTTCAAGACCAAGAGATTTAGCTTACCTACCTAATACAGTACATAGAAACAGACAGGCAAAATGAAGATAGAAAAGAATATGTTCCAAACAAAAAAACAGGATAAAACCCCAGAAAAAGAACTACATGAAACTGAGGTCAGCTGTCTACTAGATGAAGAGTTCAAAGTAACAGTCTTGAAGATGCTCATTCAACTGTGCAGACAAATGAAGGAACTCAGTCAGAACTTCAGCAACTTGAACAAAGACCTAAACACTCTAAGAAAGGACATGACACAACTGAAGAACGTAACAGTTGAAATGAAAAAATCATGGCAGGGAATCAACAGCAAATCTGAAGACACAGAAGAATGGACCAGCAATCAGGAAAACAGGATAGTGGAAGTCACCAACTGGAAGATCAAAAAGAAAAAAGAATTAAAAAGAATGAAGATAGCATAAGGGACCTATGGGACCACATCAAGCATACTAACATTAGAATCATAGGGGTCCCAGAAGGAGAAGAGAGAGAGAAAGGGACAGAAAACCTATTTGAAGAAATAATGGCTGAAAACTTTCCTAATTTGGCACAGGAAACAGATATCCAAGTCCAGGAAGCACAGAGAGTCCCAAACAAGATGAACCCAAAGAGACCCACACCAAGACACATTATAATTACGTTGTTGAAAGTTAAAGATAAAGAGAGAATCTTAAAAGCAGCGAGAGAAAAACAACTAGTTACATACAAGGGTATTCCCATGAGACTGTCAGCTGACTTTTCAACAGAAACTTTGCAGGCCAGAAGGGAGTGGCACAATATATTCAACATGATGAAAGGAAAAAGCCTACAACCAAGAATACTCTACCCAGCAAGGTTATCATTCAGAATAGAAGGAGAGATCAAGATTTTCTCAGACAAGCAACAGTTAAAGGAATTCGTCACCACGAAACCAGCATTACAAGAAATGTTAAAGGGAATTCTTTAAGTGGAAAAGACCAAAACTAGAAATAAGATGAAAAAACATGTACTGGTAAAGGCAAACATATAGTAAAGGTAGTAGACCAACCACTTACAAATGTAGTATGAAAACAATTAAAATGGCAATAAGCACATACCTATCAATAATTACTTTGAAGTTGACTAAGTGCTCCATTGCAAAAACAGGATGTCTGAATGGTTAAAAAAAAAAACAAAAAAACAAGACCCCTACATATACTGTCTACATGAGACTCCAGATTGAAAGTCACACAGAGACTGGAAATAAGTAAATGGAAATGAAAAAAAAAGGAGAAGCTGGGATAGCATTATTTACACTAGCCAAGTCACTGAAGCAGCCCAGGCGCTCCTCACTGGATGAACGGATAGAGGGGTGTGTGTGTGTGTGTGTGTGTGTGTGTGCGCGCGCGCGCACAATGCACTGGGGTGTCACTCAGCCATAAATGAAACGGATCCTTCCATTTGCAACAACACGGATGGACCCAGATGGTATTATGTTAAGTGAAATTAAGTCAGAGAAAGACAAATACTGTGTCATTTCACTTAGGAGTGGAATCTAAAAAACTAACATGAACAAACTGACCCATAGATAGAGAAAAACTGATAATTGCCACAGGGTTGGGCGGTGCAGGTATGGACAAAAAGGCTAAGAGGATTAGGAGATACAATGTAAATAGTCATGGGGATGTACAGGACAACGTAAGGACTGGTAATATCACAATAACTTCGTATCGTGACAGATGGATAGTGGACTTTTTGTGGCGATCATTTTGTAAGGTGCATAAATGTGAAATCTCACTCTGTTCTGCACCTGAAACTAATATAACATTGTATGTCAACTGTACTTTAATTCAGAAGAGCTTTCCATTTCAGAATAAAGATTAGACATGAAACAAAAAAAAAAAAAAAAAGAGTAAGGTCAAAGAGTTTACTGCCTATGTTTTCTTCTAGGAGATTTTGTTTTCAGATATTACATTTAAGTATTTAATCCATTTTGAGTTTATTTTTGTAAGTATAAGAAAATTAATATTTTTAAGATTTTAATTATTTACTTTTAGAGAGAGGAGAAGGGAGGGAGAAAGACAGGGAAACATCTATGTGTAAGAGAAACATCCACTGGTTGCCTCTCACATGCCCCCAACTGGGGACTAGGCCCACAACCCAAGCATGTGCCTTGACTGGGAATTGAACAGGCAACCCTTTAGTTCTCAGGCCAGCACTCAATCAACTGAGCCACACCAGCCAGGGCAGTATAAGAAAATTATTTTTTATGCATGTATCTTTCCAGTCTTTCTAAGCCATTTTTGAATAAACTATCTTTACGTCATTGTATGTTCCTACTCCTTTTGTCATAGATTAATCAACCAAATAAGTGAGAATTTGTTTCTAAGCACTCTATTCTAGTCCATGGATCTGTATATCTGTTTTGTATGCCAGTACCATACTGTTTTGATTATTTTAGTCTTGTAGTATAGTTTGATATCAGGTAGCGTGAACCTTCCACTTTGTTCTTTCTCAAAATACCTTTGGCTATTTGGGGTATTTTGTAATTCCATATAAGCTTTAGGATTATATATTCTGATTCTGATAAGAATGACATTAGTATTTTAATAAGGATTGCATTGAATCTGTATATTGTTTTAGGTTGTAAGGCCATTCTAACAATATTAATCTTTCCCATCATGTTCACAGCAATCATATATTTCCATCTATTTATATTTTCTTCAGTATCTTACAGTTTTCAGTGTACAGATCTTTCACTTCCTTGGCTAAATTTATTCCTAGGTATTTTATGCTTTTTTATGCAATTGTAAATGGGATCATTTTCTTAATTTCTCCTCATCATTCATTATGGGTACATAGAAATGAAACAGATTTCTATATATTGATTCTGTATCTTGCTACTTCTTTATTAATTCTAGTAGGGTTTTCTGTATATACTATCATACCATCTGCAAATAATAACAGTTTTACTTTTTTCTTTCCAATTTTGATGACTTTTATTCCTGCTTCTTTTCTGATTGCTCTGTCTAGGACTTCCAGGGCTAGGTTGAATAAAAGTAGTCATCGTTGGCATTCATGCCTTGTTTTTTATCTTAGAGGAAAGATTTCAGCTTTTCACCACTGAGTATAATATTGGCTATGGACTCGTTATATACAGCCTTTATTATGATATATATTCCTTTTATACTCATTTTGTTGAGAGTCAAGGGTTGTCTTATATCCATATTTTGACAGCCAAATGGTGAAGAAAAGCCTTGCAAGGTGAGGAAAAATTCCATCCACCTATCTGATGTTTCTACCATTACTCATGGCTCCTATTCTGTCTAAAAGTGTCTCCAATAGTATAGGAAAGATGGCGGCAAGATAGGTGGGAGCAGAGTCCACTTCCCCTTGGCACCAGTAAAACACCTAGCTGATCTGAGGAACAGAGTGAACATCCAACAGTATTCCAGCATATATGAAGATTGGAGACGAAAGATAGAGGAGATTGAAAGATCAGATGGTAAGAAGAGTGCTTAAGGACAATAAGGTCCCTGGGACCAGCATGGGGACCAGGGCAGCTGAAGCCCCCGGCCGGGGAGCAGGGTCTGCTGCAGGATTCCTGGGAGAGAACCAGGCTGGGCTGTGTGAGAGGCCAGGTGCTTCTTTGGACCAGGGGGGTTGAATAGGAAGAATTTCTCAAAAAGAAAAAGAGAAAATAGAGGTACTCAGTGGCTAGTTAGAGAACTCTCCGCAGCAGCCATGGCCTCTTGCGTCCCTACCCCCTCAGCCCCTGGACTGTGAACGAGGGATAAGAGCCCCAGCACACTCCTGAAGCCCAGGTGGCATGCACCCAGATCAGTGGACTAGGCGACCACAACTGAAGCCCCGGGTGGGTGCGCACCCTGATCAGCACCCCAGCTGCCCCGGGCGCACAGGCCCAAAGCACCTGGATGGGCACGCACCTCAATCAGCAGCCCAGGCGCCAACACCTGAAACCTCGGGTGGGTGCGCACCCAGATCAGCGGCTGGCTTCCCCTGCACACAGGCCCAAAGCCAAGTATCGGAAATGAAACTCGATCAACCAACCAGGCTGTCCACGGGGAACCACACCTGAAGCACTGGGGACTGAACAACTCCCACCTAGCCCTGTGCACAGAGCTCTGCAGGGCCTACTGGCTCTCTAGGAGGAAGGCAGAACACCCAGCAGAGGGGAGCTGCAGGGCGAGAGGAGATTGCAGTCCCCAGAAAGACGAGACCCAGTAGCGGGCTGAACTACCTGGAAGGAGCACCCAGAGCCCCTAGCATCTAAGACAGCAAAGAGCAAGAAGGGGGAGTATGAGTTGCCCCTAACTGGTGCTCCACAACGACAGCACAACTGGTGAACTAAAGGCCTAGGGGGGAGCAGAAAAGACCCTGAGGAACTGGAATGGAGGCTGAACAACAGAGAAGAGTATGGTTCAGGAAGGGAGAAAAGTGAAATCCCTCCAACCACCCCCTCCCTTTCTCCCTTTTCACAGACAGGAAGACCAGGAGAACTAACCTGACTAGTTTAAATCTAGCAGAAGACTTTTTTTTTCCTTTCTCTTTTTTCTTCCTCCTTTTCCCCTAAATTGCTTCTTCCTTTCTGTCCTTCATTCTTTTCTTATTCCTTCTTCCTTCATTCCTTTACTTTTTTTATTTCTTCTTCCTGCCTTCTTTTATTTATTTTTTCAGTTTAATTTTTGTTAAAATTCCTTCTTCGTTCTTTCCTTCTTTCCTCCAATCATTTTTTATTCCTTCTTCCTTCTTTCGGACCTTCCTTCCTTTCCTTTTCTATTCCCTTTTTCCTTCCTTGCTTCTCCTTTTTTTCCCCATTCTTTCTCTTTTTCCCGCAAGTGAGACAATAAAACCTGGAGCTCTGAAAAGACCAGACTTAGATCCTAAACCCATAAACATCAGCTCAAGACCAGTGAGTGCAAGAGAATAAGGAGACGGCAACACGGAATCTCACTGACATTCTACCATAGAAGTTCATACCACAAACCCAGGGAGTCAGAACAGATCAATTTAAGAAGTAGAGGCTAACAAGAAGAGTCTCACAAACAATGGGAAGACAAAGAAACAATCCTCAAATGAAAGGAAAGGAGGAAGCCACAGAAAGAATGTTAAATGAAATAGAGGCAAGTCAACTATCAGATACTGAGTTCAAAGCAATCATTATCAGGAAGTTCACTGAGTTCACAGAGAACTACCAGAAAGTACAGGTAAACTACAATGAACTCACTGCAAACTATATCACCATGAAAAAGGAAATAGAAACTATCAACAAGAGCCAAGAGGAAATGAAGAATACAATTTCTGAACTGAAGAACACAGTAGAAGGAATGAAAAGCAGACTTAATGAAGCAGAGGATTGGATCAGCGAGCTGGAGGACTAAGTAGAAAAAAACATCCAGAAAGAGCAAGAAAAGGAAAAGAGGCTCAGAAAGAATGAAGAGGCAATAAGGGAAATGCAGGACAACATGAAACGTAACAATATCCGTATAATAGGAATACCAGAAGGAGAAGAAGAAGAGCAAGGGATAGAAAACCTGTTTGAAAAAGTAATGATGTAAAATTTCCCTAATCTGATGAGAGAAAAAGTTACACAAATACAGGAAACACAGAGAGTCCCAAGCAAGAAGAACCCAAAGAGGCCCACTGCAAGACACATCATAATTAAAATGGCAAAATTCCAAGACAAAGAGAGGATCTTAAAGGCAACCAGGGAGAAACAGGAAGTAACATACAAGGGAGCCCCAATAAGGTTAGCAACTGACTTCTCAATGGAAACGCTCCAAGCTAGAAGAGAATGGCAAAAAAAATTCCAAGTAATGAGAACCAGAGGCCCGCAACCAAGACTACATTACCCAGCAAGGCTCTCCATCAAGATAGAAGGCCAAATAAAGAGTTTCCCAGACAAAAGAAGTCTAAAAGAATACACTTCAACCAAACCAGCTCTGAAAGAGATGCTAAAGGGACTGCTTTAACAAAAGGAAGGAAAAGAAAAAGACAGAGGAACAAAGTATGAAAAAAATGGAATGAATAGCTACCTATCAATAATTACCTTCAATGTAAATGGATTAAATGCCCCAACCAAAGATATAGAATAGCTGAATGGATAAGAAAACATGACCCACACATATGCTCCCTACAAGAGATACACCTCAGGACAAAAGACCTACACAGACTGAAAGTGAAGGGCTGGAAATAAATTTTCCATGGAAACAGACAGGGAAAAAAAAGCAGGGGTAGCAATACTCATATCAGACAAAATAGACTTCAAAACAAGGCCCATAAAGAGAGACCCAGAAAGTCACTTCATAATACTCAAAGGAAGAATCCACCAAGAAGACATAAACATTATAAATATATATGCACGCAACATAGGAGCACCCAAATACATAAAGAAAATCTTGGAGGACTTCAAGAAAGATATTGACATCAACACAATTATAATAGGGGACTTGACCACCCAACTGTAAAAAATGGACAGATCTTCCAAACAAAATATCAACAAGGATATTGTGTCACTAAACAATACCCTAGGAAATGGACTTAACTGATATATATAGAACCCTTCATCCCTAAGAAGCAAAATACACATTCTTTTCAAGTGTACATGGAACTTTTTCAAACATAGACCACATGATAGGACAAAAAGCAAGCCTCAACAAATTCAAGAAAATTGAAATCATATCAAGCATTTTCTCTGACCACAAGGGACTGAAAGTAGAAACCAACCCCAAGGGTAAAAATCCAAAACACTCAAAACCATGGAGACTGAATAGCATGCTATTAAACAATGAATGGGTCAAGAACGAGATTAGGGAAGAAATCAAAAACTTCCTGGAAACAAATGAAAACGAACTCACAACAACCCAAAACCTATGGGACACAGCAAAGGCAGTCCTGAGTGGGAAGTTCATAGCAATACAGGCCTACCTTAAGAAGTTAGAAACAGTGCAAACAAACAACCTAACCCTATGACTACAAGAACTGGAGGAACAACAACAAAGACAGCCCAGAGCAAGCAGAAGGAAGGAAATAACAAAGATCAGAGCAGAACTAAATGACATAGAGACTAAAAGCACAATTGTAAGGATCAATGAATCCAGGAGCTGGTTCTTTGAAAAGATAAACAAAATCGACAAGCCTTTAAGTAGGCTCATCAAGAAGAAAAGAGAGAGGATCCAAATAAACAGAATTAGAAATGAAAGTGGAGAGATTACAACTGATACCACAGAAATACAAAGGATTGTAAGAAATTACTATGAAGACCTGTATGCTAAGAAATTTGAAAATCTAGGTGAAATGGACACATTTCTAGAAAAGTATAATCTTCCAAAACTGACTGAAGAAGAAGCAGAAAACCTGAACAGACCAATATCAACAAAGGAAATTGAAGCAGTCATCAAGAAACTCCCATCACACAAAAGCCCTGGACCAGATGGTTTCACAGGAGATTTCTACAAAGCATTTAAGGAAGAACTAACCCCTATCCTTCACAGACTATTCGAAAAAATCCAAACTGATGGAAGACTCCCCAACTCTTTTTATGAAGCCAGCATCATCCTAATCCCCAAACCAGATAAAGACACAACAAAGAAAGAAAACTTCAGGCCAATATCGCTGATGAACATAGACGCTAAAATTCTCAACAAAATATTAGCAAAACGCATCCAGCCATACATTAAAACGATCATCCACCATGACCAAGTGGGATTCATCCCAGGGATGCAAGGATGGTACAATATTCGCAAATCAATAAACATAATACATCACATCAACAACAGCAAAGACAAAAATCACATGATCATATCAATAGATGCAGAAAAAGCGTTCGATAAGATACAGCACCCATTTCTGATAAAAACACTCAGCAAAGTGGGAATAAAGGGAGCAGTCCTCAATATAATTAAGGCCATATATGAGGGACCTACAGCCAACATCACACTCAATGGACAAAAACTTAGAGCTTTCCCACTAAGATCAGGAACAAGACAAGGATGCCCTTTCTCACTACTCCTATTCAACATAGTATTGAAAGTCCTAGCCACAGCAATCAGACAAGAAAGAGCAATAAAAGGCATCCAAATTGGAAAGGAGGGAATGAAACTGTCACTGTTTGCAGACGACATGATAGTGTACATGGAAAACCCTATAGACTCCACTCAAAAACTACTCGACCTAATAAATGAATTTGGCAAAATAGCTGGATACAGAGTCAATACCCAGAAATCAAAGGCATTCCTGTACACCAGCAACAAAACTGCAGAAACAGAAATCAGGAAAAAAATCCCATTCGATATAGCAACAAGAAAAATCAAGTACCTAGGAATAAACCTAACCAAGGAGGTAAAAGACCTATACTCAGAAAACTACACAACACTGAAGAAAGAAATTAAGGAAGATACAAACAAATGGAAGCATGTACCATGTTCATGGATTGGAAGAATTAACATCATCAAAATGGCCATACTACCCAAAGCAATTTATAGATTCAATGCAATCCCTATTAGAGTACCCATGACATATTTCACAGATATAGAACAAACATTGCAGAAATTCATATGGAACCATAAACGACCTCGAATAGCTGCAGCAATTTTGAGAAAGAAGAACAAAGCAGGAGGGATCACAATACCTGATATCAAACTGTATTACAAGGCCACTGTAATCAAAAGAGCCTGGTACTGGCATAAAAACAGTCACACAGACCAATGGAACAGAATAGAGAGCCCAGAAATAAACTCAAGTCTCTACGGTCAATTAATATTTGACAAAGGAGGCAGGAGCATAAAATGGAGCAAAAACAGCCTCTACAATAGATGGTTTTGGGATATCTGGACAGCTACGTGCAAAAAAATGAAACTCGATCACCAACTTACGCCATACACGAAAATAAACTCAAGATGGATAAAAGACTTAAATATAAGCCGTAACACCATAAAAGTCCTTGAGGAAAACATTGGCAGGAAAATCTCAGACATTCCATGCAGCAACATCCTCACAGACACATCCCCTAAAGCAAGGGACATAAAGGAAAGAATAAACAAATGGGACCTCATCAAAATAAAACGCTTCTGCATGGCTAAGGAAAACAGCACCAAATTACAAAGAGAACCAATAGTATGGGAAAACATATTTGCCAATGATACCTCAGACAAGGGCCTGATCTCCAAAATATATAAAGAACTCACACGACTCCACTCCAGGAAGACAAACAACCCAATTAAAAAATGGGCAAAGGACTTGAACAGATACTTCTCCAAGGAAGACATACAGAGGGCCCAGAGACATATGAAAACATGCTCAGCATCACTAGCCATCAGAGAGATGCAAATTAAAAACACAATGAGGTATCATCTCACACCAGTCAGAATGGCCAACATAAACAAATCCACAAACAAATGTTGGAGAGGATGTGGAGAAAAGGGAACCCTCGTGCACTGTTGGTGGGAATGCAGACTGGTGAGGCCACTGTGGAAAACAATATGGAATTTCCTCAGAAAACTAAAAATGGAACTGCCCTTTGACCCAGTAATTCCGCTGCTGGGATTATACCCTAAGAACACTGAAACACCAATCCAAAAGAACCTGTGCACCCCAATGTTCATAGTAGCACAATTTACAATAGCCAAGTACTGGAAGCAACCGAAGTGCCCATCAGCAAACGAGTGGATCCAAAAACTATGGTATATTTACACAATGGAATTCTAAGCAGCAGAGAGAAAGAAGGAGCTTATACCCTTTGCAACAGCATGGATGAAACTGGAGAGCATTATGCTAAGTGAAATAAGCCAGGAAGTGAGGGACAAATACCAGATGATCTCACCTTTAACTGGAACATAAGCAATAGAAGAAAAAAGCAAACAAAATATAACCAGAGACATTGAAGTTAAGAACAATCTAACAATAGCCAGGGCTGGGGTGGGCAGTGGGGTCGGGGTCAGTGGGTAGAGGGGATTACAGGAACTACTATAAAGGACACATGGACAAACCAAGGGGGAGGGTGGAGAGGGGGGAGGGAGGTGGGTTCACCTGGGGTGGGGTGGAGGGATGGGGAGAAAAGGCATACAACTGTAATTGAATAACAATAAAAAAATAAATAAAAAGTAACAAAAAAATAATTATTTACTCTTGTTTAATAAATATTTTTAACAATCTAGGTCATTTGCATATTGCAATTAAAATATTAGTGAAAATATTCATAAGATATATTAAGTGTATACTTCTATTAAAAACAGTAATTCAGAAGGAAGAAAGGAAAATTTTGAAGAAAATGCTGTAGAATTATGGATGTTTATAGTGCTAACTAGAGTCTTCAAGAAAATCTAATTTTATGTTCCATAGCTTCAGATATAAAAATATATCTGGCTGGTGCAGCTCAGTAGATTGAGCCTGGGCCTGCAAAACAAAGGGTCACCAGTTCGATTCCCAGTCAGGGCATGCCTGGGCTGCAGGACAGGTCCCCAACAAGGGGCACGCAAGAGGCAACTACACATTGATGTTTCTCTCCCTCTCTTTCTCCTTTCCTTCCCCTCTCTCTAAAAATAATTAAATAGAATCTTTTTTTTAAAAAAGTCAGAAAACTTGTAGGATAGTGTCTGCTGGAAATGTTAAACATAGACATATTAAAGTTGCTTCTTAACAATATAATTTCAATTATGTGGACATTTTGCTTATATGTGGCACACTTTGTCTCTCAGTTTTTCTGATTACAAGTATTACTTTAGCTATCAGAAAATAACATTTAAATTTGGAACAATTTTTAAAATTAATTTTTTCTTATTTTGAAAATTCTTATTAATGTAAATGGGTTTCTCTGTAATCTGTGTTGATATTTAAGGTGCTTTCATAACCATATGGAAACCAAGATGAAAATTCCTGTTTATATTTCTTGAACATTTTACATATTTTTTAAAGTTCAAATTTTTTCATGTTAAAAAGTATTCTTGTTTATAATGCACATAAATATGTTTCTCAGGAGAGTAGTTTTCATAAATGTCTGTTTGCTTGAATTAAAAGGCAATTCTTTGAATTCAGCTTCTAATATAGTCTGGAAGGCTTGGAAAATGCAAGGTAAGGCAAGTCATGAAATCATCTTTTGTGAAGATAACTAGTAGCTAGCCAGCCACCAGTTCATTGGTCTGAGATTTGGCTTTTTTGGCAGACCTTCAGACCAACAATATCTGAAATCATAAGTATTTTTTTTTCATTTAGTGTTTCAACCACCACCTAGAGGTTTTATACTAGTGGCCTTACAAAGAAATTTAGATGGCAGGTGTTTTTTTTGTTTGTTTGTTTCAGTCATATTTGACACTGTCTTTAAATCTGAGTGTCTTTAGGCAAGCTACATTGTAAGTTCTCCTCTGTCCTCTCTTTTCTCTACTGTCTTATGGAAGCCTGTTTTGTTCATTTACATTTCCTGTCTGTTTCTCCCTCCCACGGCATCTAAGCTTTTTATTCTGGCTACAGCATATTCTCTAACTATTAGTGACAAAGATGCCAGTTTCATCTAATTGTGGTATTAGATCTTGCTCCTTGGAGAAACATTCAGATCTTCTTCAAGTGCATATGAAAATGTAGTCATGTACATTAATTTTGCTTTAGTCAAAAGCTCACCAGAAAAGCCAAGCTCTACCAGGAGACCTCCAGGTGCCTCACAGAACTGAGCAGGAAAGGACTCAATGAGTCTTTCCTAGACTCCCCTTTGTTCTCTCCAGCATTTGATATCAGTTGCTTGATAACATCAAGAGTATATACTCAAGCAACTGAACTTGCTGAGTATATACTCTTTTAGACCATGCTAATACCACTACTGAACAAATAATGCAGGGGCAATTTCCTGAGTAGGTCTGGCCTAGCAAGGTACATAACCTGGTATACTCATCTTGAAAATATTTCAGCAGAAAGTAGGTCATGGGGGTTACTGTTTCAAATTAGAAGTTGATTCAACTTCTTGGACAAAATTGAGATTGACAAATTGAGGTTTATCTACATAAACCTTTAAACAAAGATGTAGTTCTGAATCAAAATTAGGGACCTAGAAAAAATAAAGTTGAGAATTTGGTCCTGATTAATTTCTTAAAGGAAACCCTTCAAAGGGAATAAAACACAAGAAAGAAAGATATATAGGATCAGCTGTCTTCTTGAGCTATTTTGGGCCGATTGCTGGCAAGCATCATTTTGGCTACACATTTTTCTTGAGAAGATAACTTCTGCATGTTCTATAACTTCTGAGATCATTAAAACTTAAATTTGGGATCCAAGACCCTAAACCACTTAATTTTCTGTGAGCTAGTGAACCAAGGGTTTCCTAACAAGTCATTCCAGAATTAGAATTAAGTTGTCTATAAAATGCTGACCTCAGAGCCTTTCTCCATTGTTAGGCTTGATATGTTCTGCATGAAAAGTAGGTTAGTTAAAGCAGATCACAGATTAATTAAAACATATAAGAATCTCTCCTGTAGCAGCATTGCTCAAAGTAATTCCAGGATTTGTATGCTTAAAAGTAGAAAACACCGATGAAGGAAATAAAAAGAGACAAATAAATGGAGAGACATGCTGTGTTCATAGACTGGGAGACCTAACAATACAATTCTTCCCAAATTAGTCTATATGTTTAATGTAATTCCTATCAAAATCCAAACACATAAACATGGATAAGTTTATTCTAAAAATTTATATGGAGGGACACAGGCCTTAAAATAGCTAAAAATATTCTGACCAAAAAAAAATGAAGTGAAAGCAGCACTTAGCTGATATCAAGGCTTGCTACATAGCTACAGTTACACAGGAAGCATAGTTGGTGAAGGGGTGGGCACAAGAGCAGTGGAACAGAATATAGGACAAATAGATCCATATAGATATGACCAACTGATTGTTGGCAAAGGTGTAAAGTCAATTCAGTAGACAAAAGATTACTTTTTCAACAAATGTTGCTGGAGCAATTGGACATTATCAAGCAAAAATATTAAAAAGTGAAATTAAACCTAACACCTTATGTAAAAATTAACTCAAAAAGCATCATATACTGCCCCCATCCTAACTTCTAGTCAAGATGGAAGTGTAGGCAGACATGACTCATCTCTTCACATGACCACGTCAAAATTACAACTAAAATATAGAACAATCATTACTCAGAATCATCAGAAATCAAGTTGAATGGAAGTCTGACAACTATGGAATTTAAGAAACCACATCTATCCAGACTGGTAGGAAGGGCGCAGATATGGAACGGGCTGGTCCCACACCCACATGTGGTGGATAAAAATTGCAGAGGGATATCTCCAGAGTAAGGAGTCCCAGCTCCACACCAGGCCCCCCAACCCAGGGTTCCAGTGCCACAAAAATAAGTCCCCATAACTTTTGGCTGCTAAAACCAGCAGGGATTGAGTTGGTGGAAGAAACTGCTAGCACCCCAAGCACTTCCTCTTAAAGAACCAACACACAGATTCACTTACTCAGACTCACTCCCTCTGAGTTCCATCACCAGGGTAGCAGCTTGAAAGGAACCAGGGATATACAGGGATAAACAGAAGTGTCTGACATGAAGGCAAGTAAAGGCCATTGTCCCCTTTCTAAAACCACCCATCTCCACAGAACCAGCAAGCTGGAGCTATATCTGAGGTTCCATCGACCTTGATAACATTGTTTGACCAGCTTTGGAGATCCCCAGAGACTCCACCCCACCCAATTTATAGGCCATCCAAGCTGTTTTTCTCTGTGAATGTCTGGTCTTGGCTCATGCTTCACAACTTCCTAAATCCTATCAAACAAGCAATAGCTGGCCTCAGTGAGCCCAAGGCCCAGCACTAGCAGTAGCCAGTCTATGTTTACAGCTTCACCTGGGAATCTCCAAGCCCAGCAGAAGTAGTAGCCATACCAGATTGCTTATAAAGCTTAGGCAGGGTGGCCCCTGGCAAAATATAGGTGGGGACTGACCTTGGCCTGCACCACCCAGGAAACCCCAGGGCCAGCACACTTAGTGGACAGCTAGAGACCACATCAGAGCACCACTACCCTGCCACCATACAGTTGATCCTCCATGGAGGGCAGAGGTTGGCGGGAAGTGGTCACAGCCAATCCTTCCAGCTGATTAGGCTGGGTAAATCCTTCCCACTGATCTGCCAAGAGCAACCAAGTCTCAACTACAAGAGGAGGGTGTACTCAGCCCAAATGAAGAGCATACCTCAAGTACACAGCTTGGGTGATAAGGGGAGGCGATGCCACTGGATCTTACAGGACACCTACTACATTAGGCCACACTACCAAGACAGGTAATCACAGCAGCTCTACCTGATACATAGAAACAAACACAGGAAGTTTACCAAAACAAGGCGACAAAGAAACATGACCCCTATGAAAGAACAGATCAAACTCCAGAAAAAAGACCTAAACAAAATGGAGATAAGCAAGCTATCAAATGCAGACTTCAAAACACTGGTTATAAGGATGCTCAAGGAACTTAGTGAGGACCTCAGCAGCATAAAAAAGATCCAGTCAAAACAAAAAATACACTAACCGACATAAGAAAAATTTACAGGGAAACAACAGTAATGTGGGTGAAGCTAAGATTTAAATCAATGACATGGAACATAAGGAAGAAAAAAATAACAACCAATTAGAACAATGAGAAGTAAAAATAATCCAAAAAAATGAAGGTAGTATAAGCAGCCTCTGGGACAAATTCAAGAGGTCCAACATTCACATCATATGGATGCCAGAAGGAGAAGAGAAACAGCAAGAAATTGGAAGTCTATTTGAGAACATAATGAAAGAAAACTTCCCTAATTTGGTGAAGGAAATAGACATGCAAGTCCAGGAAGCACAGAAAGCCCCAATCAAGATGGATGCATAGAGGCCCACTCCAAGACTCATCATAATTAAAATGCCAAAGATTAAAACTTAAAGAGAGAACCTTCAAAGCAGCAAGAGAAAAGAAATCAGTTACCTTCAGGGGAGTTCCCCAAAAGACTGTCAGCTGATTTCTCAAAGGCTAGAAGGGATTGGCAAAACATATTCAAAGTCATGTAAAGCAGGAACCTACAGCCAAGATTGCTCCACTCAGGAAAGGTATCATTTAGAATCAAATGGTGGATAAAGAGGTTCCCAGACCATTAAAGACTAAAGGAGTTAATCAACATCAAACCGTTATTATATGAAATGTTAAAGGGACTAATTTATGAAAAACAAGATTAAACTATGAACAATAAAATGGCCAAGAATACAAATCTATCAACAATTGAATCTACAAAAAACAAGCTAAGCAAACAAGAAGAACAGAGATGGAATCATAGATACAGAGAGCATTTTGATGGTTGCCAGATGGGAAGGGAGGTATGAGGGAATGGGTGAAGAGGTGGGGGGATTAAGAAGTACATATAGGTAGTTAGAGAATAGCCATGGGGATATAAAATACAGTGTAGGAAATGGAGTAGCCAAAGAATTATACATGAACCATGGACATGAACAATGGTGGGGAGATTACCTGAGGGAGTGGGGGGTGCTAAGTGGAGAAGGGCAAAGGGAGAAAATCAGGACAACTGTAATAGTACAATCAATAAAATATAATTTTAAAATGCATCATATACTTACCTAGAAAATGTAATACTATAAAACTTTGAGAAAAAGTGCATAGGAGAAAATCTTTAGGATCTCGAAACTAGGCAGAGTTCTGAACTTAACATCAAAGACATGACCCATAGAATAAAAAATTAATAAAAATACTTAATCCAAATTAAAAACTTTTGTGATTCTCAAGATGGCAGTGTTAGAAAACAATCATCCTAAATGATCAGCCAAAGAATAGCTGAGCCTTGGCTGGTGTGGCTCAGTGGATTGAATGACAGACTGCAAACCAAAGGGTTCCCAGTTCCATTCCTGATCAGGGCACATGCCTGGGTGTGGGCCAGGTCCCCAGTAGGGGGCATGTGAGAAGCAACCATACATTGTTTCTCTACTTCTCTTCCTCCTTCCTTCCCCCTCTCTCTAAAAATAAATAACTAAATAGAATCTTTTTAAAAGACTGGTAGGAAGGGTAAAGACATGAAAAGGGCTGGCCATACTCCCATGGGCAGTGGCTGAGGTCCCGAAAGGTTATCTCAGCTGAAAGGAGTTCCCCCTGAGAAGGGTCCTACACCCCAGGTAGGGCTCCTCATCCCAGAGCACCAGAGCCAGGAAGAGGCATCTCCATAACATACAGCTGTGAAAAGCAGTGGGGTTTCTGTCCACCAAGGAAACATGGAATCCTCTGGAGACATAGGCACTCTCTTAAAGAGCCAATGCACTAAATTTTGTTTTCAGCCACTCTCCCTGGGCTCTGGTGGAGGGAGGGTATAGTGGAATAGAGTTACTTGAGGACAGTCTCAGGTTTGTGGCCCTGGGGAGTAAGTTTGGTGGTCAAGAACCCTGTACTGAGTCATTTCACATGCTGCAGATGCCATTTTCCTTGGGCAGAGCACTCCCCTCCAGCAGCATCAGCCAGGGGAAAAGTAATTACCCTAGCATCTGGACTCCCTCTCCCCAGAAACCCTGCAGAGCTTAGTTCCTACTCTGGAGTCAGCTGCATTGGCCTGGTTGTAGAAGTCCAGGCAGATTCAGGGGGTGTCAGTGACTGGCTTTGGGATGGGGTCATCTCCCCAATTTCTCATGAATCTGACTAGTGCTTCACCCTCATGGGAGATCAGATCGAAGCACCCTCCCAACTTCCAGAAGATGCAACTTCTGGGCTCCAGAGACCCCACCCATCTGCTTACGAGGGGCTCTACCCTGATAAGGTCAGGGCAAAATCTGGGTCCCTGAGGCAGGGACCACATCCATCACTTTCCCTGAAGCCTGAACAACACCTTTCCTTCATGGAAGATCCAATAACTCCATTCTTTCAACTCTGCCAGAGGTTCCTTCAGCAACTGTGCCTTACTGGATGCTGGCAGGGGGAGGCAGGCAAAGACAGGTGGAGGCAGACAGAGAAATATCACAAGGTGTCTTAGGACTTTTGCTGGCCTGTCCTCAGGCCCAATGCTGGGAAACACTGGACCTGAAGTACAGCTTGGTCCTTTGTGTTCACCCATGTCCAACAAAAGCAGCCAGAAATCTTGGTTGGCTTGTAGTTTCAGTTTGTCAAGGATCACGCACAGACAGCATCTGACATTGGCCTATACCAGAGTCCCTGGCATTGGCCTGTACCAGAGGCCCTCCCAAAAGGCCCAGAACCAACACACCAAGTGGCCAGCTTCAATCAACATCAGAGTATGATTAAATAAACTTCACAAAGAGCATATCCAAATGGAGATCACAGTAGGCACTGAACCCTGCAAAGGCTTTTAATAGTATTCAATATCTTGACTTTGGGGATGTATGATACAGAAACATTACATAGAACTTAATACATAACACACACATGCAAGTACCAGTAGAACGAGAAAATCTGAGTAAGATCAGTAGATCGGATCAAAGCCAATGTGATATTCTACTATAGTTTTGCAAAATGTTATCATTGGAAAGACTAAGCAAAACTTACAAAATATCTCCCCCTGATATTTCTTTTTTTTCATTTATCATATTATGGAGTTGTTTTCTTTTTTATTATATTTTTCCATTGCCATTTAGCCCTCATTACCTCCCTTGCCCCACAATCACCATACTGTTGTTAATGTTCATGAGTCCTTGTACCTTTTTGCTTGATCTCTCTACCCCCTAAACACCTCCCATAGGTGTCCCTCTGCTCTCTCTCTGTGAGTCTGTCTCTATTTTGCTTGTTAGTTCAGTTTGTTCATTATATTTATATATGAGTGAAATCATGTGGTATTTGTCGTCTTCTTCCAACTGTCTTATTTCACTGAGAATAATGTTCTCCAGGTTCATCCATACCGTTCCAAAGGGTACAATTTTCTTTTTTTATGGTCAAATAGAAGTATTCCATTGTATAAATGTCCCATAGTTGCTTTATCCACTCATCTATTGATGGACACGGGCTGATTCCATATCTTGGCAAGTATAAGTAACGCTGCAATGAACATAGAAGTGCTTGTGTTCTTTTGAATTCATGTTTTGGCCTTCTTCGGATAAATTCCCAGAAGTGGAATCACTGAGTCAAAAGGCAGATCCATTTTGGTTGCACTAATCTACATTCCCACCAACAATGCAAAAACATTCCCCTGTCTCCATATTCTTTTCAGCCCTGGTTGTTTGTTCATTTATTGATGATAGCCATTCTGACAGGTGTGAAGTGATATTTCATTGTGGTTTTGTAAAGCCATAGTAACCAAATCTACATGGTATTGGTGTAAAAACAGATTATAGAACAATGGAACAGAAGAGAGAGCAAAGAAAGAAATCCACACCTTTATAGTCAATTAATATTTGACAGAGAAAACAAGCACATACAAGGGACTAAAGACAGTTTATTCAATAAATGGTGTTGGGAAAATTAGTTACATGCAGAAAAATGAAGCTAGACCATCTTCTCACAACACAAACAAGAATAAATTCAAAATGGATTAAAGACTTACATATTAGACCCACAAACAAAAATTCCTATATAGGAACAGAAGAAAACATAGGCAGAAAAATCTCAGACATTGCTCGTAGCAATATTTTTACTGATATGTCTCCTAAGGCAAGAGAAACAAAAGAAAAAATAAACAAATGGGACTACATCAAACAGAAAAGCTTTTGCACAGCGAGGGAAACCATCAAGAAAATAAAAAGACAACTTACGGAATGGGAGAACATATCTGCCAATACGTCTGATAAGGGGTTAATATCCAAAATTTATAGAGAACTTACAAAAGTCAACACTGAAAAAACAAACAAATCATTTAAAATCTGGGTAAAGGGCCTGAATAGACTCTTCTCCAAAGAGGACATACAGACTGCCAATAGACATTTGAAAAGATGCTCAACAATCAGAGCTTCAGGGAAATCATCATTTCTCTGTCATCATTTCTCAATCATCAGAGAAATGCAAATTAAAATCCCTGATATTTCTTGTAACCACAAATTAATCTACAATTATCTCAAAAATTTCAATGAAAAAAAGACAATTTGAAATTAAGAATTAACAAGTCCTCACATAAATGGGAATTTAGGAACTGCAAAAGTTAATTAAGTAGATCTTTGGTAAAGATAGGATGAATATGAGATATTATCTTATGGGTCTTTGTGGCAATTTTATAACTGGTGGGAGATTTAATTGGCATCCAGTTTAAAACTGTAGCCTAAGAGTGATGTGTTCTAGAACTTCTTAAAACTTCAGTGCTCTCCCTCCCTCTCAGTTTGTTGATTATGTCATGTGTTGATTCATATGATGATGTGAATCAAATCTCTGCCTGGTCAAACCAAAAGTGCATACATGAACAATCATGAAATCCAACAGGAACATGACCACCTACTTACATTTGCTTATACAAGTACAAATTGATGAAAATCATTCTCCTCTGTGTAATTTTTTAATAAAGGTTTGATGTTGAGATTTGTGACTATAACTTTGTGTTGCAATCTCTTTGAATCTGACCATTTTTGTGAGAAAGTTCTATTATTTTCTGGTGAAATTCATCTTGACATTCTTTCTTTCACTAGGTATTTATAGAGCACCTGCAACCCTATGCCAGCACTGAGCAGAGTTGACCTTGATTCCCCTCTCCCACTCCCACAAATGGCCATTTGCCCAGACATAGCAAGAGTTCAAGTTTTCTGAGTTTGCTTTAAGGTAAATGTCTAAATAAAAACATGTTAAATTCCCAAAGAAAGCCTTGTTCTCCTCCATATTGAGCATAAATCTGAAGTGTGGCTGGTTGGACATGACAGTAATAACAACAGCCACTGACATTTACTTCTCCCTTTGTGCCAGCCACTGTGATAGCCAGCATACAGGCCATCTCATTTATTCCTGCCCATAAAGAGCCATTTTGATTCTCATTTTACAGGCTGAGGAAACTAAGACTTGAAAAAGCAAAGTGTCTAGTTCACAGACACACAGGTAGGAAATTGTGTGGTTGAATTGAAAACTGGCTAGCTGACCCCAGAGCCATGGATTTGACCACCCTGATAGGCTGTTTGTAGGCTTTCTAAGGAAGTGTCTCAATCCTCTGTTTTCCTAAGTACTTTATTTGGGATAGGATCTAAATGTTGGCATTATTTTAATAAACTCTGAATGATATGGAGGAGCCTTACATATTGAACACGGCCTCAGGTGTGCCCCTTCTCTTAATACTCCATTAAAAAGTGGTTTAAAATCTCTCTGCCATGTTGCATTGTAATGGACTTTACCACTCTTGTCATGAGTTGAACAATTCCTTCCTTAGAGAACCTACCTGTTAGACAGAATGAACCTACCTTCATTCATCCTACAGACTGGATGAAGCTTCAGGAAAAAAATATTCTGTTCACTGATTCTAATTGAATAATTTAATTTAATAAATACTGAATTTATACTGTCTGTAAAGCTCAAAGCACTGGGAACATTGATCGGAGTCAATTGGAGCTTACAGCCTAGAGGAAAGAAAAGCATGAACAATGAACAAGGAAGTATATGTCAGCATGTGAGTTGGGGAGTTGGGGTTGAGGGATGGGCATTCAGATGCTATTTTATATACAGTAGTAAAGTCACCCTTGAGCCCAGACCCAAAGGAAGTGAGAGAATGAGTCCTGAAAGTATCTGGGAGGTAAAAGGTCCATGGAGTGGAAAGACCCAGTGCAAAATCCACTTAGGGGGATTCTGCTTAATGAGTTTGTGGAACTCCAAGGAGCTGCTTGCAGCTTGGGCTGAGAGAGCAAGAAGGAAAGTAGGTAAGCTAATAGAAGTGGGACTTAGAGTGTAGGTAAGGATTGTGGGTTGGGAAGCCACTGGTGGGGATTGAGTAAAAGGGCATGGATCCACGTTATCTTTTGAAAGAATCACTCTGGTTGTTGAATTACACAAGCACTGTAGGAGACAATGGTTAAATAAAAATCTACTAGGTGGTGATTGCCAGAGAAAAAGATGGTTGAGGGGTGGAGCAAAAGAGGTAAAGGAATTGAGAAGTAGAAATTGGAAGAACCAAGATGGCGGCGTAGGTAGACACACTGCGCCTCCTCGCACAACCAGAACTGACAGAGAATCGAACAGCAAGGGGGTCCAACAGCAAGGAAAAAAAAAATAAACATTCATCCAGACCGGTAGGAGGGGCGGAGACGGGCACCAGGGTGGAGAGGACTTGCGTGGCTGTGGCTGGACCAAGACCGGTGGCATGTGGGACTAACTGCACAGGCAGTCCAAGCACTAGCAGACCCTGCAGCCCCACATTTGCGCACAGATAAACCTAGAGGGCTGGACTCAGAGTGGCGGAGAGCCCGGCAGGCAGAGCAGTGGGTAGCACCCCGCGGCCCCACATTCACGCATAGATAAACCAGATGAACGGTGGGGAACGAAGCAGACCACACAACCCAGGGCTCCAGCTCCGGAAAATAAAGCCTCACACCTCTGATTGAAAACACCCATGGGGGTTGGGGCGGCAGCAGGAGAAACTCCCAGCCTCACAGGAGAGGTCCTTGGAGAGACCCACAGGGGCCTAGATTGTGCACAGGCCCACGCACTCAGGAACCAGCACCAGAGGGGCCCAGTTTGATTGTGGGTAGCGGAGTGAAAGATTGAGATCCGGAGGAAAGTGAAGCGGGCGCCATTGCTCCCTCTTGGCCCCTCCCCCACGTATAGCATCACAACGCAGCAATCAGCGTTACCCCGCCCTGGTGAACACCTAAGGCTCCGCCCCTTAATGTAACAGATGCACCAAGACAAAAAAAAAAAAAATGGCCCAAATGACAGAACACTTCAAAGCTCCAGAAAAAATACAACTAAGCGAGGAAGAGAGAGACAACCTATCGGATGCACAGTTCAAAACACTGGTTATCAAGATGCTCACAGAATTGGTTGAATCTGTTCGAAAACCAGGTGAAAAAAATGAAGCCCATGCTAAGAGAAACAAAGGAAAATGTACAGGGAACCAAGAGTGATGTGAAGGAAACTGGGACTGAAATCAATGGTGTGGACCAGAAGGAAGAAAGAAACATCCAACCAGAAAAGAATGAAGAAAGAAGAACTCGGAAAAATGAGAAGAGGCTTAGGAACCTCCAGGACATCTTGAAATGTTCCAACATCCGAATTATAGGGGTGCCAGAAGGAGAAGAGGAAGAATGAAAAATTGAAAACTTATTTGAACAAATAATGAAGGAGAACTTCCTTAATCTGGCAAAGGAAATAGACTTCCGGGAAGTCCAGGAAGCTCAGAGAGTCCCAAAGAAGCTGGACCCAAGGAGGAACACACCAAGGCACATCATAATTACATTACCCAAGATTAAACGCAAGGACCTACATCCAAGATTACTGTATCCAGCAAAGCCATCATTTAGAATGGAAGGGAAGATAAAGTGCTTCTCAGATAAGGTCAAATTAAAGAAGTTCATCATCACCAAGCCCTTATTATATGAAATGTTAAAGGGACCTATCTAAGAAAAAGAAGATCAAAGATAGGAACAGTAAAAATGACAGCAAACTCACAGTTATTAATGACCACACCTAAAACAAAAACAAGAGCAAACTAGGCAAACAACTAGAACAGGAACAGAACCATAGTGATAGAGATCACATGGAGGGTTGTCAATAGGGGTGTGGGAGGGGGAGAGGGGGGGAAAGGTACAGAGAATAAGTAGCATAGATGATAGGTGGAAAATAGACAGGGGGAGGGTAAGAATAGTGTAGGAAATGTAGAAGCCAAAGAACTTATAAGTATGACCCATGGACATGAACTATAGGGGTGGAATGTGGGAGGGAGAGGGTGGGCAGGATGGAGTGGAGTGCGGGGGGGGGAAATGGGACAACTGTAATAGCATAATCAATAAATATATTAAAAAAAGAAGTAGAAATTGGTAGTTACAGAATAGTCATGGAGATGCAAAGTAAAGCATAGGGAATAGATACTCAATAATATTATAATAACTGTGTATCATGTCAGATGGGTACTTGAAATTTCAGGAGGAGCACTTTGTAAAATATACGATTGTCTCACCACTTTGCCGTATACTTCAAATCAATACAAAATAATATTGAATGTGAAGTGTAACTGAAAAATCTGAGTATTAAAAAAATCTATATCTATTAAAAAACAGTGCTGGTGAGGATGTGGAGAAAGGGGAACAATTTTGCACTGTTGGTGGGAGTGCAGACTGGTGTAGCCACTATGAAAGGCAGTATGGACATAGCTCGAACATTAAAAATAGATCTGCCTTTTGACCCAGAGAACCCACTTCTCAGAATATATCCAAAGGAACCCAAAACACTAATTTGAAAGAACATATGCACCCCTATGTCCGTTGTGGCATTGTTTACAATCACCAAGATATCAAGCAGCCATCAGTAGATGAGTGGATAAAATAACTATGCGAAAATTTACACAATGGAATTCTGCTCAGCTGTAAAAAAGAAGAAAATTTTACGCTCTGCAACAGTAGGGATGGACCTGGAGAATATTATGCTAAGGGAAATAAGCGAGTCACAGAAAGACAAATACCATATGATTTTACCCGTATGTGGAATCTAATGAACAAACTAAACTAACAAGCAAAAGAGAGACAGAGTCATAGATGGAGAGAAGATGACAGCTAGTGGGGGTGGGGGAGGTTAAGGGGTAGAGGAATTGAGCAAAAAGGAAAAAGGACTCATGGACATAGACAACAGTGTGGTAATTGCTGGGGGAGGAGATGTATAAGGAACTAATTGGTAATGGAAAAAATACAATGAAGATTAAATTTTTAAAAATCTGTATCTAAAAATAATAAAAGTTAAATTTGTAAAAGTCCAGCTGGAGAGTGTTTGCAGTATCCTGACAAGCTGTGAGGTGTTCATGAAGTCTAAATGGGTCAAGTTGTCAATATATTTTGAAGTGATTTTACAGCAATTTCCAGTGGATATAATGTAGGGTTTGAAAAACAGAAAGATGTTAAGGATAATTCAGATTTGGGGCCTGAACAACTTAAAGATTTACATTCAGCAGATTTTTTTTAATTAACTCGCTTGAGTCAGAGAAAGTAATGTCTAAGCTGAGGCCTGAAGAAGAAATAGAAGTTAGCCAACCAAATGAGGCTGGAGAGTGATCTAGCCTTGTTTGAGCAGGTGTGTGAGTCCTGAGATGTATGTACAGCAGAGCATAGCCAACAGGGCAGAGAAAGCCACTCAGCATTGCTGGGGCATAGCTCACAAAGTTTGTCATGTGTCACCAGCCACCACTGCTACATGCAGACATCTGTTAGTGTCAGGTCTACTCTCTTCCTGCCCACTCTCTAAATTAATGATGTTGGTACAACATCTCTTTCTTCAGCTTCCAATACTGCCTTAGTTGACTAATATTTATTGAGAATGTACTTCTACCAAGCAGGACTCTAGGTGCCAGAGAGAGAACAGGAAAAGACAGATCAAGATTCTATCCTCAAAGATTTTATATTCAAGTGACAAATGCTCTTTAATCGTGAAATTCAATTGTGGGTTGGTTCCTCCATTGAACAAATATTTATTGAGCATCTACTATGTACCAGGCATATTGTCTGGCTTTGAAGATAAAACCATAAACCAGACAAGAATCCCTGAATCAATGAGGAGAAAAATAATGAATGCCAATGAAAAATAAATAAAATATACAACATGTTGAACAACGTTAAAGGCTAGGGGTAAAATGAACTAAGGAAGGGGTACACAGGAAGAGAGAGGGAGTTGTAATTTGAGATGCACTGCATCTCAGGCATGTAGGATATAATTTGCTGCTACTTATTTTTAAAATCATAAATGTGGTTCACTTATGGATAGTCTTCCTCACTGAAGTTAAATCATTCCCCTTAAGAAAAGGTTAACAGAGATCCGGGAAGATGGCAGCGAGATAGGTGGGAGCGGAGTCCACTTCCCCTCAACACCAGTGAAACACCTAGCTGATCTGAGGAGCAGAGCGAACAGCCAACGGTATTCCAGCATATATGAAGATAGGAGACCAAAGATAGAGGACATTGAAAGATCTCACAGTAAGAAGACTGATTAAGGACAATAAGGTCCCTGGGGCCTGCGCGGGGACCAGGGCGGCTGAAGCAGAAGACCCGGGCACAGGGTCTGCTGCAGGATTCTTGGTAGAGAACCAGGCTGAGCTGTGTGAGCAGCCAGGTGCTTGTTTGGACCAGGGGGGCTTGAATAGGAAGAATTTCTCAAAAAGAAAAACAAAATAGAGGCAATCAGGGGATAGTTAGAGAACTCTCCACAGCAGCCACAGCCTCTGGCGCCCCTACCCCCTCAGCCCCTGGACTGTGAACTAGGGATAAGCAGCCCCAGTGCTCACCTGAAGCCCAGTTGTGTGCACCCAGATTAGCGGACTGGAGGCCCACAACTGAAACCCCAGCTGGCCGCCCACACCTGAGACCCCGGCGGGGTGCCCACACCTGAAACCTCGGGTGGATGCACACCAGGAGCAGAGGCTAGCTGCCCCACTCACAGGCCCAAGGTTGCAGACCAGCCACCACGCAACTCAGTCCCAAAGCAGCTGACCAGCTGGACCCGCACAACTCAGGCCCAGAGCAGGGGATGGCTGGCCGCCTGACTCACGCCAGGAGGGGCTGACCAGCCGGCCACGCACTAAACAGGTGCAAAACAGCAGATCAGCTGAACCGCAGCCTGCCTGCCTGCAGTAGACCACACCCAAAAGCACCAGTTCTGAAAAACTCCTACCTAGCCCCTGCCCACAGATCCCTGCAGGGCCTACTGGCTCTCTAGGACAAAGGCAGAACACCAAGCAGAGGGGAGCTGCAGGGCTGGGGGAGACTGCATTCCCTGGAAAGACTCGACCCAGTAGGGGGCTGAACTACCCCAAAGCAGCACCTAGAGCCCTTGGCATCTAAGACAGCAAAGAGCAAGAAGGGGTGTGTGAGTTGCCCCTAATTGGTGCAACTCAAGGAGAGCACAACTGCTGAACTAAAGGCCTAGTGGGGAGCAGAAGGACCCTGAGGAACTGGATCGGAGTCTGAACAACAGCGAAGAGTGGGGCTCAGGAAGGGAGAAAAGTGAAATGAATCCTTCCAACAACCCCCTCCGGTTCCACAGACTGGAAGACCAGCAGAACTAACCTGACCGGTTTAAAGGCAGCAGAAGACTTTTTTTTTCCCCTCCTTTGCCCCTGAATTCCTGCTTCTTTTCTGTCCTTCTATCTTTTTTTTATTCCTTCTTCCTTCCATCCTTTACCTTTTTTATTCCTTCTTCCTGCATTCTTTTATTTATTCTTTTGTTTTAATTTTTGTTAAAATTCCTTCTTATCTTGCCTCCAATCTTTCTTTATTCCTTCTTGCTTCCTTCCTTTCCTTTTCTATTCCCTTTCTCCCTCCTTCCCTCTCCCCCGGCCCCATTTTCTCTTTTTCCCACAGGTGAGACAATAAAACCTGGAGAGCTGAAAAGACCAGAGTTAGACCGTGTTAGATCCATAAACCTCAGCTCAACACCAGTGAGCACAGGAGATTAAGGAGACGGCACCACTGAATCCGATTGGCATTCTACCATAGAAGTTCATAACATAAACCCACGGAGTCAGAACAGATCAATTTAAGAAGCAGAGGCTAACAAGAAGAGTCTAACAAACAATGGGAAGACAAAGAAACAATCCTCAAATGAAAGGAAAGGAGGAAGCCACAGAAAGAATGCTAACTGAAAAAGAGGCAAGTCAATATCAGATACTGAGTTCAAAGCAATGGTTATCAAGAAGCTCACTGAGCTCACAGAGAACTACCAGAAACTACAGGGAAACTACAATGAACTCACTGCAAACTATATCAACGTGAAAAAGGAAATATAAATTATCAACAAGGGCTAAGAGGAAATAAAGAATACAATTTCTGAACTGAAGAACACAGTAGAAGGAATGAAAAGCAGACTTGATGAAGCAGAGGATCGGATCAGCGAGCTGGAGGACAAAGTAGAAAAACACACCCAGAAAGAGCAAGAAAAGGAAAAGAGGCTCAGAAAGAATGAAGAGGGATTAAGGTAAATTCAGGACAACATGAAATGTAACAATAACCGCATAATAGGCATACCAGAAGGAGAAGAAGAAGAGCAAGGAATACAAAACATGTTTGAAAAAGTAATGATGTAAAATTTCCCTAATCTGATGAGAGAAAAAGTCACCCAAATACAGGAAACACAGAGAGTCCCAAGCAAGAGGAACCCAAAGAGTCCCACTGCAAGACACATCATAATTAAAATGGCAAAATTCCAAGACAAAGAGAGGATCTTAAAGGCAGCAAGGGAGAAACAGGAAGTAATATACAAGGGAGCCCCAATAAGGTTAGCAGCTGACTTCTCAATGGAAACGCTCCAAGCCAGAAGAGAATGGCAAAAAATATTCCAAGTAATGAGAACCAGAGGCCTTCAACCAAGACTCCTTTACCCAGCAAGGCTCTCCATCAAGATAGAAGGACAAATAAAGAGTTTACCAGACAAAAGAAGTCTGAAAGAATACGCTTCCACCAAACCAGCTCTGCAAAAGATGCTAAAGGGACTGCTTTAAGGAAAGGAAGGAAAAGAGAAAGAGAGAGGAACACAGGTATGAAAAAATGGCAATGAATAACTACCTATTGATAATAACCTTAAATGTAAATGGATTAAATGCTCCAATCAAAAGACATAGAATACCTAAATGGATAAGAAAACATGACCTCACATATGCTGCCTACAAGAGACCCATCTCAAGACAAAAGACTTATACAGACTGAAAGTGAAGGGCTGGAAACAAATTTTCCAAGCAAAGGGACAGGGAAAAAAGCAGGGGTAGCAATACTCATATCAGAAAAAATAGACTTCCAAAGAAGGGCCATAAAGAGAGACCCAGAAGGTCACTTCATAATACTCAAAGGAAGAATCCACCAAGAAGACTTAAACATTGTAAATATATATGCTTCCAACACAGGAGCACCCAAATACATTAAGAAAATCTTGGAGGACTTCAAGAAAGATATTGACAGCAACACAATTATAGTAGGGGATTTTAACACCCCACTGTCAAAAATGGACAGATCTTCCAAACAAAATACCAACAAAGATATTGTGTCACTTAACAATATCCTAGAGGAAATGGACTTAACTGATATATAGAGAGAGCTTTTCATCCCAAAGAAGCAAAATACACATTCTTTTCAAGTGTCCATGGAACTTTTTCAAATATAGACCACATGATAGGACACAAAGCAAGCCTCAAAAAATTCAAGAAAATTGAAATCATATCAAGCATTTTCTCTGACCACAAGGGACTGAAAGTAGAAACCAACCCCAATGGAATAAACCCCAAACACTCAAAATCATGGAGATTGAAGAGCATGCTATTAAATAATGAATGGGTCAAGAACGAGATTAGGGAAGAAATCAAAAACTTCCTGGAAACAAATGAAAACGAACTCACAACAACCCAAAACCTATGGGACACAGCAAAGGCAGTCCTGAGTGGGAAGTTCATAGCAATACAGGCCTACCTTAAGAAGTTAGAAACAGTGCAAACAAACAACCTAACCCTATGACTACAAGAACTGGAGGAACAACAACAAAGACAGCCCAGAGCAAGCAGAAGGAAGGAAATAACCAAGATCAGAGCAGAATTAAAGGACATAGAGACTAAAAGCACAATTCTAAGGATCAATGAATCCAGGAGCTGGTTCTTTGAAAAGATAAACAAAATCAACAAGCCTTTAAGTAGTCTCATCAAGAAGAAAAGAGAGAGGATCCAAATAAACAGAATTAGAAATGAAAGTGGAGAGATTACAACTGATACCACAGAAATACAAAGGACTGTAAGAAATTACTACAAAGAACTGTATGCCAAGAAACTTGAAAACCTAGGTGAAATGGACACATTTCTAGAAAAATATAATCTTCCAAAACTCAATGAAGAAGAAGCAGAAAGCCTGAACAGACCAATACCAGCAGACGAAATTGAAGCAGTAATCAAGAAACTCCCAACACACAAAAGCCCTGGACCAGATGGTTTCACAGGAGAATTCTACAAAGCATTTAAGGAACAGCTAATCCCTATCCTTCACGGACTATTCGAAAAAATCCAAAGAGATGGAAGACTCCCAAAATCTTTTTCTGAAGCCAGCATCATCCTAATCCCAACACCAGATAAAGGCACAATGAAGAAAGAAAATTTCAGGCCAATAGTGCTGATGAACATAGACGCTAAAATTCTCAACAAAATATTGGCAAACCCCATCCAGCAATACATTAAAAAGATCATCCACCATGACCAAGTGGGATTCATCCCACAGATGCAAGGATGGTACAATATTCGCAAATCAATAAACATAGTACATCACATCAACAACAGCAAAGACAAAAATCATATGATTATATGAATAGATGCGGAAAAAGTATTTGATAAGACACAGCACCCATTTCTGAGTGCTGTGGGAATAACACCCAGCAAAGTGGGAATAAAGGGAGCATTCCTCAACATAATAAAGGTCATATATGAGAGACCTACAGCCAACATCATACTCAACAGACAAAAACTTAGAGCTTTCCCACTAAGATCAGGAACAAGACAAGGATGCCCTCTCTCATCAGTCCTATTCAACATAGTATTGGAAGTCCTAGCCACAGCAGTTAGACAAGAAAAAGCAATAAAAGGCATCCAAATTGGAAAGGAGGAAATGAAACTGTCACTGCTTGCAGATGACATGATAGTGTACATGGAAAATCCTATAGAATCCACCAAAAAACTACTCGACCTAATAAATGGATTTTGCAAAACAGCTGGATACAAAGTCAATACTCAGAAATCAAAGGCATTCCTGTACACCAACAACGAAACAGCAGAAACAGAAATCAGGGAAAAAATGCCATTTGATATAGCAACAAGAAAAATAAAGTACCTAGGAATAAACCTAACCAAGGAGGTAAAAGACCTATACTCAGAAAACTACACAACATTGAAGAAGGAAATGAAGGAAGACACAAACAAATGGAAGCAGGTACCATGCTGATGGATTAGAAGAATTAACATCACCAAAATGGCCATACTACCCAAAGCGATTTATAGATTCAATGGAATCCCTATTAGAGTACCAATGACATATTTCACAGATATAGAACAAACATTTCAGAAATTTATATGGAACCATAAACGACCCCGAATAGCTGTAGCAATTTTGAGAAAGAAGAACAAAGCAGGAGGGATCACAGTACCTGATATCAAACTGTATTACAAGTCCACTGTCATCAAAACAGCCTGTTATTGGCATAAAAACAGGCACATAGACCAATGGAACAGAACAGAGAGCCCAGAAATAAACCCAAGTCTTTATGGTCAATTAATATTTGACAAAGGAGGCAGGAGCATAAAATAGAGCAAAAACAGCCTCTTCAACAAATGTTGTTGGGAGATCTGGACAGCTACGTGCAAAAAAATGAAACTCGATCACCAACTTATCCCATACAGAAAAATAAAATCAAGATGGATAAAAGACTTAAGTATAAGTGATAACATCATAAAAGTCCTAGAGGAAAACATTGGCAGGAAAATCTCAGACATTCCACGCAGCAACATCCTCACAGACACGTCACCTTAAGCAAGGGATATAAAGGAAAGAATAAACAAATGGGATCTCATCAAAATAAAAAGCTTCTGCATGGCTAAAGAAAACAGCACCAAATTACAAAGAGAACCAACAGTATGGGAAAACATATTTGCTAATGATACCTCAGACAAGGGCCTGATCCCCAAAATATATAAAGAACTCACACGACTCCACTCCAGGAAGACAAACAACCCAGTTAAAAAATGGGCAAAGGACTTGAATAGACACTTGTCAAAGGAAGACATACAGAGGACCCAGAGACATATGAAAAGATGCTCAGCATCACTAGCCATCAGAGAGATGCAAATAAAACCATAATGAGGTGCCATCTCACACCAGTCAGCGTGGCCAACATAACCAAATCTACAAACAAATGTTGGAGAGGATGCAGAGAAAAGGGAACCCTAGTGCACTGTTGGTGGGAATGTAGACTGGTGCACCATGGTGGAAAACAGTATGGAATTTCCTCAGAAAACTAAAAATGGAACTGCCCTTTGACCCAGCAATTCCACTGCTGGGATTATACCCTAAAAACCCTGAAACACCAATCCAAAAGAACCTGTGTACCCCAGTGTTCATAGCAGCACAATTTAGAATAGCCAAGTACTGGAAGCAACCTATGTGCCCATCAACAAATGAGAGGATCCCAAAACTATGGTATATTTACACAATGGAATTCTACACAGCAGAGGGAATGAAGGAGCTTGTAGCCTTTGCAACAGCATGGATGGAACTGGAGAGCATTATGGTAAGTGAAATAAACGAGGCAGTGAGGGACAAATACCATATGGTCTCACCTGTAACTGGAACATAATAAATACAAGAAAAAAGCAAACAAAATATAACCAGAGACATTGAAGTTAAGAACAATCTAACAATAGCCAGGGGGGTGTGGGTTGGGGATAGTGGAAAGAGGGTATTACAGGAACTACTATAAAGGACACATGGACAAAATCAAGGGGGAGGGTGGAAGTGGGGGAGGGTGGTGGGTTCAGCTGGGGTGGTTTGGAGGGATGGGGAGAATGGGCATATAGCTGTAATTGAATAACAATAAAATTTTTAAAAAGAAAAAGAAAAGATGCTCAGCATCACCAGCCATCATAGCCATGCAAATTAAAACCACAATGAGGTACCATGTCACCTCAGGCAGTGTGGCCAACATGAACAAATCCACAAACAAATGTTGGAGAGGATGCGGAAAAAGGGAAACCTAGTGCACTGTTGGTGGGAATGCAGACTGGTGAAGCCACTGTGGAAAACAGTTTGGAATTTCCTCAGAAAACTAAAAATGGAACTGACCTTTGACCCCGCAATTCTGCTGCTTTGATTATGCCCTAAGAACCCTGAAACACCAATCCAAAAGAACCTATGCACCCCAATGTTCATAGCAGCACAATTTAGAATAGCCAAGTACTGGAAGCAACCTATGTGCCCATCAGCAAACAAGTGGATCCAAAAGCTATGGTATATTTACGCAATGGATTTCTACACAGCAGAGAGAAAGAAGGAGCTTATACCCTTTGCAACAGCATGGATGGAACTGGAGAGCATTTTGTTAAGTGAAGTAAGCCAGATGGTGAGGGACAAATACCATATGATCTCACCTTTAACTGGAACATAATAAATAGAAGAAAAAAGCAAACAAAATATAACTAGAGACACTGAAGTTAAGAACAATCTAACAATGGGCAGGGGGGAGTGGGGAGGGGACAGTGATGAGAGGGGATTACAGGAACTACTATAAAGGACACATGGACAAAATCAAGGGGGAGGGTGGAGGTGGGGGAGGGAGGGGGTTTTAGCCGGGGTGGGGTGGAGGGATGGGGAGAAAAGGCACACAACTGTAATTGAATAACAATAAAAAATTAAAATTAAAAAAAATGAAAAGGTTAACAGTGAATGTTAATTCTCAGCTCTCCAGATTTCTGCCTTAAATAAGAACAGTCTTTTTATGTAAAAACATCAGGACCCTAGCCTTTGAAAAAGATGTGGAATCTAATTAAAATGGAGAGATTAGCTGCCCCTGGAATATTTGCAAAGCCTAGAAAGGTAATTTATTGAAATGTATACAGTTTTACCTGGCTTTAATTTTTAATGAGATAATTTATAATGCAAGCCTATTTCCTTCATTTACCTGCATTGGCTAAAATGTTAATCTGTTTACAAACAGACCAGTGTTTTATGACAATGGTGTGGAACAATGTCTTGATGTAAGCACCAACAGATCAGCACAAGACAGGAACCTCACACCTGCCTACAGATGCTACCTTTCAGCTTGGGTAGGAATGAGTTCCCAATTTGAGACGCTAGTACTGAAAGTATCTGAAAAAATCTAAGCTGTGCTGAAAAATATACTCCAGAGTGAGTTGGACAGTCACTGTTGTCTGACAGATTCCAACCAATGAGCACCAGGGGTGTCTTGATAACCACAGTAGCTGCCATATGTTTTTCTAGTGAAAGATGACTTGTTTACATCGTGATTAAACACCATTTGGTATGGATTATGCTAGAAAAAGGTTTTAAACATTTATGAGTATTCCAATTCACCATTTCTTCTAGACACATGAGAAGATTGTGCTTGCCCATCACCTTTGAAGGTAGGTATGGGCAGATGTGTTGCTTTGGCCAATAGAATGATATATGTATTTCCTGTGAAATGTTTTAAAAGCCTACATGTTATTGACATGTTTACTTTTTTCCTAAATTGAACATCATGGGACAAAATGCACTGGTCTGATTCTCAGAGTGACTAGAAAGGGCTGAGATCCTGCAGACCATATTGGTCATGTAAAAAGAAGTATGGGAGAAAGGAAATTGCCCCTCTTTTCCCTCTTAGTTATTCTGGCTGGTCTAGTAATCAAATTGATGTGAGACAGAATAACAGGAGAACATAACCAAACTTAATTACATGTTTTCACGCGAGGGTTCCCAAAGAATATGGGCACAAATTTGAGGCTTATTTGTCATCTTAAGCTAAGGAGAAGAGGTGGGGGTGTTTTCAGACCTCAGAGGTCAGGAAGGCAATTCACATGGAGATGGAAATGCAAATGTTTGCTAAATAAATGTTTGCTGGGCCATCTTTAACAATGTGCCACAGAGAAGACTTTGATTAAACAGGCCTTGCTAAGTTTATCCTTGTTTATCACATGCAAGTTCACATTAAACTACGGTTATTTATGATAACATCTCCTTTCCTGGATCAGGTCTTCTGTCTAAATTCTTTTAAGCAGTAAGGAGGAAGGTCAAAGCTTTTCTTAAGTCTTTCATTTCTAAAGGCTAATCAATATCCCAACGATGTGTATTTGGGGTGGCAAACAGCTCTCCTTCAATAGCATTTAAAGTTGTGTTCTGTTAAGTCACTAATATCTGGAGAAATTTTTGTTATTACAACATAAACAACCACATTCTGCCTGATATTAAGCCAAATTTGAAATGCTCTGAAAATAAGTAATATAAAGGAAATGAATACGGAACCCATGACTACAGAAGAATCCTTTGGCTTGGAAAATTTCAAAAGAAGAATATGTAAACAAAGCTAAATTACTGTATGGAGGATTTGGTGGGTAATGATAGTAAAATTGCCCTGCATTTGTCCCTGCTCTTCCACTTTTCAGGGAAGGAATTGAACACTTCTGAGTTTCAGTGTCTTCTTTTGTTAAATGAGAGCAATTGTGATATGGTACAGCATCAATACAAGAGCACAGAGCTTAATAGAGCCTCACAATATCTTATTTGCCTTCCTTGTGTTGTTTTCTTTATTTTCATCGCTAAGATTAACATGGTTATAAGATCATAAAGCCTAATAATGATCTTGAGCTTGAAAAGACAGTTAAACTGCATCATAAGATAAGAAAATGTAAAAGAGAGCATAAACAAAAAGGCCACGTTAATCATAAACAATTATATCCTTAGAATATTAGAAGATAGGTTTCTAGCCTCAAAGGTAAATAAGTATCTGAGCAATATCAGCAAAGCTGGATCCAGGTTTGAGAATCAGATAGCCATAGTAATAGTTGGTGGGGAACTGCCTGGCCCCCATGGAACAAACTTTTCCCTAATGAAACTGAGAGCACATAAGACTCATCCGAGAGGCTTTTTCAAATGATGCCTACTTCCTCTTACCAACCCACCTCTCATCTAGTTTGACACCTAGGGAGTTGATATCAAAATTAGATAGGTTAGATGAAATCAACAACCCCCTCTGATCTTAGTGGCTTACAAAAATAAAGTTGTGTTCTTCACTCATACAACCTGCCCATCATGGGTGGGCCACAGCTGCATTTCCAAAGTTTTCACTCCTGGAACCAAGCCCAGGAACAGGTCTTCATCCATAACATGACCTATCCCATGCATGAAAGGAGGAACGAACAACGTAAGCCACACAGGTTATTAAGCTTTTGACCAGGAGTGCTAAGCCACCTCCAGTCACATGTCACAGGCCAGAGAAGGTCACATAGCCAAGCCTGATAACAACAGTGGAGTGAGGGAAGGATAATCTTCCCCAGGGAAGACAGAAAGTATTTGTGAGTAATAAAGCTTCCCCCACAGGATGAGCCTCGCCCCACTAACTGCAGAAGTGAGCACTGCCATCACTGAAGAGGGCTTGTCATATTCATTGGCTGCACCAGAACAGAAAATGATTTTGAAGTCCACTTTGAATCTATGGCCTCCCTCTAGTTGTAATTCTTGACCACATTAGAAAAATCCAAGGTAAGTGTTTAAGTGTTCGCTGAGCCAATACTAGAACTGAGCTCTCCTCTTCATCCACTGCTACTCTTCTTTCTTATGCCACACTTTAAATGAGTGGTGAATATAATTCACACAGTTAGGAAGCCCAAGAAGGACATAAGACATACTAAAGAAAAGACATGCTGTTGTTTTGTCTATTTGAAATGAAACCACAGGTAATTCATTCCAGAAATCTTTCAGTCAGGTAGGAAAAGTACATGTGATGTTGTATTGAGTGATTAAGAGGAAATAATCCATGTGGTTCCTCGATTTTCCTTGCCTTTGAACAGGTATGTTGATATGTTGAGTTAGAGCCTCAAAACACGCAGGTTATCCAGTTTCTCTCTGTCTGATTTTCTATTCCTCTCTTGACGCCTTCATACCAAAGACTTAAATTGAAGTCAAATGTTTGAGGCCAAGTCACAGTATAGTGTGAAAGGGTTTCTGCCTGTAGTTTTAACCCTAATGAGAATGAAAATGATGTTATTCAACCTTTTAAAGCTATATATGCACAAATTAAACCAATGCCTTTATATAACTAAATGGAGAGTTATTAAACTGAAAATCATTGAGTATTGACTGATTCACCACTTAGTTGCATTCCTTTTGTCATGTTTTACATCCAGACGTTCTGTAAGCAAAGCATGTCATTTTCCCAGCTAAAATGTCTTGATGGAACCACAGGTCAGCAAGATGCTCTTTAGCACATCTCAGGGATTCTCACTGCCCGGAACAGAATTTTGCAAAGCGCTTTCATCATTTTAGCTCTATTTCTCCCTGTCACACGCTGTCTGAATATTCTTTTTAGTTAGAGCTAATTCAGTGAATTTGTTGAAATACTGCTTTTACCTCTATCAAGATGCTTTATGCTATGAACACTTAAATTTTCCTGTCATTTCTGTATTGTACAGTCATCATCCACTTTGCAGTTCATGACTGAAAGATAACCCATTGTTCAATGTTACTGCCAGGGTGAGTGATAAGACTCATGTTGTTCCAGGTTTAAAAGATAGTTACTCTTGAACATCTGATGTAGTACAGTGGAATCTCATGTCTGGAACAACATTGTTGCTGGCAATGGTCATGCTAACCTTTTTTTTCCTCTTTTTTCTTTTTAACATTACCACACTACCATTATCACCACTGGCACAATTGACAGATTTTTAGCACCATCTGATACCCATTCCATGTTCAAAATGTCCTTCTTGTTTCAGGTGACTCTTTGTACTTGGTTTGAGCAAAACCAAATCCAAACAAGGTCCATTACATGTGGTGGATTTCCCACATTCTGATTCTGGCTGATTAGATTGGTATGGTTTCACTTTATTTCTGTTTTTATCTCTCTCATTTCCTGTAATCAGATTATGAGATCTAGAGACTTGATTAAATTCTAGTTAAATTTTATTTTTGGAATTCTTCATAGATGGGCTACGTGTTTCCTCTTTCATTATATCAGGATGCACGTAGTTTCTGGGTTTTCTGCTATAAGTGATGTCAAGATTGTTTTGGGGGGAGAGAACCAAGATGGTGGCATAGGTAGACACACTGGGCCTCCTCGCACAACCAGAACTGACAGAAAATCGAAGGGCACGGAAGTCTGACACCAAGGAGATAAAAAATAAACATTCATCCAGACCGGTAGGAGAGGTGGAGACAGCATCCAGGACAGAGAGGACTCGCATTGCCCTGGCAGGACTGAGACTGGCGGAGTATGGGACAACGGGGCAGGAAGTTGGACCACTAGCAGACCCTGCGGCCCCACATTCTCCCACAGATAAATCAAGCGGCCAGACTCAGAGTGGCAGAGAGCGGGGCAGGCAGAGCTCAGGTAGCACCACGCGGCCCCACATTTGTGCATAGATAAACCAGGAGGAACGGCGGGGAGTGAGGCAGACCTCGCAGCCCAGGGCTCCAGCGCGGGGAAATAAAGCCTCAAACCTCTGATTGAAAACACCCATGGGGGTTGGGGTGGCAGCAGGAGAGACTCCCAGCCTCACAGGAGAGGTCATGGAGAGACCCACAGGGGCCTAGGGCGTGCATAAGCCCACCCACTCGGGAACCAGCACCAGAGGGGCCCAATTTGATTGTGGGTAGCAGAGGGAGTGACTGAAATCCTGCAGAGAGTGGAGCGGACACCATTACTCCCTCTCGGCCCCTCCCCCTCATACAGCATCACAGCACAGCAACCAGCATTACCCCGCCCCAAGGAACACCTAAGGCTCCGCCCCTTAGAGTAAGAGATGCGCCAAGACAAAAAAAAAATACGGCCCAAATGACAGAACACTTCAAAGCTCCAGAAAAAATACAACTAAGTGAGGAAGAGATAGCCATCCTATCAGATGCACAGTTCAAAACACTGGGTATCAAGATGCTCACAGAATTGTTTGAATCTGTTCGAAAACCAGATGAAAAAATGAAGCCTATGCTAAGAGAGACAAAGGAAAATGTACAGGGAACCAATAGTGATGCGAAGGAAACTGGGACTCAAATCAATGGTGTGGACCAGAAGGAAGAAAGAAACATCCAACTAGAAAAGAATGAAGAAACAAGAATTCGGCAAAATGAGGAGAGGTTTAGGAACCTCCAGGACATCTTGAAACGTTCCAACATGTGAATTATAGGGGTACCAGAAGGAGAAGAGGAAGAACGAAAAATTGAAAACTTATTTGAATAAATAATGAAGAAGAACTTCCCTAATCTGGCAAAGGAAATAGACTTCCAGGAAGTCCAGGAAGCTCAGAGAGTCCCAAAGAAGCTGGACCCAAGGAGGGACACACAAAGGCACATCATGATTACATTACCCAAGATGAAACAGAAGGAGAGAATCTTAGAAGCAGCAAGAGAAAAGGAGACAGTTACCTACAAAGGACTTCCCATAAGACTGTCAGCTGATTTCTCCATAGAGACCTTATAGGCAAGAGGGGGTTGGAAAGAAGTATTCCAAGTCATGAAAGGCAAGGACCCACATCCAAGATTACTCTATCCAGGAAAGCTATCATCTAGAATGGAAGGGCAGATAAAGTGCTTCTCAGATAAGGTCAAGTTCAAGGAGTTCATCATCACCAAGCCCTTATTATATGAAACGTTAAAGGGACTTATCTAAGAAAAAGAAGATCAAAAATATGAACAGTAAGAATGACAGCAAACTCACAGTTATTAACAACCACACCTAAAACCAAAACAAAAGCAAACTAAGTAAACAACTAGAACAGGAACAGAACCATAGAGATGGAGATCACATGGAGGGTTATCAACAGTGGAGTGGGAGGGGGAGGGGGGAAAGGTACAGAGACTAAGTAGCATAGATGATAGGTGGAAAATAGACAGGGGGCAGGTAAGAATAGTGTAGGAAATGTAGAAGCCAAAGAACTTATAAGTATGACCCATGGACATGAACTATAGGGGGGAATGCGGGAGGGAAGGGGTGGGCAGGATGGAGTGGAGTGAGGAGGGGGGAAATGGGACAACTGTAATAGCATTATCAATAAATATATTTTTAAAAGAAGATTGTTTGGGGGTAGAGCTGACAAATTTTAGTAAAACATCTCAGCCCTTGATTGAAATAAAGTTCAGTTTAGTTGAGGCAGGCTGATGACTGAGCTCTGTAAAGGTTTCAGAGTGGAAGAAATACTCCCACCAACAATGACATCAAAATAGTTTCTTGACCAATGCAAATGTGAATGTACACAGGTTCTCTATCTCATCTTTTTCAAGTTTTGATCCAGCTCCTCAAATTTGTGCCTCTGCAAGATGAAGAAATAAATATCCACAGTGCCTGGTGACTTTGGTGTCTGCAATATGGACCATAACCTTATCGGATGTAGGAAGTCAGTCTCAGAGGCTGACTGAAATCCGCCATTGAGGACAGACACACCACTGATCCACACCACATTCTTCATTTTGTGTTTGAAGGCAAGAAGCTGATTACAAACTCCTGCTCTGCAAGACATCTAGGAAGTGATCCAGCTTGTCCACAGGCTTGGTGGTGAGGAACTTGAGGAGGTGAGTAGAGCTGACCAGCATGGAGGAATGGAATGCCAAATCCATCACCCCGAGTCTATTATTCAGCTTCATGGGAAGAGGTTTTTGTTTTGTTTTGTTTTGTTTGTTTGCTTTTGTTGTTGTTGTTTTTAATTACCAAGAACCTTTGATTTTCATTATTTTTAGAGAGAGAGGAAAGGAGAGAGAGTAACATCAACATAAGATGAACATCAATTGGTTGCCCTCCGTACATGCCTGGACTGGGGATCGTAAACGCCTGGACCAGGGACTAGACCACAAACTATGCATGTCCTCTGACCAGAAATTGAATTCTCAGCTCTTCAGTTACAGGACTTCACTCCAACCAACTGAGCCACACTGGCCAGGGCATTGACTTCACAGGAAGAGTTTTGATTATCTCTCCAGGGTAGCTTAGATTACAGATGCTCATCAAAAGCCAGTGAAACTCCCGAATTCATGTAGGAATCATAGATATCTCTATTTTTATCAAAATCATTTGAATGAATGAGCTCTGCTTTGTGATGGAAATTTGTATCCCAAAGTAGACCTGAGGGGCCTGCTGTTGGAAAGTAAGAACATTAATACATAAGCTGTCATGTATTGCATGTTACAAAGTCATCATTAGACTGGAATTAACTTCTAAAAGCAAATTGAAATCTAGGGAAAGAACATGAAAAGTCAAAATGAAATAGTATATTGTGAGGACCTCATGATATACACAAGGTTACTGAACACTAAAATTTTACATATTTATTCAGGAGGAATTAATGCATGATGTTTTCCCCAATTTACATGTGATCTCTGGCTAAAGATCTTAAAACCAACTGGATTAAGAAAAATAAATAAATAAATAATACAGCAGCATGGTTTGAATAAACACTATTTCGCTGGCAAAATCAAGTGGCCTTCAAGCTTAATACCAATGTTACATGAATATTAAATTTAACTCATCTGGGGTTCCCCACCCAGCTCAGTTTCATAGACCAAAATTTGAAGAAGTACAGTTTAACTAGCAAAAGAAATTGTAAAGGACTTCCAGTAAAGTTCTAAATATATAATCCACACTGAAGTCTGTCAACCTCAACACTATTGACATTTTGAACCAGGTAATTCTTTGTTTTGTTTTGTTTTGTTTTGTTTGTTCAAGGCATGTCTGTCAAGTTTGGTAGCATCCCTGGTGTTAACCCATGAAATGAATGTAGGAGCTCCAGTTGTGACAATCAAAAATGTCTTCACAAGTTGCAGGTTCAGCCCCACTTTGGGGTGCATATGAGAGGCAACTGATTGTTGTTTCTCCCTCACATCAATATTTCTCTGCCTCCCTTCCCCTCTCTCTAAAATCAATAAGCATGTCCTAGAGTGAATATTTTTAAAAATGTGTTCCAACTCTACCAAATGTCTGCAGGGAAAATCATCACCCCTCTTTGAGAACCACTGATCTACAGCAACACATCAAAATTCTCTTTCCGAACTTGCCAGAAGCTTCTATGTTTTACATTGGGAACCAGAAGATACCCAAAGTAAAGCTGTAAAATGTGTATTAGACTTCCACGGCAGTGCTTAAGAGAACAGAGTCTGAAGTCCGATTGTCCGAAAACAAATTCCACATCTACCAATTCCTAATTCTAAAATGTTGGGGAGTCTAAATTTTCTCTACTGTAAAATGGGCCTCCCTCAAACATGTGCTGAACACCTACTTCAGAGCTAGCTGTGCAGCAGGTTCACAATGCGCAGTCATGGACCCTATTCCAGTCCTACTGGGTCAGCCTGGGGAGTAAGCCATCTGAGCCTAAGATCCACCATCAAGAACATTATTCTCTGAACAGCATGGTCCAGAACTGCTCAACTATCATGTGTGTGCCTATGCTTTTCTTTCTTTATTTGTTTTTTACTTCTATGGCCTTAGTATATTCACTGGTGTGCAGTCATCTCTAGAACTGTTTCATCTTTCCAAACTGAAACTACACAATTTTAACACTAACTTCTCATTTCTCCCTCCCTCAACCTCTGGAAAACATCATTCTACTTTTTTGTCTGTATGGATTTGAATACCCTAGATACTTCCTATAAATGGAATCATACCCTGTATGTCCTTTGGTGATGTGTTTATTTCACTTAGCATAATATCTTCAAAGTTTCATTCATATAATATGTGTCAGAATTTTCTTCTATTTTAAGGATGAATAATATTCTGTTGTATGTATATGCCAATTTTATTTATCCGTTCATCAAGGACGTTTGAGTTGCTTCTAACTTTTAGCTATTGTGAATAATGATACTGTAAACTTGGGTATAAAATTTTTTGAGCCTCTGTTTATAATTCTTTGGGGTATTAACCCAAAAGTGGAATTTCTGGACCAAATGATAACTCTATGCCTAAGTTTTTAAGGAATGCCCATACCTTTTTCACAGAAGCTGCCTCATTTTATATTCCCACTTCTCCACATCCGTGCCAAGACTTGTTATGATAGACATATCCTATTGGGTGGGACAAGGTATCTCATTGTGTCTTTGATTTGAATCTCCAATGATTTAGTCACTTTGAACATCTTTTCATCTGTTTAGTCAGCCATTTGTATATCTTCTTTGGAGAAATGTCTATTCAAGTCCTTTGTCATGCATTCTGAGTCATGCTCTGTATCATGGCAAGAACACAGGCTTTGGAGCCAGAAAGGCTTGGGCTGTAATCTCAATTCTATAGCTTTTTAGATGTGTGATCTCAGGCAAGATTTTTACCACTGTGAGCCACCATTTCCTCAACTACAAAATGACAAAAGTAGAAAAACTCTGAAGTGGGTTTTGAAAATAAAATACACGATATCCTATATAAATTACCTGTAGTCTTTTATTTTTATTTCCCACTTAATAAGGAGTTCTTTCCCCTGTGATAGCTACACATCAGAAAGAGACAAGCTTCTAAAAATTAATAAAGATGTGATATAACAAATATTTCAATGTCCCTCTTCAAAAGAAATTTTTTGCTCTGGATAATTTTTTAAATGCTTTTAATGATCAAAGCCTGAACTTGAAACCTCTTTTTGTTGGAATTAGAGGCCCAGTGGCCTAAAAGTGAATTCCACCAGGTGCTCTAGAATGAAAAGTCACTAAAACTTTTATGAAAAGTTTTATATATATGAAAAGCTTATATATATAAACTCCAGGTGTACTCTTCAAGTGTTGGCCTTGTTATTGAGCTGTAGTTGATAAGGTAGTATTGGCCAGTTGGCTACAAATACATTCCCTGAACTGTCATCCTTGTAGCATATAGAACAATCCATAAACAGAGAAACAAGCCCAAACTTATAAATACTTTTTATTTTGGCAAGACATTTCCTTAGAGTATATTTTTACTTTGTGCCGTACCTTAGTTCCCTAAAAACATGCTTTTTTCTCTGAGCTGCCTTTTTTTCATGGTTCTCTTAAGTCTAACCTAGTAATCTCAGGCAATACCCATGGACCTTGGTCCCCAAGTTTCCAGGAAGCTTAGGTATCTGTCAAGTGATGTGCAAACTACAGAAATGGAACCAAGAATAGAACCTCCTATGACAGTGGCAAAATATGGGCAAATACAAAGGAAGGCAGAAGGAAATTCACATTTAATGAGCACCTAGTGTAAAAAAAAAAGCAAGAAATTATTAACATGGGAATGTACATGAACTTCAGCAACTCTTTCAGCCTACCAAAGAAATTTTGAAATTGCCAGTCCAATTTACCTTCTTCTTTCTTCTAAAGAATATGGGCTATTTCTTCCAGGAGAGAGGCCTGGTGAATCTACATAATAAAGGACTGAGAAGAAGATGAATGAAGAAGAGGAAAAATCAGTCACAGGCGAAGGATGGAGAATTTTCTTTGAGAAATTTTGAGAAGTCCCTTAGGAGTTCCAGTGTATGAATGAAGTGGAAGGAGAGGGAAGAGAATTTTGGTAAGTATTGAAAAAATATTTCAGCTCTCTTTAACAAAATTCTTAAGATTATTTTTGGCAGTAAAAGCAGTTTATTCAAATTTGATTCCATGAGACTGAGCTATGCAGCAATCTCATTTTCTTTAGGATTACGCAAATATACATTATCTGCTTTTTTCACCTGGAGTCAGCATTTGGAGGACATATAATTGTATTTTATAGAGGTGTTAGAACAGAGTGGAACCTCTTGAGTCAGCTGGGCTCAAAGTCTGGTTTAACTGCATATTAGCTATATACACACGAGTCAATTGCTTACCCTTTCTGCATGTTTATAATCTATAACATAGGAATAATAAAATAAGGAGATTATTTGAGCTTCTGGCCAAGATTGAGGCCATAGGTAGATAGGCTTTGCTTCCTCACACAACCAAAAGAAGGATAACAACCAATTTAAAAACAAAAAGAAACCAAAACGGCCAGAAAATCGAACTGTATGGAAGTCTGACAACCAAGGAGTTAAAGAAGAAACATTCTTCCAGACTGGTAGGAGGAATGAGGATGGGAAGCCAGGAGAAACTGCCAGTCTCACAGGAGAGTCTGATAAGCGGGACCACTGGGTCCTAGAACATACACAAGGCCACCTACATTGGAATCAGCATCAGAAGGGTGCAATTTGCTTGTGGATGGAGGAGGAAGTAACTGAAATCGGAGCAAGAGCTGAGCAAGCAGTATTGCCCCCTCTGACCCCTACCTCACATATAGCACCACAACGCAGTGAAGTGGGTTGCTTTGTCCTGGTGAATACCTAAGGGTCCCCCCATTACAATATAACAGGTATGCTGAGACAAAGAAATATGACCCAAGTTAAAAGACAGATCAAAACTCCAGAAAAGAACTAAGTGATAAGGGCAGAGCCAACCTATCAGATGCAGAGTTCAAAACACTGGCAATCAGGATGCTCACAGAAATGACTGAGTACAGATGCAAAATAGAGGAAGAAGTGAAGGCTATGCAAAGTGAAATAAAGAAAAATATACAGGGGACCAACAGTGAATGGAAGGAAATCAGGACTCAAATTAACAATTTGGGACAAAAGGAAGAAAAAATCATTCAACCAGAACAGAATGAAGAAATAAGAAGTCAAAATAATGAGGAGATGCTTAGGAACCTCTGGGACAACTTTTAATGTTACAACATCTGAATCATAGGGGTGCCAGAAGGACAAGAGGAAGAGGACAATAAGAAATCCAGAACTTATTTGAAAAAATAATGAAGGAAAATTTCCTCAATCTGCTGAAGGGAACAGAAATACAAGTCCAAGAAGCTCAGAAAGTTCCAAACAAGTTGGACCCAAAGAAGAACACACCAAGACACATCATAATTGCATGACCCAAGATCAAAGATAAAGAGAGAATCTTAAAAGCAGTGAGAGAAAAGGAGACAGTTACCTACAAAGGAGTTGCCAAAAAACTACCAGCTGATTTCTCAAAAGAAATCTTACAGGCAAGAAGGGGCTGGAAAGAAGTATTCAAAGTGATGAAAAGCTAAGACCCACATCCAAGATTACTCTATCAAGCAAAGCTATCATTTAGAATGCCAGGGCAGATAAAATGCTTTCCAGATAAAGTCAAGATAAAGGAATTCATCATCACCAAGCCCTTATTATATAAAATGTTAAAAGGACTTATCTAAGAAAAAGAAGAAGATCAAAACTATGAACAGTAAAATGACAACAAACTCACAACTATCAGCAACTGAACCTAAAACACAGACACACACACACACACACACACTAAGCAAACTACTAGAGCAAGTACAGAATTACAGAAGAGGAGATCACATGGAGGGTTATCAGTGAGGAGGGGATGGGGGAGAATTGTAGAAATGATACAGTAATAAGCACAATTGGTAGGTACAAAATAAACAGGGGGAGGTTAAGAATAGTATAGGAAATGGAGAAACCAAAGAACTTATATGTATGACCCATGGACATGAACTAAGGTGAGGGAATGCTAGAGGGAATGGGTGTACCAGGCAGAGTGAGGTAAAGGAGGAAGAAAATGGGGCAACAGTAATAGCATAATCAATAAAATATACTTAAAAATAAAATAAAATAAAATTAGCTCATGTATTTTCTTAGAAAAAAGGAGATTAAAGACTTGGTGTCACATAATAATTCTTTAGTAATAGTTGTTAATATTATCTTTACACATGCTAAAATTGAAGATACTACATGACTTGCTGAAGGTCATAGCCTATGGGTAGTGCTGCCAGATAAAATATGGGATGCCTTATTAAAATTGGATATTAAAAAATTAAAAAACATTTTTTAGTGTATGTCCCAAATATTGCATGGGATATACTTATACTAAACAATTATTATTTTTTATCTCAAAGTCCAATTCAAAGGGATGGCCTATTAATAAATCTGGCAACTCTATTTATGAAGAGTGTTACTATGATTTAAATCCATATTTTTCTGTCTGCCAATTCCATGTTCTGCCACATGCTTAAAGTAGGCAGAGCCTGGGAATGGGAGAGAGTGCCAAGTAGTTCATGTACATCCAAGGGAAATGACACATGAAGAGTATATTGAGCACCTCCTATGTGTCAAGGCCATGCTAAATGGTGTGTTACATTATCTCTCATCTAAGCAACAGCCCAGCTAGGTCAACCTTATTATCCCCATTTTATAGAATGGAAAATTGCAAGTCAAAGATTCTAAGTACCTGACCAAGAACACAACAGTTAGGAAGTAATAGAGTTGAAGTTCCAAACTCAGAACTGTACTGCAGACCATCACCTATCACTTTAGATCATCTTGTTAAGACAATTTTGCTGGGAAGAATTTGGGAGGCATGAAAATTTGTCCTATTATTTCTTGGGAACACCTAAGAGAGTGCTGTTTTTCTTTAAATGACTCAGGTCCATACAATAAAGTGAAGGATGGGCTGTCTTCCTGCAGTTTTAAATATATAGACAACTAATGTTTACATATCTCAAAGCAAAAAATAATCTGGGTTTGATGGCCTGCACACCCTGCCTTCAATGGATGGCTGCCAACACTGCACTTAGTGAGTGAGGGAGTAAATTTTCCCTCTTTTATTCCTGAGCTGACAAAGTGACCTATACAAAACTATGTGCAAAGTTACCCAAATCACACAAACACAAGTTTGTTCACCATACCTCTGTCAGCATGCAATGTACTTTATAGATTTTTTCGTATTTATTTTGAGAATAGAATCTTTGTATTTGACAGAGTTGAAAATTAAGTACCCTGGGCAAAGTCTCTTCTGATAGATAAAAAATGAAGAAAAACTCTTGTAATTTTGTTTTAAATTTGCCAAAATGCCATTAGCAATTTTAATTCCTGAGTATCTACTCATTCAGTTGAAAGAGTTTAGGAGAGGCTATCATTTCATTAGTCCAAAGCTTATTAAGATTGTACTGGGGAACCAGCTCAGTCCATAATTTATAATGTTTACACTTCTGGCTATAGAAGGAGAATTCTGACAGACCTTCCATTCATTAAGCAATTTTGTTCAATCATCTACAAAATAGTGGTGACTCCACCAGGTACTAGGGAAACAAAATGACTTGTGACAGTTTAGAACTTTCCATGTGCATAACTTTTCTTGAGAACTAGCAAATTATGTACTACAGTTGGAGAAGAAAAAATAACATTAAACAACAAGGAGGAAAAATATTGAGATTTTTTAGCACATGATCTTTGTGTTTGATATTTTTTCAGTTCTCAGTGTGTCTGCCTCTTAACATCAGAACTTGTACTTATTCCTATCTAGTAAAAAAGGAAACACAGGTTGAGATAATGTGAATGGTTAAGCTAGTCTACCATGTTAATGTTAGGGAAATTGCTTTTCTTTGACAAGCACAATTGGCATTTATGATAACCAGAACTCATTTAGTTGCAAATCACAGAAACTCTACTCAAAGTGACTTAAGCAAAAAAAGGATTTTCTTGGGTCATGAAATCAAATTGTCCAGAGAGTGAATGTGAATCAAGTAGCTCAAATACATCAGGAATTTTTCTTCTCCTGTCTTTGGTTCTGATTGAATTTGAAAGCCAAAGGAGCTCCTGCTTTATATTTTCCAATTCAGCAGGGGGAAAAGATGCTCCTCTTTAACAACGATTCCCACAAACTTGCCCATCCCTGAATTAGTCATAAGCCCATTCAGAACAATGGTGTACAAAGCATGAATGGTTTTGATTGTCTGGGGTTGATGTGGGGTAATTCCACTAGAATAACAAGGGAAGGGGAGGGGTTAGCCAAAGAAAATGCAAGAGCTGATCATGAGACAAAAGGAAATGCATACTGGACAGAGAGAAATAAAACATATCAAATGCACAGTTTTTAACAGCCTTTCCATGACAAATATAGAATTTTTAAAAAGAGTCAAAAATATTTTTGTGAAAGTGGAAAAAGTAATGGTCTTCTAGTCCAGAGGTGCCTTTACACAAAGAAATGAAGTGGAAATCGGGGAACACTGTTAAAAGGGAGACTAGCTATCAACTTTGTCTCCTAGATCCATTGTCCATACCTTATATACCAGCTGCCTGAAGAAAGTGATTGAACTTGTTTAGTTAAATGTTTAAACCATTGATTTCAAAGTGAGAACTGACTATGAGCTATTAGATAGTATACTTATATTTGGAAGCAGATCTAAGTTAAAAATGTACCCTTACCCCTCAGTAGCTCTGTGACCTATAACATGTTAACTTTCTTTAAATCACATATTCCCCATCTGGGAAAAAATAGAAGCCATAGTTGTATCTCTAGGGTTGTTTCAGGATGAAACATGATCATGTATGAGACTTAACACAGAATCCAGCTCACAGACAGAATTTGGAAAAATTTTGACATTTTGTTGCTTCTCTCCTTCTTTCCCTAAGGGAAGAAGTTTATTGGAGAAAGGTATTCAGTGCTTTAAAATGTTGATTCTTACCAAGACCACTACATAATTTGCAGGGCCCAGTGCAAAATGAAAACATGAGGCCCCTTGTTCACAGACTAACGAGAATTCCAACATGGCTGCAGCAGAGCATTTAACCGAGTGTCTAGGGCTCTTTTGAGCACAGGGCCTCCTTCTACAACTGCACAGATCACAACCCATAAAGAGGGCTGTGACTCTCACATTACTTTTGTTAAAAGAAAACAATATTATATCAGATCTCTTCTGACTAAGAAGAGAGGAGAAGCATTTGCCTGAGGTCCATTTCTTATGAGAAGCAAAATCTTTGAAAGGAAGTTCCATTTTCTTTTCCTGCTGGGAACAGGAGAAACTTTAGACATGGATAAGAGATGGACCCATTCCCAGGAGATGCCACTGTCAATTGATTTTAAAGAGGTGTATAAGAAAGAAGAAAGCTTAACTTTTATTCTTTTAATTTGGATGGGAAGCTTTCTGGAGATGGAAGACAAATGACAATATGGAAAGGAATTTTCAGTGAAATAACATTATAAATAGCTCTGAAAGCATAATAAAATGAAGCCAATACAAATGGACATGTTGCACAGTCTGAAATTCCACAAAGATTCTCTTTCAGCAATACACTTTATTAATAAATCGGTTTTCTTTGCTCCATTAAAATCATAAAGCTAAGCAATTTGTGGTTAGGTTAATGTTGCTTTGTCCTCACTCAAAGAGCTCACTTGAGCAACAAAGAATTGTTTTGATCTAAGAGATTTAAAAGTATATTTAAAATTTTAATTCCTATAAATTGAAAAAATATATCTTATACTCACTCAGTCATAAATTATTCTATGCTTCCACAGCAATGGAAAGAAGGACACAAATAGTCTTCTAATCTCTATAGGTTGCAAAGATAAATGGGAAAACTCTCTTGCTTTGTCTGATGCAAACTAATCCTACATGATGGTAATGTCTTCCCCAGCTTAAAAGTCAACAGTAAGAAGCTAAGTCACGCCCTCCTCATTTTGTTTGAGGTAGAAATTTAACTTTGATTCCCACCATCCCTAATAGCAAAGTGGCATGCTAGGTAATCCAGTGAATATTAAAAATGCTTATGTAAAATCTAAGATATAAAAAGCAGTAAACGGGGTGGCAGGAGCATATTTATTTTGGCATCGTAAATAAAGGAAGAACATATGCAAAACATCAAAGTTTGAAAGGTAATTTAAAGCATGACTTGCACCAATAGTCAGACAAGAACTCCATAAAGGGCTTGTAGTTAAAAAAATATTATGGATGGAGAAAAAATTCCAAAGCAAACCACAGTGACAAAAACCTTATCAATCTATTTCCATGGATAAAATTTCATTTTGTTAATTTTTAATGAGGAGTTTGCTATGTTGGTGTTCCACACACACAACTGATGTGCATCTTGCCCACATCAAGATTTTCTCTGCAATTTCAAGATCTCAGATAAGTTATAGCGCAATTTACTTCTCAGATGCATTTGAATCCATTAAAATAAAAGATCTGACAACACTTTCAGTCATCACCTCAAGACTCTAGGTGGTCCTCAAGGCTAATTTAACCTCAAGAGAAGGTCAGTCTTAAAAAACATTCATTGCTCTTCCCTGGGTGGCTACAACACTCAATGCCTAAAGATTCAACGCAACTTTCTGCTTATCAGAATTGCCTGTGAAAATACAGATTCCTGGGTCATATCACCTTTCTGGGTTGAGGTCCTGTAATTTTTATTTTTAAAACCTCCCATCAAGAATCCTGATTTGGGGCCACTTAACTCTGTACAGAGCAGTCCTTTTGCTCTCAGCTGAGAACAGAGAAGTCTGTCCTGCCTCAGAAGTGTCACACCTCACTTGAATTATTTTTCCATCCTCAGAATTGGAGTGTGTATTCTTGCATAGTTTAGATTAGAACAGGGATCAACAAACGGTGACCCTCAGGTCAAATCTGGCTGTCAGCCTACTTAGGTAAATAGAGCTTTATTGGAATACAGCCAGAGCCATTTGTTTATATATTGTCTATTGCTGATTTCAGGCTAAAAGAGCAGATGTGAATAGTTGCAACAAAACTATTACCATGCAAAGATTAAAATATTTGCTAGCTGACTCTTCACAAACAAATGGTTCTGGATTTGTAGGTCAGAAGATAATAATAGCTAATATTTTTTGAGAGCTTACTTGGAATTGGGCCAAATGGGGATAGAAAATGTCTTGTGTGTTCTCCCATCAGATGAGAAGTAGGTTTTATCTTTATTTTCTTCATTTAAGAAAGTATGGTATAAAGAAGGCCTATAATGTAGTCCAGGTTACCCATTCAGTAAGGACCAGAGCTAGGCTTTTACCTCTGGCTCTGTAGCCCAAGCTCTGTAGCTCCTGTTCTCTACTGCACAAGACTTCATCAGCTCCCTGCCATGGCTAGAAGAGAAGCCCAGGACATCAGTGAAGGGCACCACTCAGCTAAATGATCCATTCATCTAAAGAAAAAGAAGGATTGTGCTAGATTTTTTTTAAATTTATTGTTATTCAATTACAGTTGTCTGCCTTTTCTCCCCAACCCTCCACCCCACCCCAGCTGAACCCATCTCCCTCCCCCACCTCCACCCTCCCCCTTGATTTTGTCCATGTGTCCTTTATAGTAGTTCCTGTAATGCCCTCTCCCCACTGTACCTTCCCCACTCCCCTCTGGTTACTGTTAGATTGTTCTTAACTTCAATGTCTCTGTTTATATTTTGTTTGCTTTTTTCTTTTGTTGATTATGTTCCAGTTAAAGGTGAGATCATATGTTATTTGTTCCTCACCCGTCTGGCTTATTTTAGCATAATGCTCTCCAGTTCCATCCATGCTATTGCAAAGGGTATAAGCTCCTTCTTTCTCTCTACTGCAAAGACTTCCATTGTGTAAATGTACCATACTTTTTGGACCCACTCATTTGCTGATGGGTATTTAGGTTGCTTCCAGTACTTGGCTATTGTAAATTGTGCTGCTATGAACATTGGGGTGCATAGGTTCTTTTGGATTCGTGTTTCAGGGTTCTTAGGGTATAATCCTGGCAGTGGAATTGCTGGGTCAAAGGGCAGTTCCATTTTAGTTTTCTGAGGAAATTCCATACTGTTTTCCACAGTGGCCTCACCAGTCTGCATTCCCACCAACAGTCCACTAGGGTTCCCTTTTCTCCGCATCCTCTCCAACATTTGTTTGTTGATTTGTTTATGTTGGCCACTCTGACTGGTGTGAAGTGGTATCTCACTGTGGTTTTAATTTGCATGTCTCTGATGGCTACTGATGCTGAGCATCTTTTCATATGTCTCTGGGCCCTCTGTATGTCTTCCTTGGAGAAGTGTCTGTTCAAGTCCTCTGGATGGCTAAAGAAAACAGCATTAAAATAAAAAGAGAACCCACAGTATGGGAAAACATATTTGCCAATGATACCTCAGACAAGGGCCTGATCTCCAAAATATATAAAGAACTCACATGACTCCACTCCAGGAAGACAAACAACCTAATTAAAAAATGTATTGTGCTAGATTTTAACTGAGCCATTAATGAGCTTGTTAACCCTGACCTTTCAAACCAATCTTCCATATCTACCTTTACCTTTTAGAAAGGATTCCATTTTCCAATGATAAAGCAGATTTTTTCTCTTCTTACAATCACATGATCAACTCTTGTATTATTGGACATCGTAGCAACCCATTAAACCATTAGTTACACACAAAACCTATTAAGATACAGTATTCACAGTTGCATTTTGTTTCAACTCAATAAAAAGGAAACAATTTAGTATAAGGGCCTGATATCCACCTTGGTGCATTAAGACAGTCTTTTCCAATCATATATAAACACTAAGTTAGTTAGGTAGTTAGAGGTAGTTAGAAAAGCAGGGGCTTCTCTTCCTGGCATGGCCACTTAGAGTCATGTGGCATTGCTAGGGACCAAAATTTCCTTAGGAAAATTTTCCTGATACTCCTAAGGAATATCAGTTTCCTCATCTGTAAAGTGGAGATGACACCACCTATCTTGAAGAGTTCTTGTGGAGATTAAACTTTATAATTCATATAAATTAATTAGGGTGCTGGGCACAATGTAATTATTTCATAAATTGACTAAATTAAAATACTTCTTCTCCAGAACTAAAGATGCTTCATCATCCAGACTTTGATAGACTTTGACATTAAAGCATCCTCAAACTGCCCTACGCCATCCATGGGTACCCAGGCCAGGCCAAACATAGGGTTTCTAGGAGGGCACCCTAAATCACAAAATCACTCCAACTGGGTGTCAGTCATTGCTTTGGGTTGGAGAAGAAATTAAAAGTTGCAAATTTTCAAAATATGCTTTTAATCCTCTGAACTAGTCAGAGACCAACTTACTTTATGAGCCCATAGTACTACCCCTAAATGTGTACATTCTGGGAGCTTTTAATATCTTCCTGGAAGAGGCAAGGTCAGGTCAGGGATAGAGAAATGACAAGATGTGGCCTCCAGCTATAGCCTTTTACCAGGAATGGATAAATAGATAGGGGTAGAAGTAGAGACAGACATACAGGTAAATAGATGGATGATAGATAGATGATCGATAGATGACGATGATAGATAGAATGATTTTGCATATCCACCAGTCTATCAGTAATGTGGTCCTGATCCTTAATAAAGCAGTTAATGAAAAAGCCAAAGATGCTGACCCAGGCTGGGATATTAGTGGTACATAAAGGTGATAGGGAGTTTCTGCAACTGCAGGGAAAGTTCACACATAAGACACAATCTGAACTGAGCTCTACAGCATGGGTTGGATTGAGCTTGGCAAGAAGGAAAGAAGCCACATTTTAGTGGAAGGAAAAATATGAACAAATGCTAAGGCATGAAGAAGAAGTAGAGGGAGAGAGTGGGTCAGTGAGTTAATCAGCCCTGCTGACTTTGAGGAAATAAATATATTAATACTAGACACCAGAGAGAACAGCTATACAGTAGGGTAAGACCATATCATTAATGACCATGAATGACTGGCTTGGTGGTGAGACCTGAATCGTCAACTGTTTGAATACATCAGTATCTGTTTGAAAAGCAGATGATGCCCGTGCTATAACATCTCTACCTCCTCCTCATACCCAGCTGGAGTTTCTTCTTAACAAATCTATCAATATTTCATTAGATCACAGAACACTGCATGGTTTGGCAACCCAACTCTCCCCATTTAACCTTAATGGAGTGACATCTAATGTGAGTATTTGGTACTGAGGTCATGCATAAGGCAAAAAATCAGTAGGGTCAACATCATACTCACAAATGTTTAGGGAGGCCCCACGGGAAGCCCATATTTCTCTTTCAATGTTTCTGGGTTAGCCAGTTTTTCTCAGTATTGAAACAAGTCTCTAGGTTTGGGGAGGGTTTTTTTGTTTGCTTGTTTGTTTTGCTTGAGTGCATGATGAAGTAATTGAATGTATTTAGGAACTTGGTGTACAGAGAATATGAACTTTTTAACATCAGAATCACACATGTTGGCAGCATGTTTAAACATGGGAGATGCGAGGAACAACCTCTGATGGAGCAACACTGCTTCTTCCTCTTCTTGTTCATCTGGGGCAGGTGCTCCTTGTCTGCAGGGACACTCAACAGGCTGCACTCTTAGTTATCTCTCTCTCTTGGCCAACCACGGGGGTCAACTCCAGTTACTTCTGTGGGGTTATGACGTGGCTTTACTTTCATGTGCTCTCTTATTTAATTCTCACTATAACTGTATGAAGTAATCATCACTGCAAACCTCATTTTATAGATAAAGAAACTGAGGTCTAGAGAATTTAGGGAACCAGCAACAATGTGTAAAGGACAGACCTGAAAGTTGAACCCAAGTTTGACTCCAGGACTGAAGCATGGCTAGTTATGTAACCTTGGGCTAGATACATAATTGCTCATTATATTATCACTATAAATACCATATATTTATTAACTACTAATATATATAAATTACATATTAACATATTAATGTATATATACCTTATTACATATTAATATATGTAATAATAATGCATACTATTATATCCACTATATTGTGATCTGTAAAATGAGAATCATAGCTATACCTCATAGGGTGGACCTATGGAATAATATAAATAAACTGCTCTCACTTATCCTGATATCTTCCACAGAATAGATATTATTGTTGCTGTCATCATTATATACACATATGGGAAATGGAAATCAAAGACCTTTGGAGACATTGTCTCCATTATCCACAGAAGCTAATGTAACTTGGATAAGACATATAAATGAAATGTACATATGATGGCCTGCCCAGAGAAACCATTCAGGAAAAAGGTGTCAGGGATTCCAAGAAAGAGCAACCTGTGGTCTGGTGATGTTGGAAAAGGTGGCACTTAGTTTGGATTTTGAAGAAAGTGGCTACATGTGGAGGATAGAGATGAAAACTAGCATGAGCAAAGGTTGGAAGCTAAGAAGTAGCCCAGTATATCCAGTAAACTATAAGAATACAAAGAATTATTTGCAATATTGTCTATAATACTGAAAAAATGCAAAATAGCTGGAAAATCATTATGATTTATCCATAGAAAAATATACCACACAGCCTTATAAAAAGATAAAGTAGAGGTTCCAGTCAAGAGGATAGTATAGGTAAATGCAGTACTTGAATACTCCCACAACTACATCGAAATTACAACTAAACTACAGAACATCCACCATTCAAACTCCCCTGAAATCTAGTTGAACAGAACTAATATAACTAAGGACACACAGAATAAGCCACAAGACGGGTAGAAGGGGCGGAGTTGTGAACCAGGCTGATCCTACACCAGCATGTCATGGTGAAAAATCAGGAGATCCCTGCTGAGGAGTGAGGGGTCCCAGCCCTTCACCAGCAGCCCCCACCCAGCCCAGGATTTAAGTGTCAGGAATAGAAATCCACATAACTTCTCACTGTGAAAGCCAGTGGGGATTGTGGCTGAGTGAGATGGAGGTTACTGGAGTCCCAGGCAGTTCCTCTTAAAGGTCCTGTGCACAGACTTACTTAGACTCACTCCCCCTGAGTGCCAGCACTGGGGCAGCAGCTAAAAAGGCACCAGAGACATAAAGGAAAGAACTGTATTGTCTGGCATTGGGGCAAGAGATGAGGGACATTTTCTCCTAGACAGAAGTGCTGGCATAGGCCATTGTTCTTTTTCTGGGCCCTCCCCACACAGACCCAGCAGGTAGACACCATGTCTGAGTCTCCACCAACCAGGATAACACTGTTGACTGCATCCTGGTGATTCCCTGAGACCCTGCAACATCCAACTTTCAAACCCACCCAAGCTATTTCCAGTGGCTTTCCCATACAAATGACCTCTGTGTTGGTTCATCCTATGGACTTTACTAAAATCTCTCAAACAAGCAGCATATAGCCTTGGTGGGCCCTATATCTCTTGTTAAGTGGCCCCAGGCATGCACTAGTGGCATCTAGCCTTGGTTTGCAGTGCGGCTTCTCCCAGGCACCCCCAAGCTCAGCAAAAGTAGCAGCCATCTGCTGATCACTTTGTAGCTTATGCCAGTGGCCCTGGGCAGGGCACAGGGGATGGATGACCTTGACCTGCTACTCTTGGAGGTCTTCAGAGCCAGTACACCTAGTGGACAGCTTCAGACCACTTCTAAGTAAAATCCAACCATTTCTACAAGTGACACATTCAAGGGGTAGTCCCATTGGGCACCAGAGCCTTGCTGAAATAAGTCCTGCCCAGTAGGGTGAAGCCATTACCCCCACAGTGGTTGCAGCCATTAGCTGGGGGTAAATTCCTGCTGATGAGGTGTCAACAGCAATCAAGGTTCAACTACAATAGGAGGGTGTACAAAGCCTGCATGTAGGAGGAGCACAAGAGGTGCCCAGCTCAGGCAACTGGGGAGACTGTCCCACTAGACCCTACAGGACATCTAATATAAGGACACTTTACCAAGGCCAAAAGATGTAACAGCTCTACCTAATACATAGAAAAAACCACAGGGATGAAGCCAAAATGAGGAGACAAAGTAACATGTCCAAAATGAAAAAACAGAACAAAACTCTAGAAAAAGAACTAAACAAAATGGAGACAAGCAATCTATGAAATTCAGAGTTCAAAACACTAGTTAAAAGGATTAAAAGGATACTTAACAAACTTAGGGGAAGAATAGATGAACTTAGTAAGAACTTCAACAAAGAGAGAGGAAACACACAAACAGAACTAGAAAACATAAAAAAAAACAGTCAGAAATGAAAAATATATTAAATGAAATGGAGAACACATTACAGGGAATCAACAGTGGAGTAGATGAAGCAAAGGATCAAATAAGAGATTTGGAAGATAAAGAAGCAGAAACACCTCATCAGAATGCAAAAGAAAAAGAATTAAAAAAAAATAAGGATAGTATAAGGAGCCTCTAGGACAACTTCCAGCATACCATGAATCATGGAGGTGCCAGAGGAGAAGAGAGAGAACAAGAAATTGAAAGCCTATTTTAAAAAATAATGATGGAAAACTTCTCTAACCTGATGAAGGAAATAAGCACACAAGTCCAGAAAGCGCAAAGAATCCCAAACAAGATGAATCCAAAGAGCTCTTCATCAAGACATATCATAATTAAAATGCCAAAGATTAAAGACATTGAGAGAATCTTAGAAGCAATAAGAAAATAGCAGTTATCTACAAGGGAGCGCTGAAAAGACTGTCAGGTGATTTCTCAACAGAACTCTCAAGCACAAAGGGATTGGCAAGAAATATTCAAAGTGATGAAAAGCAAGAACCTACAACCAAGATTACTCTACACAGCCAGCAAAGCTATCAGTTAGAATGGAAGGACAGATGGAGAGCTTTCCAGATAAGAAAGACTTAAAGGAGTTTATTACCACCAGTATTACAAGAAATGTTAAAGGGTCTTCTTTAAAAAGAAGAAGGAAACAGAAAAAAGGGATAAAAATATAAATAATAAAATGACAGGAAGTACATATCTGTCAAAAGTTAATTTAAAATGCAAATGGATTAAGTGCTACAATCAAAACACATATGGAGGCTAAATGGATAAAAAGAAAAGACCCATATATATAACAGATTCATTTCAGATCAAAATACCCACACAGACTGAAGGTAAAGGGATGGAAAAGATATTTCATGAAAATGTAAACAAATGAACAAACAAAAGGTGTGATAGCAATACTTATACCAGACAAAATAGACTTTAAAACAAACTCTGTATAACAAGAGACCATGAAGGGCTCCACAATTCCACTCCTGGGCATTTATTCAAAGAAACTCAAAACACTAAATCAAAAAGATATATACATTTATATGTTGATTGCAGCATCATTTACAGTAGTCAAGATATAGAAGCAATCTAAGTGTCCATTAATAGAAGAATGGATATAGAAAAAGTGGAGCATATATACAAGGGAATATGACTCAGCCATAAAAAAGAATGAAATCTTGCTATCTGCAAAACATGGATAGACTTAGAAAGTATTGTGCTAAGTGAAATAAGTCAGAAAATGGAAGACAAATGCCATATGATTTCACTTATATTTGGAATCTAAATAAATTTAAAATTTTAAATAAGTAAATGAACAAGTGGAACAGAAAAAGATTCATAGATACAGAGATCATTTTGATGGTTGCCAAATGAGAGAATGTTTGGGGGGATTGGTAAAAAAGGTGAAGAGATTGAGAAGAACAAATTGGTAGTTACACAATAGTCATGGGGATGTAAAGTAGCACACAGGGAATATAGTCAATAATATTGTAATAACTATGTATGGTGTCTGATGGGCACTAGATTTATCCAGGTGATCTCTCAGCAAGTTATATAATGTCTAATCACTGGCTTGTACACCTGAAATTAATATAATATAAAATGTCGATTGTATTTAAAAAATAAAAATTGTTTAAAGTAAAATTTTTTTAAAAGATAAAGTAGATCTTATATACAATATAAAACAAAGCCACCTCTCCAGGGCTGGAATAAACTGTTTTCCATATGCACTCACAGTTCCATGTTTTTCTCTATAGCGCTCGTCACATTTCAAAATATTATTTATACTATGATTGTTTGCATAATGCCTATATCTCCCCATTAGACCATCATAACATAAGTATTAAAACCACAGGTCTTTGTGTTAATCACTGTATTCCCATGATCTTGCCTGATACAGAATATGTACTCATTCAAATTTGCTCAAATTTGGTGCACACATAATGACAGAAAAAAGAGATGAATGCACATTAAAAATGCAAGTAAAAATACCAACTATAAACAACACATGTATTTGGGATGGCAAGTTCAACCCATTTGTAATGTCTGTAAGGATCTTAAACCTTTGTTCAGGTTAAGGGAGAAAAGACAACCTGGAGGAGAAATGTTTGTCGCAGTTGCCCCATCCTGTGTGATAGTTCATTCCCCAATCAGATGTAAACCAGGAACATAGGTATATTATGTACTAAGAGCATGGTATGATGCACAACTTATCTCGAATATTTTTACTACATATTTTCTGTTGAGGGTCTGTGAGCTTTTTGACCAAGAAAAAAGTAGGCCATTTTTATTTCAGAAGTGTTAGCTACCTCTCACTTCATCTCACATGTTCCTGCTTCATGTTCTTCTTTTTCCTCCTCCTCATCCAACATGACCCCATCTGTGAGGATTTTGTTCTCCACAGAGGCATAAAGAGCCCTCACTGCCATGGCTTGCTCATCTCCAATCTCATTGCCTCTCCTCTTAGGCAGGTAAGAGCACTGCTTACCTGGTTGGAGTTGGGCAAACATCCACTTTATGGATATATATACAATGGATCCTCAAGAGCCCATCATCCCTGGAGCTGTAGGATGGGGCCCCTTTAATACCTGATATGACAGGTAACAAAACAGAAAACTCGAACATAGTAGTTTGTGGAATAGGAGAATACCCAGTGCCAACTGACTAGGACAAATTAAAGGTTCACTGACATTTCACTCAACCAAAGTCATTCTTTTTGCTAAAGAGATATTAGCTATCTACAAAATGGCTATCTTGTGGTTCTATTCATTTTTGCTGCTACAATCAGCACAGCAGAAGGCTAATGTGGGATACAATGTCACCAAGAATGCCACTGATTGTTCCTTTAGGGCAACAGAACAAGCCCAGGGTGCCTGATTGAGAGTTCTTGGAGCTGCCTGCCATGAGGAAATGGTCTTATGGATGAAATGCTCAGAATTGGGGAGCCCATCTTGCATTTCAGGCCTGTTTCCCAAAGTCTAATGGTCATCCTGTGTGTGTAGTTAAGTTTCAGATGTGCAAGTTCAACAATAGCATATTTTTAAATTTCTCGTGGGCCTTTATGCAGAGCCTTCATAAGACACACTATGAGTCTCAAACAGGGAGACAGGGCTTACAGTGTTTCCCAACCTTATTTGACCAGACAATCTTTTTGTCATGGAGTGCCTAGATGCCCAAGTACAATATTTCCAAGAACAGATTTTCAGAAATGCTACCATGGATATTCATGACAGGAGTCGGAGGCTTTCCCCAGAAATATTTTGAAATACATTAAGGGGCCTTTTGTGTCTGATTCTTCTGCAGCATTCACATGACTTTCTCTTTTGGCAAGCAGATTGCCAGAAGAGAAAGAAAGCCTAGAACTGTTAGAAATACAGTGCTAATTTTGTTCTTAATTGATTGTGTTCAACAAGGCTAACTAGAATAGTGAATCTTGTAAAGTGAACCCCCATTTGCACCATCTCCCAATATAAGTTTTCAGGTATGTTTTCTTTTTTTTTCTTTTTTTATTGGCTTAATATAATAAGATTTTATTTATGTTCAGTTAAAATCCAAATCAGTTATTCTTTCCTTTTTAAAAAAATTTTTTTCTATTACTATTCTTATTACTGTCATTCCAATTTTCTCCCTTTGGCCTCCTCTGCCCAGCCAACCCCCCACTCCCACAGTCAACCCACACCCTGTTGTCCATGTTCATAGGCCATTCATACATGTTATTTGACAAGTCCCTTCCTCTTCTGTCCATCATTATCCCCCTCCTCTCTCCTCCCTGGCCACTGTCAATCTGTTCCATGTTTCCATGTCTCTGGTTCTATTTTGCTCATTAGTTTTTTTTTTTCATTAGATTACTCTTATAAGTGAGATCATATGGTATTTGTCTTTCACTAACTGGCTTTTCACTTAGCATAATATTCTTCATTCCACCCATGCTGTTGCAAAATGTAGGAGTTCTTCTTTCTGCTGCATAGTGTTCCATTGTGTAAAAGTACCACAGTATTTAATCCACTCAACTACTGATGGACACTTAGGCTGTTTCCAGCACTTGGCTATTGTAAATAGTATTGCTATGAACATAGGAGTGCATAAGTTCTTTTGAAGTAGTGTTTTGGGATTCTTAGGGTATGTTCCCAGCAGGAGAATTGCTGGGTCAAAAGGCAGTTCCACTTTTAGTTTTTTGAGGAAATTCCATACTGTTTTCCAAAGTGGCTACACCAGTCTGTATTTCTACCAACAATGCACTAGGGTTCACTTTTCTCCACATTGTCACCAGTACTTGTCTGTTGATTGGTGCAAGGTGACATTTCATTGCGGTTTTAATTTGCATTTCTCTGATGGCTTGTGATGTTGAACATTTTTCATATATTCATGGGCCATCTGTTCACCTCCTTGGAGAAGTGTCTATTCCAGTCCTTTACCCATTTTTTAATTAAGTTCTTTGTCTTCATAGTGTTGAGTTGTATGAATTCTTTATATATTTTGGAGATTAAATCTTTGTCTGATGTGTCATTGGCAAATATGTTCTCTCATATGGTTGGTTCCCTTTTCATCTTAATGATGTTATCTTTAGCCATGCAGAAGATTTTCATCTGATGTAGTCCTATTTGTTTTTTGTTTTCCTTTTTACCCTTGCCCTAGGAGATATATCCGTGAAAATATTGCTGTGTGGAATATCTGAAATTTTCCTGGCTATGTTTTCCTCTAGGACTTTTATGGTTTCATGGCTTATGTTTAAGTTATTTGACCTTTTTTTTTTCCTGGTGTATGGTGTAATTTGGTGGTCTAGTTTCTTTTTCTTTCTTTTTTTTTTTTGCATGTACCTGTCCAGTTCTCCCAACACCATTTACTGAAGAGACTATTTGTAGTCCATTGTATCCTCAATGTCCCCTTTGTCAACTGTTAATTGACCATAGAGACATGGATTTATTTCTGAGCTCTCTATTCCATTCCATTTATCTATGTCTCTGTTGTTATAACAGTACCAGGCTGTTTTGATCATAGTGGCCTTGTAGTATAGTTTTACATCAAGTATTGTGATCCTTCTAATTTTATTCTCTTTCTCACAGTTGCTAAATCTATTCAGGTCATTTTTGATTTCTCATAAATTTTTGGAGTATTTGGTCTAGATCTGTGAAATATGCCATTGGTGTTTTAATAGGAATTGTACTGTATCTATAAATTGTTTTGGGTAGTATGAATATTTTAATGATGTTCATTCTTCCAATCTATGGACACAGTATGTGTTTTTATTTATTTGTATCTTCCTTGATTTCTTTCTTCAGTGTTCTATAGTTTTTCAAGTACAGGACTACCTCCTTGATTAAATTTATTCCTGGGTACTTTATTTTTCTTGTTGCTATAGTAAATGAGATTTTTCTCCTAGTTTCTCTTTCAGATAGTTCATTGTTGGTATACAAAAATGCTATCAATTTATGATTATTGACTTTGTATCCTGCTATGTAGCCAAATTTACTCATTCAGATGAGTAGTTTTTTGGTGGAGACTATAGGATTTTCTATGTACACAATCATGTCATCTGCATATAATGACAGTGGAAAGGATTTACTTCATCCTTTCCAATTTCAATGCCTTTTATTTCTTTTTCTTGTCTGACTGCTGTGGCTAGAACTTCCAGTAATATATTGAATAAGAGTGGTAAAAGCAGAAACATTGTCTTGTTCCTGATATTAAGGGAAAAGCTTTTAGTTTTTGCCCATTGAGTATGATCTTAGCAGTAGGTCTCTCATATATGACCTTTATTATGTTGAGGAATGCTCCCTCTATTCCTAATTTGCTGAGTGTCTTTATCACAAATGGGTGCTGGGTTTTATCAATTGCTTTTTCGGCATGTATTGATATGATCATGTGATGTTTGTCCTTCATTTTGTTTATGTGATATATTATGTTTATTGATTTGTGAATGTTGTACCATCCTTGTATCCCTAGGATAAATCCTACTTGATCATGGTGTATGATATTTTTAATGTATTGCTGGATCCAGTTTGCCAATATTTTGTTGAGGATTTCAGCATCTATGTTCATTAGAGATATTGGTTAGTAATTTTCTTTCTTTGTTGTGTCTTTACTTGTTTTAAAATTAAGATAATACTGGCCTGATAAAACAAATTTGTGAACCTTCCCTCTTCTTGAAATTTTTGCAATTGTTTGAGGAGAATAGGTGTTAGTTCTTCTTTGAATGTTTGGTAAAATTCACCTGTGAAACCGTCCAGTCCAGGGCTTTTGTGTGCCAGGAGTTTTTTGATGACTGCTTCTATTTCACTAGTTATCAGTATTCAGGCTTTCTGTTTCTTCCTGATTCAATTTTGGAACATGCTATGTCTCTAGAAATTTATACATTTCAGCCAGGTTGTCTAATTTCTTGGCATATAGTTGTTCCTAGTAATTTCTTACAATCCTTTGTATTTCTGTGGTATTACTTCTCCTCTTTCATTTCTGATTTTGTTTATTTGGGATCTCTCTCTTTTTTTCTTGATGACCTGGTTAAAGGTTTGTCAGTTTTGCTTATCTTTTCAAAGAACCAGCTCTTGGATTCATTGATCCTTTCAATTGCTTTTTTAGTTTCTATGTCATTTAACTCTTCTTTGGTATTGATTATTTTCTTCCTTCTACTAGATCTGGGCTTCGTTTGTTGTTGTTCCTCTAGTTCTTATAGATGTAGGATTAGGTTGTTTATTTGAGGTTTTTATATCTTCTTTAGGTAGGCCTGTATTGCTATGAACTTCCCTCTCAGGACTGCCTTTTTGTGTCCCACAGGTTTTGAGATGTTGTGTGTTCACTTTCATTTGTTTCCAGTTACTTTTTTATTTCATTGTTTAATAACCTGTTTGTTATTCAGTCTCCATTTATTAGAATGTTTTTAAGTTTTTTCTATGAAGTCAGTTTCTAGTTTCAATCATTGTGATCCAAGAAAATGCTTGATATGGTTTCAATTTTCTTGAATTTGTTGTGTCTTGTTTTGTGTCCTATCATGTGGTCTACCTTTGAAAGTGTTCCATGTGCATTTCAAAAGAATATATATTTTGCTTTTTGGGGGGTGAAAGGTTCTGTACATAGCAGTTAAGTCCATATGATCTAGAGTGTTGGTCAATGCCACAATATCCTTGTTGATTTTTTGTTTGAAAGATCTATCAATTGTTGACAGAGTGGTGTTAAAATCTCCTATGATAACTGTGTTGTTGTCAATGTCTTTCAAAGTCCTCCAACATTTTCATTATTTATTTATGTGCTCCCATGTTGGGTGTATATATGTTTACAAAGATTATATCCTCTTGTTGCACTACTTTCTTAAGTATTATGTAGTGACCTTCCCTCTTTCTTATTAGGGCCTTTGTTTTGAAGTCTATTTTATGTGATATAAGAATTTAATGTCTGCTTGCTTAGAATGCTTTTTCCCATACCTTCACTTTCATCCTGTGTAGAACTTTTATTCTGAGGTGGGTCTCTTGTCAACAGCATATGTGCAGGTCATATTTTCTTATCCATTCATCTGCCCTATGTATTTTGATTAGAGCCTATAATCCCTTCACATTTAAGGTTATTATTGAGACATACTTATACATTGCCATTTTCCCCTTTTTATCTATGTTCCTCTCCCTCTCTCTTTCTTCATCTTCTTAAAGCAATCCCTTTAGCATCTCTGGCAATGCTGGTTTGGTGGAGATGCACTCTTTTAGCCTTTTTGGGGGGGGGTCTGGTAAACTCCTCTTTTGCCTTCCATCTTAACTGAGATCCTTGCTGGGTAGAGTAGCCTTGGTGGCAAGCATTTGCTTTTCATTACTTGGAACATTCTGTTCCATTCCCTTCTGGCTTTTAGTGTTTCTGTTGAGAAATCAGCTGATAGCCTTATTGGAACTACCATGTATATGCAGCTAGCTGTTCTCCCTAGCTGCATTTAAGATTCTCTCTTTGTCTTTAAAGTTCACCATTTTAACTATTATGTGTTGTGTAGTGGGTTTGGATTCATCTTGTTCAGGGCCTCGTGTTTCCTGAACTTGTGTTACTTTTTCTATCACTAAATTAGGGAAGTTTTCTGTCAATATTTTTTTAAACAGTTTATCTATCCCTTGCTCCTTTTCATCTCTTTCTGGTATCCATATAATGCAAATATTGTTACATTTTATGTTGTCTTGAAGCTCTCTTAAATTGTCTTCATTGTTTTTGTTCTTTTTTTGTTCTGTTGCTCTGACTGGATGTCTTTTTTTCTGCCTTGCCTTCCAACTCGCTGATTCAGTCCTTTTCTTCATTAGGCTAGTGTATTAACTCCTTCTAGTGTATTCTTCATTTCCGATATTGTATTCGTCATTTCCTCCTCATTCTTACTCATAGTTTCTGTGTCCTTTTTCATGCTGATATATTTCCCTTTAAGTTCCTTGTAGTTCTTTTTGAAGTACTTTGGCATCCTTATAACTATTATTTTGAACTCTATGTCTGATAAATTGCTTGCCTCAATTTCATTTAACACTCTTTCTTGGCATTTCTCCTTCCCTTTCTATTGGAGGTTGTTTCTTTGACTCCTCATTTTAGGTGACTCTTTTTGTTTGTTTCTGCATATTAGATTGATCTGTTTTGACTCCATGTCTTCATGGTGTGGCCTTCTGTGGTAGGGGACCTGTGGGACTCAGTGATGCAGTCTTCTTGAACTCCTGAGCTGTATGCTCTAGGGATGCCGTTTATGCAGTTTATGTGGGGTCTACTGTTGTACTTGGCTTTTGGCTGTTGTTGCCTCATTCATTGGTAGGTTCTCTCCTCCAGCTGGCTGACTGAGAGTCAAAACCACCACCACATCTTGTGGTGGGGTTAAGGATCTTCCAGGAAAACCACCGTTAACCACTTCACCTGAGGTGATGATGGACAGTATTGAAAGAAAATTTAACTGAAGGAAGACAGTCCAAAGCTCCCAAATTCAAAGTCTCCACCACCTTCCTACTCTCTCAGTTCTTCAGATATGTTTTTAGAGATAGGATTTTCCTTCTTTGGCCAAGCAGAGGGGACAAGCAGCCATTCCAAAGCAAGAGTCCTGTCCTTTCAGAAATGGGAGTGCTTCTTTCTGCACTGTGCCTGACACCCTTCCTTCATAACCCAACTTTTCTTTCTAGCTTTGGAAATATTCAGTACTTTCCCAACATCTAAAAATTATCCTTTCCTCTCCACTAAGTCAGAATTTCTCTCCTATCTAAGAAGACCTTTATTTTCAAGTTGAAGCTTCCAGAACAGAATCATTATATAAAGAGTTTCTTATAATTTTAGTATAAGATATAGCATAAATAAGTTGAATGCCTTAGTAAGTAGTAGGGACAGTGAAAAGTTAATTGGGACTTTATCTTTTAAATAATTAGTTAATAATATAACCTTGTGTGTTTACATGCAGTTGAGTCAGCTCTGACGCCTGGCAACTTTTTGAATGAATGACATCCACAATGTCCTACCTTCAACAGCCCTGCTCAGCTGCTGTAGTCTCATGCCTGTGGCTTACTTTATAGAGTCAATCTGTCTCACATTAGGTCTTCCTCTTTTCCTACTGCCTTCTGTTTCTCCCAGCATTATTGTCTTTTCCAAAGAACGCTGCTTCCTCACCATGTGCCTAAAGCAGGGCAGCTTCAGTTTTGTCATGTTTGCCTCCAGTGACCATCCAGGACCCATTTGTCCATCTTTCTGGTGGCCAAGGGTATCCATAGAGCTCTCCTCCAACACCATATTTCAAATGAATCAATATTTTTCCTATTAGCTTTCTTCACTGTCCAAATATGGCATCCATGCATGTAATTGGGCACATGAGGGTGTGGATGTCTTAGCCTGGTCTCTAATGACACATGGTTTGAGAGTTCATGTTTTGGTGGCTCATGTATTTGGTGCAGGTCTTAAAAATGGGGGTATATTATGTGAGGTTTAGCTCAGGAAGAAGTTCTAGGTATGAGCTCCCTCTTGATTGTGGGTTGTTGGCCAAGAGATGGAATTATTAACAAGGTTATGTTTCAGCCTCTCATACTGGCTTTGATGTAGGGTTTTTGTTTGTCACTGAGATAATTATTTTTTTCAAAGGAAATTGTTCCATATGTAACCTTATATTTGTTGTGGTCATGATTGGGGAGTTTAGGATCTGCCTAAATTGCCATCTGAACCAAAACTCTCCTTCTATTTAAGAGTGACCCTCTTTCTATTTAAGAGAACCCTCCTTCTATTTGAGTGTTCTGGACTTGACACTGAAAGTAAATGCAACACAAATGTGATAGATAGGTAGATATAATATAAATAATTTATATTATTATAAATTATTTATTATAATAAATAATTGTTAAATTATTATTATAATTTGTATAATTAATCTATACATAAATATGTAAAATATATAGTATATGTGTATATGTGTGTACAATATAAATGTATATGTATATATACATAAATTTATATATATGTATATACATATATATTTTTTATTTACCCATTCTCCAATCAATAGGTACTTAGATTGTTTACATACCTTAGGTATTGTGAATATTTCGATGAACATGAGAGTATAGATATCTATTCATTATAATGATTGATTTCATTTCCTCCAGGTATGTACCCAGAAGTAGAATTACTAGATCACATGATAATTCTATAGTTAATTTTTTAGGAAACTTTATATTGTTCTCCATACTGACTGCACCAGTTTACATTCATACCAAGAGTGCACATCTTTTTATCCCCACCTGAGGATATTTTTTAATTGCCTTTAGAGAAAGAGGGAGAGAGAACAGCATCCATATGAGAAAGAAACATCAGTTGGTTGCCTCCCACACATGTCAAGACCAGGATCATCCACACCCAGACAGGGGATCAGACCCACAACCTACGTTTGTGCCCTGAATGGGAATCAAACCTGCAACATCTCTATTACAAGATGATGCACCAACCAACTGAGTCATACCATCTAAGGCTTCCTGTCTTTTTTATAACAGCCATTATAACAGGTGTGAGATTATATCTCATTGTGGTTTTGATTTGCATTTTCTTGATGGTTAGTGCCATGAGCACCTTTTCATGACCTTGTTGGCCATTTGTATGTCCTCTTTGGAAAAATGTCTATTTAGGTCCCTTGCCCATCTGTTGTCTTATTTGTTTTTTGTGTGTGGGTTGGGGGTATTGCTATTGAGTTATAAGTGTTCCTTGTATATTCTGGATATCAATGCCTTATTGGATGTGTGGTTTGCAAATATTTTCTCACATTTGATAGGTCGTCCTTTCATTTTGCCGATGGTTTCCTCTGCTGTGCAGAAGCTTTTTAGTCTGATGTTATTGCACTTGTTTTTCTCTACTCTAGTTTTGTTGCCTTCACTTTCAGTGTCAAATCCAAAACATCATCACCAAGACCAGTATCAATGAGCTTAATCCCTGTTTTGGGGGGGGTTGTTTTTATTTTTTTAATTCTTTACATTTTAATATTATTTTTGTAGTTTGATTTTACTATTTAACTTTTTATTATTACTTAATGAAGGGTAAGTTTGTACAGAAAGGGAAACACATATTTTTCTGACTCTATCCTTTTTTTTTCAGAAATAGGTTTATTTTTTTCTTCCAATCATCATTTTATTTATTTATTTATTTATTTATTTATTTATTTATTTTTATTCAATTATAGTTGTCTGCATTTTCTCCCCATCCTTCAACCCCACCCCAGCCAAACCCACCTCCCTCCCCCACCTCTACCCTCCCCCTTGGTTTTGTCCATGTGTCCTTTATAGTAGTTCCTATAAACCCCTCTCCCCACTATCCCCTCCTCACTCCCATCTGGCTATTGTTAGATTGTTCTTAACTTCAATGTCTCTGGATATATTTTGTTTGCTTTTTTCTTTTGTTGATTATGTTCCTGTTAAAGGTGAGATCATATGGTATTTGTCCCTGTTTTCTTCAAGGAATTCTACACTCAGGTTTTACTTTTGGGAGTTTTGCAGTTTCAGGTCTTATTTGAATTGTTCTATCTTTGAGCATCAGGAACACTTTCAGGGAGGTTGCTATGTTCTCTTGACATACCACCTAGTCTTTGTTTTCTGAGTACTTACTTAATTTCTGGTAATACAAAATGCTACAGGCTCTGGTGTATGTTTCCTGCCTCAGCCCAAGGAATCAGTTATTTCTCCCAAAAACTTTGGTTTCTATTACTGAATTGTATAAAATATAAGCTTCTTAAAGACAAGAATCTTGGTTTTTTACCATATTTCAATATCTATAAGTATGTCCAGCACCAAGTAAACACTGGATTAATTCTTGCAGAATGAATACTTGAATGACTGCAGGGGTATTGTAACTTTATTCAATGTCCCAATAACCTCTACACATATCATACCTTAGTTAATAATCTGTAAGAAAAAGAAATGATGGGCTTGTGCTCTGGTTGCTGTCTGCCTGTTTAACTTCTTTGTGGCTTATTAAAATGGGTATAATAAAAACACCTAACTAGTAGAGCTATAATGAGCTAATTAACTCAACCCATATAAGGTACTTAGAACTATACTCGGCACATGGCAAATTCTTGATAAATATTAGATATTATTATTATTATTATTATTAATGTGCTATACAAAAATATGACCTGCATGCTGATTTTTGGCTCTTCCATGTACTGTACATGAGAGCACCTATTGATTTATTCTAATTCTCCACTTCAATCTGTTAATCAGAGTCAAGGCTAGCCTTCATCTCACCTTGTACTATAGTTGAAAGAATGGAAGTAATCACACCTTCAGACCCAACTGAAAAAAAAGAGTCAGACAACAAGTAATAACGTAAGCATGACTCCTTACCAGTAACACTGGCTTTTATTATTAAGCATCGACCTGAAGCCTAAATGAGCTATCTAATCCTTCCCCTAGGCCTAGGCATAGGACCTGCATGGGGATGGTAGGCTCCACAGAGTGTCAAAGAAAATGATGCTTCCTTACTTTCAGTTCAGACTAGAATGTCCAAAAAACAGGCCAAAGATGTACAGCACATTTTAAGAAACTAACCCTGCACAGGAGAGAATTGCAGACCAGTGAATATGAGACTTAGGCTGAGTTGTTATTCAGAGAAACTACCCTTCCTCTCATGTGGTGAAACCAGTGAGGAACAGAATAAGGACAGCACTTTCTACTCAATGCTTTGGTGTAGGATGATGTTCTCATTACATAGACTTGCACTAATGACAGGAGAAGAAGAAAGTGGTCCTTCATAGTTCCTACCTCCTTCCCATAATGTGGAATCATAGAAAACCCTTCCCACCATAGAACATGATTTTGTCACGTGTAAAGAATTTCAGTCACTGAAAAAGTCCCTCTGAGTCACCTGAACCAGAAAAATGTGCAGAAATCTGATTTTTTAATTTGTCTCTTTTTAAACTTTAACTGCATCCTTAGGCCTAAAACAAATATTATGCATGGAAGTCAGTTGCTTAGCATAAGGGCAGTTTTGTTTCCATTACATAAATTCAAGTTAAGATAGGTCAGGAGACTTAGGTAAAAAACATAGGCTTCCCTCTTAGTGTGGACCACCTGACCAGAATAGTGCTTTTCCCAGGCTTCTATGAATGGACTGATTGGCATGAATATGCCTAAAGACATTAAACTAAAGAATCAGGATTACAAGTAGGTCATATTTTATTGGTCAGTGCAGAGTGTGAGTTGGTGTTTGGAGTCCGATGCTGAAAATTTTGAGGCTACTTTGGACTCAGTAGGAAAGAAAAGATCACTGAGAAATCTGCCACCCTTTTGAGAAGGCAGAAGAGTGGTAAGGTCTTCATTTTTGTAATTTTTGTATATTCTAGTGAGTGTCAAAGGTTGGCTCTCGTGCTGCTTTCCCCACTTTCTGAATTCTCAAAAGGTTCAAATATCTGTTGCCTCTTTCTTTGATGGGCATATTCATGGGAAAGTGAGCTATAAGACAGGATTTATTTAAAAAATTCAAAAGCTCAAGTAACTACCAGGAAGACAACATAACTAAGCCAGAAATGTAAATTGATTATAAGAACAATAAAATGAACACTTACAAATCTGCCACCAAATGAAACAAGCAGCATATTACCAAAACCACGGAAGCTCCTTATACGCCCATCTACAATAGTATTCCTCATATTCTTCCCCCCTAGAGAAAACTACAAATTAATTGCTTTTCTTTTTTGGTTTGCAATATTTCCTAAACACAATTATTGTTAGTTTGTATGATGGGGTACTTAAAGAAAATGGAATCATATTGCACTCATTATTCAGTTACTTACTTTCTTTGTTGAACATCCCTAAGATTTTCAGTTTATATGTTTCATTCACCCTCTCTTTTATACGTTTCCAAATTATATACAATTAATTTTTCTATTCTATTATTGACAGATGTGTGGGCTGTTTCCAGAATTTTACCATTACAAATAATGCTGCTGCTATAAATAAACATTTACATGACTCTGGATGCAGATTTGCAAGCCTTTCTCTAGAGTACATTCTGAGAAACAAATTTCTACATTGCAGGGAATATGCTTTTTCAGCTTTGCTAGGTAGTGCCATAGTGTACTGGGACATGTGCCATTTGTATGGAGTGTGCCATTTGTAATGGGAGTGTGTTGTTTTAAATGCCCACTTGCCATATAGGAGAGCTCTCTTATTCCAGACCTTTAGCAGCACTTGGTATTGTTGGCATGTTGATTTTTGCTAAACCAGTGAGTGTTTGGAAAAAAGTATCAAACCAGTGAGGGAAAGCATCTCATCAAAATTTGAATTTGCATTTTTGTGACAAATGAGGTCAAGCATCTTTTTATATTTTTAGAAATATTTATATTTTCTTTTCCTGTGCAATGACTAATGATGTCTTTGTATTTATTTTATTTTATTTTTTCAATTACAGTTGGCATTTAATATTATATTAGATTCCAGTGTACATCATAGTTGTTAGACGTTTATAACTTGTGAAGTCTTCCCCTGATAAGTCTAATACCCACCTGGCATCATACAGAGTTAATACAACATTATCGACTCTATTCTTTATACTATTCTTTACATGTCCGTGACAATTTTGCAATTACCAATTTGTAACACTTAACCCTTTTTCACCTAGCCTCCAAACTCCCTTCCCCTCTGACAATCATCACTTTGTTCTCCATGTCTATGAGTCTGTTTCTATTGTTTGTTTTCTAGATTCCACATGTAAGTGAAATAATATGGTACTTGTCTTTCTCTGTCTGATTTATTTCACTAAGTATAACCCTCCAGGTCAATCCATATTGTCACAAATGCTAAGATTTCATTCATTTTTATGGCCAAGTAATATCCTATTGTATTTATGTACCACATCTTCTTTATTCAGATGTCTATCGATAGACACTCTGGTTGTTTCCATATCTTGGATATTGTAAATAATGCTGCAGTGGACATAGGGATGCATATATCTTTTCAAATTAAGTATTTTGGATTTTTCCCAGTAAATACCCATAAGTAGAATTACTGGCTCTTAAAGTAGCTTTATTTTTAATTTCTAGAGGAAGCTCCATACTGTTTTTCAAGTGGCTGCACCAATTTGTGAGCCCACCAACTGTTCAGGATTCCTTTTTCTCCACATCCTTATCAACACTTGTTTGTAGATTTATTAATGATGACCATTCTGACAGGCGTGAGGTGATATCTCATTGTGCTTTTAATTTGTGTTTCTCGGATTAGTGACTTTGAGCATATTTCCACATGTCTATTGGCCATCTGTAGATCATTCTTGCCAGAATACCTATTCAGGTCCTCTGATCATTTTTTAATTGGATTTTTTATTTGTTTGTTTGTTTGTTTGTGTTAAGCTGTATGACTTCTTTAGAAATTTTGGATATTAACCCCTTATCAAATGTATCATTGGCAAATATTTTCTCCCATTTAGTAGGTGGGCTTTATATTTTGTTAATGTTATTCTTTGCTGTGCATAACACTTTAAGTTTGATATAGTCCCATTGGTTTATATTTTCTTTCGTTTCCATTATCAGAGGAGATATGTCCAAAAGAATATCACTAAGAGCAATGTCAGAGTTTATGGCCTATGTTTTGTTTTGCTTTTTCCCTAGGAGTTTTATGGTTTCAGGTCTTACAATTAAGCCTAATCCATTTTGAATTCATTCATGTATATGGTATAAAAAGGTGGTCTAGTTACATTTTTTTTGCATGTATCTTTCCAGTTTTTCCCATATTGTTTGTTTTATAGACTGTCTTTACTCTAAAGTATATTCTTGCCTCCTTCCTCTTAGACTAATTGACCAAATAGACACAGGTTTTCTAGGCTATCTATTCTGTTCCATTGATCTATGTGTCTGTTTTTATACCAATGCCATGCTGTTTTGATTACTATAGTCTTATAAAATAGTTTGATAGCAGGTAGCATGATTCCTCCAACTTTGTTCTTTTTTCTCAACATCACTCAGGCTATTCAAAGTCTTTTGTAGTTCCATATAAATATTATAATTTGTTCAAGTTCTGAGAAAAATGCCATTGGTATTTTAATAGGAATTGCATGGAATCTATAGATTGCATAGTATACTATAGACATTTTATTTACATTAATTTTCCTATCAATGAGCACAGTATATATGCTTCCATTTATCTTTATCTTCTTCGATTTCTTCAGTGCCTTTTCATTTTTTGAGTACAGGCTTTTTACACTTTTGGTTAAATTTATTTTTAGGTATTTTTGATGTAATTGTAAATGAAGTTGTTTCCTTAATTTCTCTTTCTGATAGTTAATTTTGATGTATAAAAACACAATCAATTTTTAAATATTAATTTTGTATCTTACTACTTTAGTGAATTCATTTATCAATTTTAATAGTTTTCTCATGGAGTCTTAGGATTCTCTATATACAATATCACATCATCTGCAACAAATGACAGTTTTACCTGTTCATTCCCAATTTAGATGCCTTTTATTTCTTTTTCTTGTCTGAATGTTGTGGCTTGGACTTTCATTGCAATGGTGAATTAAATTATAAAAGTAGACATCCTTATCTTGTTTCTGACCTTAAGGAAAATACTTTTAGCATTTCCTCATTGAGTATGATTTAGCTGTGGATTTATCATATATGGCCTTTATGATGTTGAGGTATGTTCCCCCTATTTCCACATTGTCGAGAGATTTTATCATAAATGGGTGCTAGATTTTATCAAATGCTTTTTCTGCATCTACTGATATGATATGATTTTTATCCTTCATTTCATTAATACAGTATGTCACATTAATTGATTTTGAATATTGAACCAAACTTGCATTCCAGGAATGAATCCCACTAGATCATTGTGTATGATCTTCTTATGCATTACTAAATTTGGTTTGCTAATACTTTGTTGAATTTTTGCATCTATGTTCATCAGGGATACTGGCCTATAATTCTCTTCTTCTGTAATGTCTTGGTCTGGTTTTGGAGTCAAAATAATAATGGCTTTGTAAAATGAGCTTGGGAAACTTTCCTACTCTTAAAATTTTTGGAATAGTTTGAGAAGGACAGGTGTTAGTTCTTCATTGAATGTTTGGTAAAATTCACATGTGAAACCATCTGCTCCAGATTTTTGTCTGTTGAGAGTTTTCTAATTACTAATTTGATTTCATTAGTAGTTATCAGTCTGATCAAATTTTTCTGTTTCTTCTTGATTCACACTTGGAAGATTATGTTTCTAGGAATTTATCCGTTTTCTCTAGATTGCCCAATTTGTTAGTATATAATTGTTCACAGTATTTTCTTAGAACCCTTTGTATTTCTGTGATTGTCACTTCTCTTTCATTTCTGATTTTGTTTACTTTGGTCCTCTCTCTTTCTAAATGAGTCTGGTTACAGGTTTATTAATTTTGTTTATCTTTTCAAAGAACCAGCTCTTGGTTTCATTGATCTGTTCACTGTTTTTTAATCAATTTCATTTATTTCCACTCTCATCTTTAATATTTCCCTCCGTCTACTCATTTTGGGCTTTGTTGTTGTTTTTAGGTGTAAGTTTAGATTTTTATTTGAGATTTTTTTGTTTTTTAGATAGGTCTGTGTTCCTATGAATTTTCCTTTTAGAACTGCTTTCACTGTTTTCCATAGATTTGGGGGTGGTTTTGTTTCCATTTTCATTTGTCTCAAGGTGTCTTTTGATTTCTTCCTTGATCTCACTGTTTACCCTTTCATTGTTTAGTAGCATGTTATTTAGTCTCCGTATATTTGTTTGTTTTCTTTACTTTTATTCTTGTATTGTGTTGGCCAAAACATCTGTAGATTCTTTTTCTGTAAAATAAACCATATGGTTTTTTCCATAAAATAAAAGACACATTTTTAATTTTGACCCATAGCTTTATTTATTTGGATATTTTGAGTATGTTAGCTATCTCCCACATGGTATAACATGTCTCAATTTGATTGCTGTCAACTCTTCTACCAGATCATGGAGTATCGTCCAGCAAGAAATCTCCAGCACAAAAAACTCCACAAACCATTTTTGACGTGTTTCATCAGTCACAGCACTTTCTCCACACACTGCAAAAATCATTTTGTGTGTGTTTGAGTTGTGTGTTTTTACCTTTCTTGAAATAATAAAGCATAATATGCCTACACAAAAAAATCACTACTTTTTTTTAATGCTGATATAACAGCTGTCACAGTATAATCTAACAAAATTGTTTTCAGTGAACTTAAAGACAACTAAGCACTACTAGAGCCATCTTATGAAAAGAAAAACAACAAATTTTGGGCCAAACCAATAACTGATTTCTAGTTTCATAACATTGTGGTCAAAGTAGCTGCTTGATACAATTTGAAACTTCTTAAATTTATTGAGACTTAGTTTGTGGCCTCACATTTAGTCTTTCCTGAAAAATATTCTATGTGTGCTTGTTAACAAAGCTGCTTTGGGGTAAAATGCTATAAAAATATCAATTACATCCATCTGGTCTAATGTACCATTTAATGCCACTTCTTCCTTGTTAATTTTCTGCCTGGATTGTCCATCCATTTATGACAATGGGATGTTAAAATCTTCTACTATAACAGTGTTACTGTTGATCTCTCCCTTTATGTCTGTCCACTTGCCTTACATATCTAGGTGATTGTACATTGTGTGCATAAACGTTTACAAGGCTTATATCCCCTTCTTGGATTGATTTCATTATCATGATGAAATATGCCTCTTTGTCTCTTAATATAGACTTTTTCAAATGTCTATTTTGTGTAAGTATTGCAACCCCAGCTTTTAAAAAAAATTCCATTTCTTGAAGTATTTTTTTCCATCCCTTCATTTTCAGTGTGTCTCCTATGTGAAGTGGGTTTCTTGTAGACAGAGTATGTATGGGTCTTGTTTTCTTTTCCATTCAGCATTTAATCTATTTATATTTAGAGTGATTTATTTTTATCCTCACCCAAGGACATTTTTTCCATTGTTTTTAGAGAGAGAGAGAAAGAGAGAAACATCAGTGTAAGAGACAAACATCGATTGTTTGCCTTCTCATATACACTCAAACAAGTGATGAAACCTAGAGCCTGGGTATATGCCTTGGCTGCGAATCAAACTCACAAACTTTCAGTCTATGGGACCATGCTCCAACCAATGGAGCATTTCTGGAGCCACACTGACCAGGGATAAAGTGATTATTGATATGTGTATAGTTATTGTCATTTTATTATTCATAAATATGTTCTATTTTCTTTACTTCTTCTTAAAGAAGTCCCTTTAAAGTTTCTTGTTATAGTGGTTTAGTGATGATGAACACCTTTAACTTTTTCTTATCTGGGAAGTTACTTATTTTGCCTTTGATTCTAAATGATATCCTTGCTGGATAAAGTAGTCCTGGGTGTAGGTCTTTGCTTTTTATCACTTTTAACATTTCATGCCAATCCCTTCTCACCTGCAAAGTTTCTGTTGAGAAATCAACTGACAGTCTTATGGGAGCTCCCTTGTAGGTAACTAACTCCTTTTCTTTTTTAATTTTATTTTTTATTTTTAAGTATATCTTTGTGATTATGCTATTATAGTTGTCCCATTTCTTTTTCCCCTTTATCCCCCTCCATCCAGCACCCCACCTCCCTCCAGCACCCTCCTCCTTACTTCATGTCCATGGGTTGTACATATAACTTCATTGGCTTCTCCATTTCCTGTACTATTCTTAACCTCCCCCTGTCTATTTTGTACCTACCATTTATGTTTCTTACTCCTTGTACATTTTTCCCCCATTGTCCCCCGTCCTACTCACCACTGGTAGTGCTCCATGTGATCTCCATTTCTGTGGTTCTGTTCCTATTCTACTTGTTTGCTTAGTTTGCTTTTGTTTTTGTTTTAGGTGTGCTTGTTAATAACTGTGAGTTTGCTGTCATTTTTACTGTTCCTATTTTTTATCTTCTTTTTCTTAGATAAATCCCTTTAACATTTTATATAATAAGGGCTTGGTGATGATGAACTCCTTTAACTTGTCCTTATCTGGGAAGCACTTTATCTGTCCTTCCATTCTAAATGATAGCTTTGCTAGATAGAGTAATTTTGGATGTAGGTCCTTGCCTTTCATGACTTCAAATACTTCTTTCCCGCCCTTTCTTGCCTGCAAGCTTTCTTTTGAGAAATCAGCTGATAGTCTTATGAGAACTCCTGTGTAGGTAACTGTCTTCTTTTCTCTTGCTGCTTTTAAGATTATCCCCTTACCTTTAATCTCGGGTAATTCAATTATGGTGTGTCTAGATGTGTTCCTCTCCTCGGATCCAACTTCTTTGGGACTCTGACATTCCTGAACATGCATGTCTAGTTCCTTCACCAGATTGGGGAAGTTTTCCTTCATTATTTGTTCAAATAAGTTTTCAATATTTTGCTCTTCCTCTTCTCCTTCTGGCACCCCTATGATTTGGATGTCGGAACTTTTAAAGTTTTCCCAGAGGTCCCTAAGCCTCCCCTCATTTTGTTGAATTCTTGCTTGTTAATTCTGTTCCAGTTGAATGTTCTTTCTTCCTTTTGTTCCAAATTGTTGATTTACTTCTGTTCACTCTTGGTTCCCTGTGTATTTTTCTTTATTTCACTTTGCATAGCCTTCACTTCTTCCTCTATTTTGCATATGTACTCAATCATTTCTGTGAGCACCTTATTGCCAGTGTTTCCAACTCTGCATCTGATAGGTTGGCTATCTCCTCGTCACTTGGTTGTTTTTTCTGGAGTTTTGATCAATCCTTTAATTCGGGCTTTTTTTTTTTTTTTTTTTTTTTTGTCTCTGTGTACTGTTACGTTGTAAGGCAGGGAGTCTTAGGTATTCGCCTGGGTGTGGTAACCCATTTCACTGCACTGCAGTGTTGTGTGTAGTGGAGGGGTCAGAGAGGGAACAATACCCTTTGCTCAGCTCTTGCCCCACTTTCAGTCACTTCCCTCATTACCCACAGCAAATTATGCCCTTCTGGGGCTGATTCCTGGGTAGGTGGGTTTGTGTTTGTTCTAGGATCCCATTGGCCCCTCAAACAGATTCTCCTGTGAGACTGGGAGTTCCTTCCAGCACCGCAACCCCTGCAGATTTTTACAGCCAGAGGTTTTGAAGCTTTAGTTTCCTGCACTGGAACCTTGGGTTGTGCAAACTGTCTTGCTCTCCAGTTGTTCCCCCCAGTTTATCTGCACACAAATGGGGGACCACCCAGTGTGCTAGCTGCCACCTCACCTGCCTGATCCACCAGTGGCCACCATGCTGGGCATCCTCTCCACTCAGGCTTCCCATTTCCACCCCTCCTACAAGTCTGGAATAATGTTTTTTCTTTAACTCCTTGGTCGTTGGACTTCCATACAGTTCAATTTTCTGGCAGTTCTGGGGTTTTGTGTTTTTTTTGTTTTGTTTTGTTTTGTTATTAAATTGGTTGTTATCCTTCTTTTGATTGTGTGAGAAAATGAAGAGTATCTACCTTCACCTCCATCTTGGCCGGAAGCTTTCTTCAGTTTTTTAAAAGATATTTTTATTGATTTTAGAGAGAGTAGAAGGGAGAGAGAGAGAAGCATGGATGTGAGAGAGAAATATCGATTGGTTGCCCCTAGTATGTACCCTGATCAGGGACTGAGTCCACAATCCAGTCATACACTCTGACTAGGTATCTAACCCATGACCCCTCAGACTACCAGATGTCATTCCAACCAACTGAGCCATACCAGCCAGGGCCTAACTGCTTTTCTTTTGCTACTTTTAAGATTTTCTGTTTGTCTTTAACCTTTAGTATTTATCTATAATGTGTTTGGTTTGGGACTGTTTTGGTTCATCTTATTTTGGACTTCCTGTGCTTCTTGGATCCGTGAGACTTTTTCCTTCACCAAGTTAGGAAAGTTTTCAGGTATTAGTTTTTAAAATAATTTCTTAATCCTTGCTCTCTCTCTTCTTCTTCTGGTACCCTTGTGATGTGAACATTGTTACTCTCGATGCTGTCCTAGAGTGCCTTAAGTTAGCCTCATTTTTAAAATTCTTATTTCTTTTTGCTGTTCAAATGTGATGTTTTCTGCTACCTTGTCTTCCAAATAGCTGATTCAGTCCTTTGTTTCATCTAAGTCTTCTGTTGATTCCTTTCAGTGTATTCTTTGTTTCAGTTCACGTATTCTTCATTTCTGACTGTTTATGTTTTTAATCTCTGTTTTTACATTTCCTGTCTCTTTGTTGAGGTTTTCACTAAGTTCATCTATTCTTCTCCGAAGTGCGTTGAGCATCTTATAACCAGTATTTTGAACTCTAGATTTGATAGATTGATTGTCTCCATTTTATTTAGTTCTTTTTCTGGAATTTTGTCCCAGCTTTTCATTTGGGACTTGTTTCTTTGTCTCCTCATTTTAGCTGCCTGTCTTTGTTTTTTCCTATGCATTATGTAGCTCTGTTATGTCTCCCTGTCTTGACATGGTAGCCTTGTATAGTAGGTGCCCTGTGGGGCCCAGTGGCATGGTCTCCCTTGTCACCTGAGCTGGGTGCTACAATAGTGTCCCTTGTGTGGGTTGTGTATGCCTTCCTGTTCCAGTTCAGCCTTGATAGCTGTTGGCAGTTTAGTAGGTGATTTTTGACCCTTAGTCTGTGTGGCAGCAAGGATTAGCCACAATCACAGCATACAAGCTGCTCTGATGCTTCAGAGTGTGATTTGCCTCAGCAGACTCTGATGCCTGCTAAGACCAGCCTTTGGTTGTGCATTTTGTAAAGCTAATTGGGTGGTGTTCTATTTTGGTCTGTAGCCAGCCTTTGTTTTGCTACTGGAGCCTCTTAGGAGGAGCTCTTGGGCAGGCCAAAGTCAACAGCTGCCTGTGTTCAGCCTTGGGTCCCCTAGTGTGACCTACAAAGCAATCTAAGGTTGGCAGCTGCCTGTGCTAGGTCTGGAGATTTGTGGGAGAGGCCATACTGCAAACTGAGGCTTGTTGCCATCAGTACTGGGCCTGAGACCACTCAGCAAGAACCACAGGTTTTGCAGAGTTCAGCTGCTGCCTGCCTGGGGTCTGTTGACTTTTGAGAGTTATTAGGAAATCTGTGCAGACCAAGGCCAGCTGTCCATAAGGCACAGCTCCTGAAAGAAACTCAGACTGTGCATGATTTGGGTGGAATATGGTCTCAGGGAGTCACCATGGAGGAGCCAATGGTGTTCACCAGGTTAATGCAAATTCAGACTGGGCACTAGTGCTAGACTTGAGGCCTGTCATCAAGAGGTGCAGGATGCACGGAAACCAGTTGTCACCTTACTGGGACCTGGGGTCTCTTCAGAATTTTTAAGAAAGTCTGCAGCAAGGGTGGAGGCTAGTTGCCTGCCTCTCAATAAATCTGAGACAGTGTGAGACTTCTGGGGAGGAGGGTCTTAGAGAGTCATCGGTGTGGAGCAAGCTGTGTTCACCTGGTTAGTACAGATTCGGATTCGTTGCCCACTTATGCATTCAGGCAGTATTGGGGGAGGGCTCAACACAGGAAAAATGGTTCCTTCCTGGTAGCTGTCTGGGAGGAGGGCTTAAATCTACTCAGTTTTTCCAGTATGTCTCTGTCACTCCTTAAGCCGCCATCCCTTTCCAGGAATACACAGTGAGTGCCTGTGAGTAAGCGAGTCTTTGTGTGTGCCCTTTAAGAGTATGCCTGAGCCCTGGCCAGGTAGCTCAGTTGGTTAGAGCGTCATCCCAGTGCACCAAGTTTGCCAGTTCAATTCCTGGTTAGGGCACATACAAGAATTAACCAATGAATGCATAACTAAGTGGAACAACGAATCAACCTTTCTCTCTCTCTCTCTCTCTCTCTCTCTCTGTGTGTGTGTGTGTGTGTGTAAAAATTCAGTAAATAATAATTTTTAAAAGGAGGACACCTAGGACTCCAAAAGCCCTCCATTTCACTCAGCCACATTCCGTGCTGATTTTCACAGACGAATGTTTTGCGGGCTCCTCTTCCAAGCTCAGATGCTCTGGGCTGAGGACCTTAGTGTGGGGCTGGGATCCCTCACTCCTCAGAGTGGTCTTATGCAGCAGAGATATCCCTCCTGATAAACTGCCACATGTAGCTGTGGGACCAGCCATTTTCCATCTCCACCCTTCCTACTAATCTCAATGTGCTTCTTTTTTATGCCCTTAGTTATATTTGCTTTGTTCAACTAGTCTTCAGGTGGTTCTCCAGTGTGGTGGTTCTATAATTTAGTTGTAATTTTGATGTGGTTGATGGAGGAGGGGAATATAGCATGTACTTACTCCACCATCTTGATCACTACATATATATACATTTGTTTTTACTATCGAATGTTTTGTCTAAATTTCTGTTGTTTCTGAGTCAGAAGATGGCAGCAAGATAGGTGGGAGCAGAGTCCACTTCCCCCTGTGAACGGGTGAAACATCTAGCCGATCTTCTGAGGAACAGAGTAAACAGCCAATGGTATCCCAGCATATATGAAGATTGGAGGCCAAAAATTGTAGAGGACATTGAAAAATCAGACAGCAAGGAGAGTGCTTCAGGACAATAAGTTCCCTGGGAGCAGCACAGGGACCAGGGCAGCTGCAGCCCCAGGCCCGGCATCCAATGGGTCTGCTGCAGGATTCTTGGGACAGAGCCAGGTCAACGGCTTCCTCCCCTGCCAAACAAGGTTTGAGCAGCACCAGGAGGCACCTGGATGGGGAGAATAAGGACAAAGTGGCAAACACACAGGGGTGGTGTGCACCCACTGAGACTGTGAATGCCAGCTGGGAAGAGTTGGGCAGTCATGGCCTGGTCAGTCCCTGGTCTGGTTGGAGAGTTGGGCTGTGTGAGAGGCCAGGTTCTTGTTTGAAGTGGTAGGCTTGAATAGGAGGAATTTTTCAAAAAGAAAAAGAGAAAAAAGAGGCACTCAGCAACCGTTTGGAGAATTCTCTGCAGCAGCACCCCCTCCACCTACTGTGCCCCTATCCCCGCCTGGCCTCACACTCATACCTGAAGCCCCAGGGATGGTGCTCACCTGAAACTGTGACCCAGCAGCTGCCCATCTTACCCCATTAGCAGAGGCTGAGTGCTCAGGGACAGAGTGCCCCGGGATGGAGCACACCTGACCCCACCACCCAAAGGCACCTTGAACCCAGCACCTGTGCCCCAGGGGCAGCAGCAGAAGAGGCATGTGCCCTCATCTGCAGTGGCAGCCACAGCAGCATCCCTGCCCTAATAGGGCTGACTGGCTCTCTAAGAAGAAGGCGGAGAAGCCCCTGCAGAGGAGAGCTGCAGGGTTCAGGGAGTCAGCAATCCCCAGAAAGACTTAACTCAGTGAGGGGACTGAACTACTCTGAAGGGACTCTGAGAGTCCCTAGCATCTAGGACAGCAAACAGCGAGAAGGAGGTGTGTGACTTGCCCCTAATTGGTGCACCTCAAGGACAGTGCAACTGGTGGACCAAAGGCCTAGGCTGGGTGCAGAAGGACAATGGGGGCCCTGCAGTGAACTCAGAAACTGGGCTAGAGGCTGAGCATCTGTGAAGAGTGCAGCTCAGGAAGGGAGAAAAGCAAAACCAGTACTCCCTCAGCCTACTGCAGCCAGGAAGACCAGCAAAACCAGCTTGGCTGGTCTGAAGCCAGCAAGAGGCTTTTTTATTTATTTTTAAAAATTCTTTCTTCCTTTCTCTCCTTCTTTCTTTTTTTATTCCTTCTTCCTTTCTTCCTTTCTTTCCTTTTTTATATCTTCTTCCTTCCTTCCTTTTTTTTTTAATTCCCACAAGTGAGACATTAAACCTGGAGCTGTGAAAGGACCAGAGAGATAGACCCAAAGAGGGGGCATCCCAACAACTGAGACAGTAAGACAAATTTCACTTTCCTACTCCAGAGAACTTGCAAGTTATCATATATTTGTATTATTGATTTTTTTCGTTATTCATACATCTTTTATTTTATTTTTAGTATTTTTGTATTTCTCTTCTTTCTGTTTAGTCTTCTTTGCTTGGTCTGTTAAATTGCATTGTTTGACTGGTTTCCCTTGTTCTTCCTTTCATAGTGTTTTTTAAATTTCCCATCTTTCAATTCACTTGTGTTCCAATAGCACACTACTCTAGGTCCTATACTTCCTATTCTTGTTATTCAGATCACATAGATTATTTCATATGATTGTTGCTCCGTTACTATTATAAATAATTGCTGTTCCATACAATTATAAATACTACTGAGCACCCCTTCTGGATCATATCTCACTTCACTGTTTCCTGAACTTTGTTACTGTTGTGGTTAACTCTATTCTCTCACACACTACACCTATTTTCTATCCTTTACTCTAACTTTACCTCATAATCTGACCTCCCACAAGCCCACTACTTTCTAGATCCAACTTACAATCCTCCCCCTCCTCCACAGCTAACAAGAGTCTTATCTTCTTTCCACCCTTTCTAAAAAGTGGCTAGTTGGGTGAAATATCACAGTTAACACTGTACATATCCAAAGGATCTCCTATCTCTTCTCTATGGGCTGGTACTTCAAATATCAGAATACACTCCTGCTGTCTTAAACCATTTTGCTTTCCCCCTCCAACTGATCACAAAAAAGAGTAAGTGAGAGCTGTGAACACCAGGATACCAGCTGGAAGAGGAAACCCACCAACAAAGGAACCACCAGCAGATAACAACGGAAGAAGGTGAAGGAGGGAGTGGAAGCCACACTAACCTCAACCCAGGACCAATCTGGCAATACAAAGAAATGGTGGAGAAATTACCCAGGACAAAAAACTGAACAAGAGCAAGAGAGAGAATCCTCAAAACCTTGTACACACAGAAGAACCAGCTTCAACACAACCTGCCCACACCTGTGCAACAGTACAAGATGTGGTGGATGGAGTGACCCTCAGTTAACTGGCTAGAGGGAAGGACCCACCAAAGAAAGACCAACAACAATCAAAACCCAAAGACATGCAGAAAGTCAACATAAATGACAGCTCAAGACCAGTGAGCTCAGGAGATTAAGGAGATTGCACCACTGAATCTCACAGGTCTTCTACCATAGAAGTTCACATCATAAACCCAGGGAGTCAGAACAGATCAATTTAAGAAGCAGAGGCTAACAAGAAGAGTCTCACAAACAATGGGAAGACAAAGGAACAATCCCCAAATGAAAGGAAAGGAGGAAGCCTCAGAAAGAATGCTAACTGAAAAAGAGGCAAGTCAACTATCAGATACTGAGTTCAAAGCAATGGTTATCAGGAAGCTTACTGAGCTCTCTGAGCTCAAAGAGAACTACCAGAAACTACAGGGAAACTACAATGAACTCACTGCAAACTATATCAACATGAAAAAGGAAATAGAAACTATCAACAAGGGCCAAGAGGAAATGAAGAATACAATTTCTGAACTGAAGAACACAGTAGAAGGAATTCAAAGAGGGCTAGATGAAGGAGAGGATCAGATCATCAAACTGGAGGACAAGGTAGGAAAAAAAACACCCAGAAAGAGCAAGAAAAGGAAAAGAGGCACAATTTACAATGGCCAAGTGCTGGAAGCAACCTAAGTGCCCTTCCGTAAATGAGTGGATCAAAAAACTATAGAACATTTACACAATGGAATACTATGCAGCAGAGAGTAAGAAGGAGCTCCTACCATTTGTGACAGTGTGGATGGAATTGGAGAGCATGATGTTAAGTGAAATAAGCCAGATGGTGAGGGACAAATACCATATGACCTCACCTTTAACTGGAACATAATCAATGAAAGAAAAAAGCAAACAAAATATAACCAGAGACATTGAAATTAAGAACAATGTAACAATAGACAGAGGGGAAGGGGGAGAGGACAATGGGGGAAATGGTTTTCTGGAATTACTATAAAGGACACAGGGAGAAAACCAAGAGGGAGGGTGGAAGCAAGGGAGGGAGGTGGGTTTGGCTGTGGTGGGGGAAAATTGCAGACAACTAATTGAACAACAATAAAATAATTAATAAAAAATAAATTTATATTGTGGTAAGGACATTTAAGATCTTAATATCATCTAGAATGGTTTATGTATAGTGTGAGAGAGGGATCTAATTTCATGTTGTTCTGTATGGAAAAACAACTGTCACAGCACCATTTTTTGGATAGTATATATTTTCTTCACTCATTTACAGCCCTAGTGTATTCATATATGTTGGTTGTGCTTATACATGGGGTTTGCTTCTGGATTCATTATTCTCATAGTAGTTTAGTTATGTATCTCTATGACACAAAACACTATCTTGATGATTATACCTTCATAATAAGTGTCGATACTGGGCAAAGTACGGTCCCCATCTGGTTCTTCAAGGTGTTGTTATAGATCTTTCTTATTTCATAGAAATTTTAGAATCATATTTTCAAATTCCTTTTCCCCCTGAAATTGGGAATGGATTAAAATTGCATTGAATCTAAAGATCTTCTAGGAGAACTAATATCTGCATAATACATTTCCCATTAACTTAGTAATTTCTAGAGTTTTATAAATTTTTATATACTATGCACTTTAAAATATATTATCCCTAGTAAACTTGTATTTCTTTTTTAATTCTCATAGTTATTATTCTCTTTTTTCTTGAAATGAACAGGATCTTCAGCACTGTTTTGAACAGTAGTGATGGTAGGAAGCATCAATGTCTTGTTTTTTTAAATCATAAATACATCTAAAATTTGTCCATTACATATGATCTTATAGTTTTGTTTCTAAGCTAATTTCAAGTTGAAGATACTTATGTTGATCCATAGATAGATAGATAGATAGATAGATAAAGATTCATGTTAGGCAGATAGATTTTGATAAATATATATATTTGCTAATGGTTGTTGAAATTTGTAAGATTTTTATTTTATTGTTAATCCAGTAATTAACTTTTTAGTTGATATTCTGAAGTCAGACCATCTCCGTATTCTAGAATAAAGATCCTTTTTATTATGAAAAGTTTGTAGTACATTTTTATTCATTCAGCTCTGTTTTATTTAGAATTCTTGCATAATATTCTCTAGAGAAATTGACTTGTAAATTTCTTGTTTTATCTTCATCATATCTGTAATCAAGGATATGCTTGACTTAAAAAGTAGTTGTACAGTTTTATTTCTCTTTCTCTGTTTCTCCTCTTTTTCTTTCTTTCTGGAAAAACCGAAGTTAGGTAAGAGTTATCTGTTCTTTGAAATTTTGGAAGAACTCACCTGTAAAATCATTTGAACTTGGGCATATTATAGAAGTAGGTAGGCCTTTAATTATCATTGTGATTTCCATTCTAATTTTCTATTTTTATGTTATGCCAAGCATTTATTTTTTCCATCTTTCAATTTTATTGACACTGGGTTCACAGTTATTCCTTTAATTTCTGTATTTAGTTATTTCCCTCTTCTCACTCTATGTTTTGTTTTCTTAAATGTTTTCTCCTTTGGATACGTAATGAGTCTTGCCAAAGGTTTGTTTATCTTTTATTTTTTCAAAGTACTGACTTTTGCTTTTGTTAATGTTCATTTTTTTCCTCTCCATTAGGTATTTTTTCTTACAATCAGTGCATCCTTACTTCTATATATCTATCCATTTGTTTTATTCCTTTTCTCAACTTCATTTTAAACAGTTCTTATTATAGTGTAATTGAAGTAGAATAACTGTGCATATTTATAGTGCACAATTTGATAAGATTTGACATATGTGTAAAACCATGAAATGATCATATGTGTAAAAACAGTGAACACATCCAGCACAGCAAAAAGTTACCTCACACCCTTTTGAAACTAAACTTGCCCTCCCACTTATTTCAGCACCTAGCGCACAGGTAAACACTAATCTGCTTTCTGTAACCATGAATCCTTTGTATTCCGTATCATTTACATAAGTTGAATAATAATGTATGTACTCTTTTTCTGGCCTACTTTACTCAGCATAATTATTTTAATTTTCATCTACATTGTTGTATCAAGATAGATGTTGTATCTATAGTTAATTTCTTTACATTGCTGGGTAGTATTCCATTCTGCAGATATACCTGTTTCAACAAATTGACTATTGACCAGTTGAGGTACATTAATAAAACATTGTCTCTCAGTTTTATTATCATAAGTAAAATCTCTATGATATTCCATGCACAAGTTTTGCATTAACATATACTCTTTTCTTTTGGGTAAACATTCGCAAGTGGAATAGCTAGACCATGTGTTAGGTGTAGGATTTATTTTTAGGAAACTTCGAAAATGTTTTTCCAAAGAAACTGCATCATTTTACATTCCCAATAGCATAGTATGGGTGTTTTAGATCTTCTATTACTTTGGGAACACTTGTTGTCAGTCTTTTTAATTTTAGTCATTCTAATGACATGTAGTAGCATCCCATTATGAAGATATATGATCATCTTTCCAAAACAGGAGAAGATGGCGGTGAGGTAGGTGGGAGTGGAGCCCAGTTCTCCCTGTGCCCAGCTGGAACATCTAGCTTATCTTCTGAGGAACAGAGTGAATAGCCAATGGAATCCCAGCTTACATGAAGTTTGGAGCAAAAAATTGCAGAGGACATTGAAAAACAGACAGTGAGGAGATTGTGCTGGGATGGTAAGGTCCCTGGGATCTGCAGGGGTCCAGGGCTGCTGTGGCCCCAATGCCTGCTGCAGGATATGGGGAGGAGAGTTAGATCACCAGCTCCCTCCCCTACCAGAGCAGGGAGGGCAGCCTGGCACTAGGAGGGATCTGGATGCTGGAAGTCACTGGGAGGAATACAGACAAAGTGGGAGACCCACAGGGTGGTACACATCCACTGGTACAGTGGATTCCGGCACCAGAGAAACTGAGGTGCCAGGCAACACCTGGAGAAGGCAGAAGTTGGGCCGAGTCAGACCCTGACTCAGATAGTCGCCAGACTGGTTGGAAAGTTGGGCTGTGCGAAAAGCCATGTGCTTATTAAGAACTGTGGGCAGCTGCTTTGTAAGGAACACTAAGAGCAGCAGCTGGCTCGCCCTGGGGGTGATTTTAGCTGTGTGTGCCCAGAGACTGAGTGGCTAAGTGGAAATGTGCGTGGGAGCTTGTCTCGCGCTGCGCACCCAGAGGCTGATTGGAGCCTCATGCCAGAGACTGAGTGGCTGAGTGAAACAGCGCAGGGCACATTGACCCATGCTGTGAGAGCTGGGTGGCTGATTTGAGCCTGGCAGCTCACAGAGGACCTGGGCCAGAGGCCAGAATACTGTGAATATTGTGGTCCAGACCTGTCCCCATCCTCTCAAAACCATAGGAAGGGAGAAAAGCAAAGCCCAACTTCCTTCTTCCTGTGGCATCTAGGAAGATCAGCAGAACTTGCTGAAGAGGTTTAAAGTCAGCAGGAGGCTTTTTTTTTTCTTTTTAGTTCCTCTCTCTTTTTTTTTCCTTTTTTTTTTCTTCCCCCAAGTGAGACAATAAAATGTGGAGTTACGAAGGGTCCAGAGGCAGATCGAAAGGAGGAGCACAAGGCTAACCTCAAAAACTGAGAAACTGAGACAAATGTCACTTTGTTATTCAATACAGCTGGCATTTTATTATTTATGTGTATTTTTTCATTATTTTTACTTTTATTTTTATTAGTATTCTTTTTCATTTCTCTTCCTTATGTTTAGTTTTCCTCATTTTTTTTCCTCTGTTTAAATGCTTTGTTTGACTGGTTTTCTTATTCTCTCTTTCACTTCACCCATGTTCCAATAACACACAACTCTTGATCAGGTACTTTCTATTCTGGTTATCCAAATCATATATTTCTTGGCATATTATTGTTGTTCCAGTACTATTGTAAATAATTGTTGTTCCATACAATCGTACATACTACACAGCAACCGTCCCTGATCTTAACCCACTTCACTTCAATCCACTTCACTTCACTTCAATAATAATAATAACATTATTATTGTTGTGGTTAACTCTATTTTTGCTCACACGATGCCTACTTTCTATCCTTTACTCTCACTATATCTCATCACCTAACCTTGCACAAGTTCTCTGTTTTCTGGATTCAGCTCACAATCCTCCTCCCCTCTAACAAGAATCTTATCTCTCTTTCACCTTCTATAAAAAGTGGCTACTAGGGTGAAATATCACAGTTAACACTATACTTATTCAAAAAAAATCTCCTATCTCTTCTCTACTCACTGGTACTTTAAGTCCCATAAAATATTCTCCCACTGTCTTAATCCATTTTGCCTACCCCCTGCCACTGATTACATACAAGCATAGGTGGGAGCAGCAAACATCAGTATACCTGCTGGATGATAAAAACCACCAACAAAGGAACCCCCAAAAGGTAAAAACCCAAGTACAATGAGACAGCCCACACAAACAGAAGAAAGGACAAACCTACAGCACCCAGACAAGGAGATGAAAGAGAACATACCACTGAACCCCATAGAATTCCTACCATAGAAGTTTACCCTACAAAGACAGCTACCAAAGCAAAACATCACGAAGTGCAGAAACAAATTTAAAAAGTCACCTAAAATGGGGAGACAAAAAAAGAACATGCAATCAAAAGGAATGGAAGACTCCCCACTGAAAGAGCTAAATGAAATGGACGTAACCAAACAATCAGATATAGAATTCAAAATAATGGTTAAAAAATGCTCAAGGAACTCACAGACAACTACAAGGAACTGAGTGAGAACTACATTCATCACAACAAGGAAATAGAAACTATAAAAAACCAGGAAGAAATAAACAATAAAATCTCTGAAATAAAAACACATTAGAAGGAATTACAAGCAGGCTGGATGAAGCAGAGGATTGAGTTAGCGAGCTGGAGGACAAGGTAAGGAATCCATCCAGAAAGAACAAGAAAAGGAAAAGAGGCTCAGAAAGAACGAACAAGTGGTAAGGGAGCTGTAAGGCAACATGAAATGTAATAATATCCATATAATAGGGATATCAGAAGGAGAAGAAGAAGAGCAAGGTGTATAAAACCTGTTTGAAATAGTAATGATGGAAAACTTCCCTAATTTGATGAGAGAAAAAGTCACACAAATCCAGGAAACACAGAGAGTCCCGAGCAAGAGGAACCCAAAGAGGCCCACTTCAAGACACATCATAATTAAACTGACAAAATTCCAAAATAAAGAGAGAATTTTAAAGGTAGCAAGGGAAAAAGAGGAAGTCACATACAAGGGAGCCCCAATAATATTACAAGCTGACTTCTCAATGGAAACACTCCAAGCCAGAAGGGAATGGCAAGAAATATTCCAAGTAATGAAAACCAGAGGCCTGCAACCAAGACTACTTTATCCAGCAAGGCTCTCAATTAAACAGGGAGGTCAAATAAGGAGCTTCCTAGACAAAAGAAGTCTCAAAGAATACATCTCCACCAAGCCAGCCCTGCAAGAGATGCTAAAGGGACTGCTTTAACAAAAGGAAGGAAAAGAATTAGAGAAAGAGGAACACAGGTACAAAAATATGCCAATGAATAAATACCTATCAACAATAACCTTAAACGTAAATGGATTAAATGCTTCAATCAAAAGACATAGAATAGCTGAATGGATAAGAAAGCAAGACCCACACATATGCTGCATACAAGACACCCACTTCAGAACAAAAGACCTAAACAGACTGAAAGTGAACAGCTGAAAAAATTATCCCAAGCAAATGGATAGGGAAAAAAAAGCCAGGGTAGCAATACTCGACAAAAAAAGGGCCATAAAAAGAGACCCAGAAGGTCACTTCATAATACTCAAGGGAACAATGCACCAAAAAGACGTAAACATTGTAAATATATATGCACTTAACATAAAAGCACCCAAATACATAAAGAAAACATTGGAGGACTTCAAGAAGGATATTGACAGCAACACAATTATAGTAAGGGATTGTAAAAACCCCACTGTCAAAAATGGATAGATCTTCCAAACAAAATATTAACAAAGATATGTGGCATTGAACAATGTCCTGGTTCAAATGAACTTAACTGATATATATAGAGAGCCTTTCATCACAAAGAAGCAAAATACACATTCTTTTCAAATGCACATGGAACATTTTCAGAGATAGACCACATGACAGGACACAAAACAAGACTCAACAAATTCAAGAAAATTGAAATCATATCAAGCATTTTCTCTGACCACAAGGGACTGAAACTAGAAACCAACCCCAAAGGAAAAAAACCCAAACACTCAAAATCATGGAGACTGAATAGCATGCTATTAAACAATGAATGGGTCAAGAATGAGATTAGGGAAGAAATCAAAAACTTTCTGGAAACAAATGAAAATGAACTCACAACAACCCAAAACCTGTGGGACACAGCAAAGGCAGTCCTGAGAGGGAAGTTCATAGCAATACAGGCCTACCTTAAAAAGATAGAAACATTTCAAACAAACAACCTAATCCTATGCCTACAAGAACTCCAGGAACAACAACAAAGACAGCCCAGAGCAAGCAGAAGGAAGGAAATAACCAAGATCAGAGCAGAATTAAATGACATAGAGATTAAAAGCACAATTCTAAGGATCAATGAATCCAGGAGCTGGTTCTTTGAAAAGATAAACAAAATCAACAAGCCTTTAAGTAGTCTCATCAAGAAAAAAAGAGAGAGGATCCAAATAAACACAATTAGAAATGAAAGAGGAGAGATTACAACTGATACCACAGAAATACAAAGGACTGTAAGAAATTACTACAAAGGACTGTATTCCAAGAAATTTGAAAACCTAGGTGAAATGGACACATTTCTAGAAAAATATAATCTTCCAAAACTGAATGAAGAAGAAGCAGAAAACCTGAACAGACCAGTAACAGCAGAGGAAATTGAAGCAGTCATCAAAAAACTCCCAACACACAAAAGCCCTGGGTCAGATGGTTTCACAGGAGAATTCTACAAAGCATTTAAGGAAGAGCTAACCCCTATCCTTCACAGACTATTCGTAAAAATCCAAACTGATGGAAGACTCCCTAACTCTTTTTCTGAAGCCAGAATCATCCTAATGCCAAAACCAGATAAAGACACACGAAGAAAGAAAACTTCAGGTCAGTATCACTGATGAAAACAGACGCTAAAATACTCAGCAAAATATTGGCAAAACGCATCCAGCAATATGTTAAAAAGATCATACACCATGATCAAGGGGGATTCATCCCAGGGATGCAAGGATGGTACAATATTCACAAATCAATAGACATAATACACCATATAAACAAAAGCAAAGACAAAAATCACATGATCATATCAATAGATGTGGAAAAGGCATTTGACAAAGTATAGCACCCATTTATGATAAAAAACACTCAGCCAAGGGGGAATAGAGGGAGCATTCCTCAACATAATAAAGGCCATATATGAGAGACCTACAGCCAACATCATACTCAATGAACAAAAACTTAGAGGTTTCCCACTAAGGTCAGGAACAAGACAAGTTTGTCCACTTTCACCAGTCCTGTTCAACATAGTATTGGAAGTCCTAGCTGCAAAAATCAGACAAGAAAAAGAAATACAAGTTATTCAGATTGGAAAAGGGGAAACAAAACTGTCGTTCTTTGCAGATGACATGATAGTGTACATAGAAAAACCTGTAGACTCCACCAAAAAACTGCTTGACCTAATAAATGAATTTGGCAAAACAGCGGGAAAGAAGGTCAATATTCAGAAATCAAGGGTATTTTTGTATACCAACAATGAAATACTGAAAACAGAAATTAGGAAAAAATCCCATTTGATTTAGCAACAAGAAACATAAAGTACCTAGGAATAAACCTAACCAAGGACGTAAAAGACCTGTACTCAGAAAACTACACAATATTGAAGAAAGAAATTAAGGAAGACACAAACAAATGGAAGCATGTACCATGCTCATGGATTGGAAGAATTAACATCATCAAAATGTCCATACTACCCAAAGCAATTTACAGATTCAATGCAATACCTATTGAAGTACCAATGACATATTTCACAAATATAGAATGAACATTTCAGAAATTTATATGTAACCATAAACAACCCTGAATAGCTGCAGCAATTTTTAGAAAGAAGAACAAAGCAGGAGGGGTCACAATACTTGATATTAAACTGAATTACAAGGCCACTGTAATCAAAACAGCCTGGTATTGGCATAAGAACAGACACATGGACCAATAGAACAGAACAGAGAGCCCAGAAATAAACTCAAGTCTCTACAGTCAATTAATATTCAACAAAGGGGCAGAAGCATAAAATGAAGCAAAAATAGCCTCTTCAACAAATGGTGTTAGGAGATCTGGACAGCAACATGCCAAAAAATGAAACTTGATCACAACTTACACCATACACAAAAATAAATTCAAGTTGGATAAAAGACTTAAATATAAGTTGGAACACCATAAAAGTCCTTCAGGAGAACATAGGTAGGAAAATCTCAGATATTCCACACAGCAACATCTTCACTGATATGTCCCCTAAAGCAAGGGACATAAAGGAAAGAATAAACAAATGGGACCTCATCAAATTATAAGGCTTCTGCATGGCTAAAGAAAACAGCATTAAAATGAAAAGAGAACTAACTATATGGGAAAACATATTTGCCAATGATACCTCAGACAAGGGTTTGATCTCCAAAATATAGGAAGAAGTCACACTACTCCACTCTAGGAAGACAAAAAAAAACAATTAAAAAATGGACAAAGGACTTGAACAGACACTTCTCCAAGGAGGATATAAAGAGGGTGCAGGGACATATGAAAAGATGCTCAGTATCGCTAGCCCTCAGAGAGATACAAATTAAAACCACAATGAGAGACCATTTCACACAAGTGAGAATGGCCATCATAAACAAATCAACAAACAACAAGTGTTGGAGAGGATATGAAGAAAAGGGAACCCTAGTGCACTGTTGGAATTGCAGACTGGTACAATCACTATGGAAAACAGTATGGAATTTCCTCATAAAACTAAAAATGGAACTCCCTTTTGACCCTGCAATTCTACTGCTAGGATTATATCCTAAGAACCCTGTAGCACCAATTCAAAAGAACCTATGCACCCCAATGTTCATAGCAGCATAATTTATAAAAGCTAAGTGCTGGAAGCAACCTAAGTGCCCATCAGTAAATGAATGGATCAAAAAACTTTGGTACCTTTACACAATGGAATACTACACAGCAGAAAGAGAGAAGAAGCTCCTACCCTTTGCGACAGCATGGATGGAACTGGAGAGCATTAGGCTAAGTGAAATAAGCCAGGGGATGAAAGACAAATACTGTATGATCTCACCTTGATCTGGAATCTAATCAACAAAACGAACAAGGAAGCAAAATATAACCAAATACATTGAAATTGAGAACAGGCTGACAGTGACAAGAGGGGAAAGAGGAGGGGATAATGGGGGGAAAGGGTGGAGGATTTACAGGAACAATTATAAAGGACATACGGACAATAACAAAGCGGGGGAGTGGAAACAGGTGAAGGATGTGGAGAGGGCTGGGGTGTTGGGGAGTGATGGGGGGGAAAAGGTGGAAAACTGTACTTGAACAACAATAAAAAATGTTAAAAAATAAAAAAAATAAAAAATAACATCTAGCAACAAAATAAAATAAAATAGCCACATCATTAAAAAAGAGATATATGATCATCTTTCCATGTGTTTGTTGTTCATTTGTATATATTTTGATACAATGTCCAAATCTATTGCTCATTTCTAATGGGGTTGCAATTTGTGAGTTCTTTATATATTTTGGATACAAGTGCTTTATCAGATATGTGATCTGCAAATATTTTCTTCCAGTCTGTGGCTTACTTTTTCATTAACTTAAAAGTGTCTTTCAAAGAGCAAAATATTTTTAACATTTATGAAATCCAGCTTAGCAAACATTTTATGATCATTTTTCTAATGTAGTATTAAGAAATCTTTGCCTACCCCATCCTCACAAAATTTTGGTTCTATTTTTTTCTAGAAGTTGTATTGTTTCAGTTACATTTAAGTCTATGGTCCAAATTGAGTTAATTTTTATATGAAGTATGATGTATAGAAAGAAAATTATTATTTTGCATACATATCTTATTATTTCAGTATGGTTTAGTGAAAACCTAAATAATGCTGAAATAATAAGATACATATGCAAAATAATATGCATGTCTTTTCGTCCCTAAATTTCCTTTGTTTCCTTGTCAAAAATATCAGTTGTCTACATATGTTTGGGTTTTAGGACTAATTCTTTTGATGGATCTACTTCCCTATATTTAAGCCAACCTACACTGTCTTGATTATCATAACTTTATAATAAATCTTGAAAATAAGTAGTATTACACCTCCAAGTTTGTTTTCCTTTTTCCTATACAGTTTCTATGTAGTAATATTAGTATGCTATTAGGTGTTATTTAGTGATTTTGGAACCAGATTGGCAATTTCTATGAAATGCCTGCTAGGATTTTGAATGTATAGGGTGCAATGAATGTATAGGGTAAATTTAGGAGCATTTGCATCTTAACAATACTGAGTCTTCCATCCAATAAACACTTATGTGGGTTTTACATTTCATTTCTGCTAGAATGTTTTTTAGTTTTCAGAGTATGGGAAGCTCACATTTTTATCAGATTTTTCTCTAAGTAGATTACAATTTTACTGCCTATGTTTTCTTCTAGGATTTTTATAGTTTCATGACTTTCACTTAAGCCTTTTATCTATTTTGAGTTTATCCTTGTGTGTGGTAAATTGGTGGCCTAGTTCCATTTTTTTTTCATGTACCTGTCCAATTTTTCCAACACCATTTTTTGAAAAGTGTCTTTACTCTATTGCATGATCTTGTGTCCTTTGTCAAATATTGATTGACCATAAAGACATAGGTCGATTCCTGGGCTCTCTGTTCTGTTCCATTGATCTATATGCCTGTCCTTATGCCAGTACCAGGTTCTTTTGATTACAGTAGCCTTGTAGTGTAGTTTGATATCAGGTTTTATGACATCTCCAACTTGTTATTCTTTCTCAAGATTGCTGAGGCTATTTGGGATCTTTCTTGGTTCCATATGAATTTTTGAGATATTTTCTAATTAGATCATATTTCAAATGTAACTGTCCATGGCATTGCCTTCATTTCAATTTCACATTGTACATTTGTCACATGCAGACAGGAAATAGGTTTTTGTATATTGATCTTCTGTCATGCAATCTTGCTAACTTACTTACTAGTTCTAATTTCTTTTCATATATTCTATCAGGTCTTCTACATAATACTTCTTCCTCTCTAACGCCTTATTGCACTGGATAGAACCTCCAGTCCAATGTTGAATAGGAGTGGTGAGAACAGACATCCCTGGATCTTATGGGAAAACATCTTACATCATTAAGAATGATTTTAGCTGTACATCTTTTGTAGACCACCTTATCAGGTTAAGAAAGTTCCATTCAATCCTGAGTTTTCTCAGTTTTTATTTGGAATAAGTATTGACTGCTTGTCAAATGTTCTTTCTGTGTCTATTGAGATAAGTGTATTTTTCTCTTTTACAACGTTAACATGATGAATTACATTAATTTTTTAAATTTTATGTGGTAAGTTAGTACATACCATAACCATATCATTTTAACCATTTTAAATATACAATTCAGTGGTATTAAGTAGTTTTACAATGTTGTATAACTATTACCAAGATCCTTTCATCATCCCAAACAGAAGTTAAACCCATTAAACAATCGTTCGTCCCTCAGTGCCCGGTACCTCTCTTCTACTTTCTATCTTTATGAATTTGCATAATCTAGGTACTTCATATAAATGGAATCATATATTTTTCCTTCGTTGTCTGGCTTATTTTACTTAGTGATATATTCAAGGTTCACCCATGTTTTCAAGTATCAGAATTTCTACATTGACTTTTGAAGATTAAACCAATCTTATATTGCTTGGATAAGCCCCACTTTGTCATAATACATTATGTTTTCTGTGTATTTCTGAATTCATTTTGCTAAATTTTTATTTAGATTTTTTCACTCATGTTCATGAGAAGTTTGTCTCTTTTTCTGGTTGCAGTATCAGGGCAATGCTCACCTTAGAGAATGAGTTGTGCAGCAGTCCCTCTTCACTTCTATGGAAGCACTTTTCAAGAATTATTATTACAGTCAAACTTCAGTTCTGTAACATCTCCCATATGGAACAATTTGGTTCTTGAACAAGTTGTTCACAGAAAAAATGTCTCTGTTGCTGAACAAACAGGTTCTCAAAGGGTTTCTCGACAACCCTTTCATTCTGATACCTGTATGAGTGATCAGTCACAAGTCTCTCAGGTGTGATTTGGTTTTCAAACAAATCACTTCTTGAACAGCCTTCCAGAATGAATTAAGTTCAAGAATGAATTAAGCTCAAGGTTCCACTGAATTTCTATATTTGACAGAATTGGCAAATGTAACTAATTTAGTCCTGAAGTTTTATTTCAGAAGGTTGTTAATTACAAATTCCATTTCCTTAATAGATATAAGATATTTAAGTTACTTATTTCTTCTTCAGTGGTTTGCATCTCTCAAGGAATTTGTATATTTTATCTGCAATATTTTACTTGTTGGTATACTTCTGTTCATCACATTACCTTGTTATCCCTATGTTATCGATAGATTCTATAATGATGTCACCTTTTTAATCCTTATATTCATCATCTGTTTTGTCTCTTTTTATTTGCTGATAAGTCCAGATCAATATTTGCCAATTTCACTAATCTCCTCAAAGAAACACCATTGTGCTTCGGGCCAAGATGGAGGCGTAGGTAGACACACCGTGCCTCCTCGCACAACCAAAAGAAGGACAACAACAATTTAAAAACAAAAGACAACCAGAACTGACAGAAAATCAAACTGTATGGAAGTCCAACAACCAAGGAGATAAAGAAGAAACATTCATCCAGACCCATAGGAGGAGCGGAGACGGGCAGCTGGGGTGGAAAGGACGTACGGCAAGGTGGCGTCTGGTGGACCCAGCGAGCTGGCGGATTGTGGAATGGGGCAGGCCAGGCTGCAGCTAGCAGACCCCACAAGGTGGTGGCTGGCAGACCCTGCGGCCCCACATTGGCCCATAGATAAACTGGGAGGAACGGCGGGGGGAGTGAAGCAGACCACACAACCCAGGGCTCCAGGGCAGGGAAATAAAGCCTCAAACCTCTGATTGAAAACACCCATGTGGGTTGAGGCGGCAGCAGGAGAAACTCCCAGCCTCACAGGAGAGGTAGTTGGAGAGACCCACAGGGGCCGAGAGCATGCACAAGCCCACCCACTGGGGAATCAGCACCAGAGGGGCCCAATTTGATTGTGGGTAGCAGAGGGAGTGACTGAAATACTGCAGAGAGTGGAGCAAGCGCCATTGCTCCCTCTCGGCCCCCTCCCCCACATACAGCATCACAGCACAGCGACCAGCATTACCCCACCCCAGTGAACACCTAAGGCTCCGCCCCTTTACATAACAGGCATGCCAAAACAAAAAACAACAACAAAAAAAAACAATGGCCCAAATGAAAGAACAGGTCAAAGCTCCAGAAAAAATACAACTAAGCAACGAAGAGATAGCCAACCTATCAGATGCACAGTTCAAAACCCTGGTAATCAGGAAGCTCACAGAATTGGTTGAATTTGGTCGTAAATTAGATGAAAAAATGAAGGCTATGCTAAGAGAAACAAAGGAAAATGTACAGGGAACCAATAGTGATGGGAAGGAAACTGGGACTCAAATCAACACTGTGGGCCAGAAGGAAGAAAGAAACACCCAACCAGAAAAGTATGAAGAAACAAGAATTCAAAAAAAATGAGGAGAGGCTTAGGAACCTGCAGGACATCTTTAAACATCCCAACATCCGGATTATAGGGGTACCAGAAGGAGAAGAGGAAGAACGAAAAATTGAAAACTTATTTGAACAAATAATGAAGGAGAACTTCCCTAATCTGGCAAAGGAAATAGACTTCCAGGAAGTCCAGGAAGCTCAGAGAGTCCCAAAGAAGCTGGACCCAAGGAGGGACACACCAAGGCACATCATAATTATATTACCCAAGATTAAAGAGAAGGAGAGAATCTTAGAAGCAGCAGGAGAAAAGGGCACGGTTACCTACAAAGGACTTCCCATAAGACTGTCAGCTGATTTCTCAAAAGAGACCTTACAGGCAAGAAAGGGCTGGCAAGAAGCATTCCAACTCATGAAAGCCAAGGACATACATCCAAGATTACTCTATCCAGCAAAGCTATCATTTAGAATGGAAGGGCAGATAAAGTGCTTCTCAGATAAGGTCAAGTTCAAGGAGTTCATCATCACCAAGCCCTTATTATATGAAGTGTGAAAGGGATTTATCTAAGAAAAAGAAGATGAAAAATATGAACAGTAAAAATGAGAGCAAACTCACAGTTATTGACAAGCACACCTAAAACAAAAACAAAAGCAAACTAAGCAAACAAGTACAACAGGAACAGAACCACCGAAATGGAGATCACATGGAGGGTTATCAACAGGGGAGTGGGAGGGGGAGAGAGGGGGAAAAGGTAGCATAAGGTAGAATAAGTAGCATAAATTGTAGGTAGAAAATAGACAGGGGGAGGGTAAGAATAGTGTAGGAAATGGAGAAGCCAAAGAACTTATATGTATGACCCATGGACATGAACTATAGGGGGGGAATGTGGGAGGGAGAGGGTGGGCAGGATGGAGTGGAGTGAAGGGGGGGAAATGGGATAACTGTAATAGCATAATCAATAAATATATTTTTTAAAAAGAAACAGCATTGTGTTTCATTAATTTTTCTCTAACATTGTTTTGTTTTCAATTTATTTGATATCCATTCTGATCTGTTTACCTCAGGTTACATTTACTGTTCTTGGTTTTTGTTTTTTTTTTGAAGGTAGAAGTGACATTATTGTCTTGAGACCTTATGTCTTTTCTGTATACATATTTACTATATTAGCAGAATGTCACAAATTTTGATATATTTTGTTCTCATTTTAATTCAGTTAAAATATTTCTAATTTTTAATTTCTTCTTTGACCCATAGGTTATTTATTTATAATGACACTATTTAGTTTCAAAACATATTAATATTTTCCAGAAATATTTGTCTTATTTATTTCAATTTTAATTATAGTTGTCAGAGAACATACTTCTCATAACTTGAATCCTGAAAATTTATTGACACTCTCTAGGATCCAGAATATGATCAATTTGGGTAAATGTCATGTATGCACTTAAAAAAAATACCTTCTTTTCCTTCAGGGTTGAGTGTTCCAAAAACATCAATTACATCAAGATAGTTAATTGTATTGTATAAATATTCCATATTTTCAGTAATTTTCTGTGTACTTGTTCTATCAATTATTGAGAAATATATTAAAATCTCACAGTATAATTTTGGATTTTTTTTAACCTTGTGGCTCTATCAAGGTTTGCTTCATGTGTTAAATATTTATAATTTTTGTCCTCCTGATGAGTACCATTGATTCTTGAACCCTGGCAATTTTTTTTTTTTGCTATAAAATCTACCTAACATAGCCCCTCTAGCTTTTTTATACGTATGGTATATCTTTTTCCATTCTTTTAAAAGTTATTTGTGTTTTTCTATTTAAACTGTGTTTCTTATAGGCAGCACTTGGTCAGCATTACTTTTATTTTCCAACTTGACAATCTCTCCCCTTTAAAGTGATTATTGGTATGGTTATATTAACATTTATCATCTTGCTATCTAAGGTCTATTTGTCCCACCTATTCTTTTTTACTCTTCTTATTTTTTCTCCCCTTTTTTGGATTGAATTTTTTATAGTTCTGTTTTATCTTCTCTGTTGGCTTATTAACTATATCTCTTTAATTTTTAATTTTAGTCATTACTTTAGGATTTATACATGTTTAACTTGTCAACCCATCTTCAGGTGATATTACATCACTCCCTATATAATGACCATATAATACTTTCATTTCTTCTTTCAACCTCTGTACTACTGTCATACATTTACTTTTACATATGCTTTAAACCTCACAATACATCGCTGTTGTTTTGTTTAACACAACAGTTCTCTTTTTTAAAATTTAAATTTTAAAATCTTAAATATTTACTTATGTAATTACCATTTTGGCACCTTTCATTCCTTTGTAAAGATCCAAGAAAAAGAAGAAGATCAAAAATACAAACAATAAAATGACAAAAAACTCACAACTGTCAACAACCGAACCTAAAAAAACAAAAACAAAAACAAAAATGAACTAAGCAAACAACTAGAACTGGAAGGGATTCACAGAAACAGAGATCACATGGAGGGTTGTCAGTGGGGAGGGAAAGGTACAGGGAATAAGAAGCATAAATGGTAGGTACAAAATAGACAGGGGGAGGTTAAGAATAGCATGGTAAATGGAGAAGCCAACAAACTTATATATATGACCCATGGACATGAACTAAGGTGGGGGAATGATGGTGGGAGGCAGGTACAGCACGTAAGGGAATAAAGGAGAGAAAAAAATGGGACAACTGTAGGAGCATAATCAATAACATATATTCAAAAATAAGGATGGAAATTTAACACGATACAACATGGATGAACTTTAAAGACATTCTATTAAGTAAAAAATAAAACAATTAACAAAAGGGAAAAATTATACCATGTGGCAGATAGCCAACATACTCAAAATATCCAAATGAATAAAGTTATTGCTGAAAATGAAAAAATAAAATCCATATTTCCCTCTGTTGTCATTTTCTTTCTATTTGAAAGACTTCCTTTACATATCTTATTCTGCAGGTTTGCTGGTGATGAATTCTTTGCACTTTTGTCTGGAAAGGTCTTTATTTCATACTCACTTTTTAAAGTTTTGTTTATTGGAGGTTTTTTTGCTGGATTTACAATGCTGGGTCAAAAGTTTGTTTCAGTATATTAAAAATGTTGCTCCATTGTCTTCTCACTTGTGTTGATTCTAATGATAAATCTGCACTCATTTTTTTAATTTTAATTTTTTATTGTTATTCAATTACAGTTGTGTGGTTTTTCTCCCCATCCATCCACCCCAATCTGCATTCATTTTTTGTTTCGCTACAGAATGTGTTTGTTTTGCTCTGTCTGCTTTTAAGATTTCCTTTACTGCTGATTTTTAGTATTTGATTATAATGTGCTTTGTTTCATTTTCTTCATGGTTTTGATATTTGGGGCTTATTGAGCTTTTGAGCAATGGGTTTATAGATTTCAGTAAATTTGGGAAAAAAATCAGTCATTGTTTCTTCAAGTATTTTTATGCTACATTTTCCATTCTACTTATGTGTATATTATGTGTGCTTGAAGTTGTTGAGCTTTTCTTTTGAACTTTTCTTTTTTATTCATTCTTTCCCCTCTCCCTGTTTCTCTTCCTATATTTCCTTTCTCTCTCCTTTTACTTCCTTGTTTTTTTATTCACTCTTTATTTTATTCATCTTTTCTTCTATTTTTTATTTTGCTTAAGTTATTTTTTATTGTTATTCATTCTCTTTTCTTTCCTTATATCAGTATTTTATTTTTTATATTTATTCTCATTTATTTTTCATTTTGGATAGTTTTTATTGCTATAATCTCAAGTTTACTAGTCTTTTCTTCTACAGTGTCTAAACTGCCATTAATTCCATCCACTCTATTTTTCATCTCAGATATTGTAGTTTTCTAAAAGTTCAGTTTGAGACTTTTAAACTATTTTTTATGTCTCAATTTAGCTTTTTAAAGATATGAAATACAGCTATAGCTATTTTAATATCCTTCTCTACTAATTCAAATATCTTTGCTAATTCTAAGACAGTTTCAATTTATTTATTTTTTTGCCTTTTCATATGGGTAATACTTTTTGCTTCCTTTTATGCCTATTAATTTTTTATTAGATACCAGTTGTGAATTTTACTTAGTTTAGTGCTGGATTTTTTTCCCTACCAATATTCTTGAGATTTGTTCTGGGATGCAGTTACTTGGAAATACCTTGATCCCTTACTGTCTAGCTTTTAAGATTTGTTAGGCAGTGCCAGAACAATATTTATTTTAAGGCTAATTCATCCTCACTGCTAAGGCAAGACCCTTCTAAGAACATAACCAATGTCCTGTGAATATTTGGTTTTCCAGTCTGGCTGATTATAATAGGCACTGTTGTCTGCACTGTTTTCTTTAATCCACCAACCTCTGCTGCAGGCTGCGATCTCTCCTAATGCAGCAATCTGGAGTAGTCATGGGGCTCATTTTATTTGTTTCCCATTTCTTAAGAATCAATGTCCTTTGTTATCTGCTATGCAATATCTCAAAAACTGCTTTTTGTTTGTTTCTTTGTTTTTCTGGCATTTGTTTTATGTATTTGTTTTTGTTTGTTTAAGTAAGAAGGTAAATCAGTTCCATGTTATTTCTTCCTGGCTGGAAGTAGCAGAAGTCTTTAACTTCTTGAGTAAATTTTTATAAGCTTCTTTATTTACCCTTTATTTATTAAAGCTATACATTTTATGTAAGAATTATTTTAGCATTTTTACATTGATTTGTTTTTATTACAATTTAATTTTTACTATAATTTTTGTGTAGGTCAGGGTTACTTTATGTTTAGGCTTTTGGAATGTTTAAGTTATGTAAGAGAATGTAATTTTTCTGATGTTGATTCTTTTGCTTGCATAAGGATCCTTTGTGAATTAGCACATGCTTAATTTAGGAATGTTTTATATATGACTAAAATAATGCATAGGCTTTTTTCATAACAGTGCTTTTCATATACTCTTATTCTATTAGCTTGAGCCTACAAATCAATTTATTCAGATGTTACATATTTGTGATGATTTGTTTCCTTATTGATGTTATGTGAGGAATATGTTGAATCTTTCATCTACAATGTTTTTTTCCCTGTAACTAGCTGTTGCTCAGGACATTTTGAGCTATATTATCAGGTGCAGGTTAAATGTGTATAGTAATTTTGTCTTTTATTCCTTATTCTTTTGTCAGGCTTATGACTTACCTCCTTATCTGTTCTGACCTTCTCCCCATTCCTTTGTTCCCCCTTCTATTAAAATGGCTACAACTGTTTACCTCTGTTTAATAAGTTCTTTGCTTTTCTTATTCATTGCCTTATTTTCAACCTCTTTATCCTTTTGTTTAAGTTTGCTTCATGTAAAAAATATACTTAAAGCTTGCTTTTAACCCAACTTCAGTCTCTGTCTTTAGATTTTTTAGTTTGATATGTTTATATTTACTGTAAAACTAGTTTATTTAAACTTATTTTCTACCATGTTTTCTGTTTCCTATATAGTCTACCTTCCTCATCCCACCTCCACCCATTGCTAGTTTGAATCTTCCATACCCCACTTTGTTTATCTAAATGGTTGCTCTAATTTATTAAGATGCATATATATTAACATGTTTCTTTATAAAATTCTTTTTTTTAATTTTTATTTATTTTTAAAATATATTTATTGATTATGCTATTACAGTTATCCCATTTCCCCCCTTTCACTCCACTCCATCCTGCCCACCCTCTCCCTCCCACATTCCCCCCCTATAGTTCATGTCCATGGGTCATACATATAAGTTCTTTGGCTTCTCCATTTCCTACACTATTCTTACCCTCCCCCTGTCTATTTTCTACCTACAATTTATGCTACTTATTCTACCTTATGCTACCTTTTCCCCCTCTCTCCCCCTCCCACTCCCCTGTTGATAACCCTCCATGTGATCTCCATTTCGGTGGTTCTGTTCCTGTTGTACTTGTTTGCTTAGTTTGCTTTTGTTTTTGTTTTAGGTGTGCTTGTCAATAACTGTGAGTTTGCTCTCATTTTTACTGTTCATATTTTTCATCTTCTTTTTCTTAGATAAATCCCTTTCACACTTCATATAATAAGGGCTTGGTGATGATGAACTCCTTGAACTTGACCTTATCTGAGAAGCACTTTATCTGCCCTTCCATTCTAAATGATAGCTTTGCTGGATAGAGTAATCTTGGATGTATGTCCTTGGCTTTCATGAGTTGGAATGCTTCTTGCCAGCCCTTTCTTGCCTGTAAGGTCTCTTTTGAGAAATCAGCTGACAGTCTTATGGGAAGTCCTTTGTAGGTAACCGTGCCCTTTTCTCCTGCTGCTTCTAAGATTCTCTCCTTCTCTTTAATCTTGGGTAATATAATTATGATGTGCCTTGGTGTGTCCCTCCTTGGGTCCAGCTTCTTTGGGACTCTCTGAGCTTCCTGGACTTCCTGGAAGTCTATTTCCTTTGCCAGATTAGGGAAGTTCTCCTTCATTATTTGTTCAAATAAGTTTTCAATTTTTCGTTCTTCCTCTTCTCCTTCTGGTACCCCTATAATCCGGATGTTGGGATGTTTAAAGATGTCCTGCAGGTTCCTAAGCCTCTCCTCATTTTTTTTGAATTCTTGTTTCTTCATACTTTTCTGGTTGGGTGTTTCTTTCTTCCTTCTGGCCCACAGTGTTGATTTGAGTCCCAGTTTCCTTCCCATCACTATTGGTTCCCTGTACATTTTCCTTTGTTTCTCTTAGCATAGCCTTCATTTTTTCATCTAATTTACGACCAAATTCAACCAATTCTGTGAGCTTCCTGATTACCAGGGTTTTGAACTGTGCATCTGATAGGTTGGCTATCTCTTCGTTGCTTAGTTGTATTTTTTCTGGAGCTTTGACCTGTTCTTTCATTTGGGCCATTGTTTTTTTTTGTTGTTGTTTTTTGTTTTGGCATGCCTGTTATGTAAAGGGGCGGAGCCTTAGGTGTTCACTGGGGTGGGGTAATGCTGGTCGCTGTGCTGTGATGCTGTATGTGGGGGAGGGGGCCGAGAGGGAGCAATGGCGCTTGCTCCACTCTCTGCAGTATTTCAGTCACTCCCTCTGCTACCCACAATCAAATTGGGCCCCTCTGGTGCTGATTCCCCACTGGGTGGGCTTGTGCATGCTCTCGGCCCCTGTGGGTCTCTCCAACTACCTCTCCTGTGAGGCTGGGAGTTTCTCCTGCTGCCGCCTCAACCCACATGGGTGTTTTCAATCAGAGGTTTGAGGCTTTATTTCCCTGCCCTGGAGCCCTGGGTTGTGTGGTCTGCTTCACTCCCCCCGCCGTTCCTCCCAGTTTATCTATGGGCCAATGTGGGAACGCAGGGTCTGCCAGCCACCACCTTGTGGGGTCTGCTAGCTGCAGCCTGGCCTGCCCCATTCCACAATCCGCCAGCTCGCTGGGTCCACCAGATGCCACCTTGCCGTACGTCCTTTCCACCCCAGCTGCCCGTCTCCGCTCCTCCTATGGGTCTGGATGAATGTTTCTTCTTTATCTCCTTGGTTGTTGGACTTCCATACAGTTTGATTTTCTGTCAGTTCTGGTTGTCTTTTGTTTTTAAATTGTTGTTGTCCTTCTTTTGGTTGTGCGAGGAGGCACGGTGTGTCTACCTACGCCTCCATCTTGGCTGGAAGCCTCTTATAAAATTCTTGAACTTACAAAATTTGTATTGCTCTAAAGAAAAAAAAAACTATGCTAGTTTACTCTTCTTTTTGTTATATTCTTAGTCTGAGCCCACACTTCAACCCCTACATGTTTGTGTCAAACAGAATCTAGTCCTGGTTTAACTAAGAATCTATTTTGTTTTTATTTTTGCTTTTGTAGCACAAAAGTGAGCTTTGCTATTTTATTCACTTACATTCATTTATCAAATATCATATTCTCAAACTTGGTTTCCTTTTAGCTGTAGTACTTCCTCCAGAAGTGTTTTCAGATAGGTCTATGCTGTGGTATTGCCAGAAAAACACACAGAGAGACCAATGGAACAGAATTGAGAGTCCAGAAATAAACCCACATGATATGGGCAAGTAATTTTCAAGAAAGGAGGCACAAACATACAGTAGAGAAAAGAAAGCCTCCCAATAAATGGTGCTAGGAACATTGGAAAGCCACATGCAAAACAATGAAATTAAACTATAGTTTTTTTCTGTACAGAAAAATTAACTCATAATGGATCAAAGACCTAAGTACAATATAAGACGTGACAATAAATTACATAAAGGAAATGGAAGTAAAGGCAAAAATAAATGAATGGACCTATATCAAACTAAAAAAGCTTCTCTGCACAACAAAGGAAACTGACAGCAAAACAAAAAGGCAACCAACCAAATAAGGGAAAATATTGGGTTGGCCAAAAAATTAATTTGTTTTTTTCCTGTAAGATGGCCCCGGTAGTGTTGTCTGTAACTTCATTGGAAACTATTTTGTTTGATTGCATTGTGACAGCTGTCATATCAGCATAAATTTTAAAAACTTATCAAAATTGGTAAGTTTTTTGTAGCCATTTTAATACTGAAGATGGAAGAAGATAGACATCATTTTTGGCATGTTATGCTTTATTATTTCAAAAACGATAAAAACAGAACTGAAACACACAAAAAAGGTTTGTGCAGTGTATGGAGAATGGGCTGTGACTGATCGAACATGTCAAAAATGGTTTATGAAGTTTTGTGCTGGAGATGTTCATTGGATTATGCTCTATGGTGGGTAGACCAGGTGAAGTTGATAGTGACCAAATCGAGACATTAATTGGGAAATACTAATGTTACACCACATGAGAGGTAGCTGACATACTCAAAATATCCAAAAAATAAAGTTATTGGTGAAAATAAAAAATGTGTCTTATGGAAAAAACATGCGGACTTTTTGGCTAACCCAATATTCACAAGTATCAGCTCTGACAAGGGGTTAATATACAAAATAAGGGTCTGGCAGAAGTAAGGCCTGCTTGACTGTGGTTGGTAGGGTAACAATATGGGTGTAATAATTTATAATTTTAATTTGAACATTTCACCTAAAATGTCATATAATGTGCTTGAGTGTGAATTGTTAAGAATGACATGCTTATGATTTTGTAATAAAAGTTTGTAATAAAAAGGGGTGTTATTTGTGCCAGACCCTGTATGTAAAGATCTCATACAACTCAAAACCAAACAAACAATCCAATTTAAACACTGGTCAGAGGACCTGAACAGCCACTTCTCCCAAGAAGACATACAAATGGCCAACACATACAAGGGAAGACCCCCAAAACCTAGAATTTATTTATAAAAAAATTGTCTATACATGTTTAGACTTCATTCTCCTTCAAAGTACTCTCCACTTGATGCTATAGAGATATTTTTTCCCACTGCTCAAAACAGTTTCTGAACTTGTCAATTTGGATGTCTTTTTGTGCTTCTGCGGTTTTTTGTTTCACCTCTTCCACATCGGCAAAATGTTTTCCTTTAAGGACTCTCTTCATCTGGGAAAACAAATAAAAAGTCACATGGGTGAAAGGGGGTAAATAGGGAGGGTGGGGCACCAGGGTCATGCCATTTTTTGGTCAAGAACTGCTGAACACTCAGCGTGGTGTGGGCAGGTGTGCTCATAAATCACCCATCATGAAATGGGCAAACATGTTGAAACTCTTAAAAAAAATGCACTGAAGCCAAAAGCAGCCTCTCACAACAGTGCCAGTTGGCACACTGACACAGATGGGTGCCTAGAACAATCGTCTAGTGAGAGAAGACTGTGCTACAAGGGGACCGCCCTCCAGAAGATAATTCCATTTTTGGGGGGGGTCCTCCCCATATATGAAAAATTGTTCAATTTCACTAGCTATTAGGAAAATGCAAATCAAATCTATAATGAGATACCACCTCACACCTGTTAGAATGGCTATTATCAAAAAGACAAGTAATAAACAAGTGTTGGAGAGGTTGTGGAGAAAACAGAACCCTTGTTCGCTGTTGGTGGGAATGAAAACTGGTATCACCACTATGGAAAACAGTGTGGAGGTTTCTCCGAAAAGTAAGAATACAGTTACCATGTGACCTGACAACGGCTCATCTGGGTAACTACCTGAAATTTTTGAAAACATTTTTTAACCATGATATATGCGCCCCTATATTCACTCCAGCATTATTCATGGTGCCCAAGATATGCAAACAACCAAAGTGTCCTTTGGTAAATGATTGAATAAAGATTCCATACACACAATGGAATCCTACTCAGCCATAGGAAGAGATGAAATACTGCCATTTGCAACAACATGGATGGACCTTGAGGATATCATGCTAAGCAAAATAAGTCCGACAGAAGAAGTTAAGAACCACATGATTTCACTCATGCATGGGGCATAAAACTGAAAGCGTCAAATGAACAAACAAAAACAAAAACAACAACACACAGACACAGACAACAGTTACCAGAGTGAAAAGGGTTGGGTGGGGGGAGGGTAGTAAATAGGAATGTATTTGACCCCCTTTCCAGAGGGTCAAATACATGGTGATGGAAGAAGATTTGACTTTGGGTGGTGTTCACACAATGCAGTGTACAAATCATGAGTCATAGAATTGTATATTCAAAACCTATATAATCTTATTAAACAATGTCACCTGAATACGTTTAATTTTTAAAAAACGGTCTATGCTGGAAACTTTTATTTTTACCTCATATTTAAATGATAGCTATCTTTCTTGAATAGTAATTCTATTTTTGAGATGTCTTATTTTCTCTCTCTAAGCTCATGCACCCTGTGGGTATCAGCTAATTTGTTTAGTAAAGCGGACTCTGGGGAGAAGCTAAGTCCAAGCCTGGGAAGGGAAAATGTGTTTGACCATCTAGCATTACAATCTGGGCTTGACTGTATCGTTTTTTCCACCTCTCCACCAGCTGAACTGAAGTCTAGTCTGGTCACTGCTGTTTCCAAGAAGAGACTCTAGTTGGAGTTTTATACTTCTGGGTACTGAGGAAGAGAGGAGGAGAAGACAATGTTCGGGGGATCCTGCATCACCTACCTCTTTATTAGCTGTTCTCCACCTTACCTGGCTCCAGCACTATTACCCTATCATCCCACAGTTTCTAGGCTTATATTCACTCCTGACACCTCTGGAAGGGAGGATCAGGAAATGCTTTGCATGTTTCTCCTGCCATTCCAAGTACCAGGACTCTCAGAGACTTTCCTCAGGCCATCTGCATACATAGCACCTCACTTCTTCATGTTATCTCCTGCTCAGTCCTTTTTGGATATGGTTCCTTTGTCTCTTGGTTAACCCTGGGAAACCTAGTTTATGTCCTTTTAGTTTGGAAATCTGCGTCTATTCAATACTTATTTGAGGTCTCTGCCATCTGCCCCAGCAGGGATACTGTGTTGGGTACTTCTCAGACCCAAGCATCTAAATTGCAGTTATTGCTGCTCAACGTTTTCCTTTCTACCTGCTGGTCAAACTCAGTTCATTTTGGCTGGACTCACTGCTCTTACATTCTGCTTCCTTACTCAGGGGTCCACAGAAAAAATCCTGTTGGGGGTTGTGAGATGTCATTCACAACTCTTCCTTTTCCCTAACAAAGCCTAAAACAAGAATCTCTTAAGTCTCAGCTCCTGAGGCAAATTGATGACTTTTAGAATTCAGGTGAAATATTCAAGTTTCAACCTGTGACTTTTATGTGTTAACCCAAAAAGTTAAAATATATATCAATCTAAAAAGGTGTCCCCTTTGGAAATTATACCTAGGGAAACCATCTGTCTTTTAGCACACCCTCCACCTCACTTCCTTTCTCTCCAGTGCTGATTATTTATTAGTGGGGCCTGAGATTTCTCTCTGAACAGAGAGAGACACACCAAGAGTAGCTGAGGTCCACAGTGAGCTCAGAAGCTTTTTCTGACTCAACTCAGCACACACCTTTCCTGAGGAAAAGCCATCAAAGGCTCTGGGGTTACTTAGGAGGAGACCAACCAAAATCAAATTTCTTTTAGACACAATCCATAGTGCATAAAAATTAATCAAGTCCTATCATGACTTGCGTTATTCATAATACTTAATGGTCATGTAATAGGAGTTTTTATTCAGCAGTTAAAGTTCATAAGTGTGGGTTTTACATGAAGATGAGTATTATGCTGATGGTTTAATTACACACCTTTTTGCACACCAAAGGAAATGCTTTATGCAGGTTTTGTAATTAAGGAAACTTCTGAGAGAGAATGAACCTAAAGTGAACTGATCTTTATTTTTAAATCAGTAACTCATTGCAAATGTCCAAACCAGGAAATGATACTTGAGGTTAGAAGTTGTTTATAAATAAACAACATGAGCTCTGTCACTGTCTCTCTCACACACACATGCACACAATTTTATAGTTCTCATTCTGCAAATTAACATTATCTGTTTTTTGAACTGAAGTTAGCATTAAGAAGTTATTGGACTTGTCTCTGGTTATATTTTGTTTCCTTTTTTTTTTCTATTTATTATGTTCCAGTTAAAGGTGAGATCATATGGACTTGATGGGAAGATGGCGGCAACATAGGTGGGAGCAGAGTCCACTTCCCCTCAACTGCAGTGAAATACCTAGCTGATCTGAGGAGCAGAGCGAACAGCCAACAGTATTCCAGCATATATGAAGATCAGAGACCAAAGATAGAGGACACTGAAAGATCTGATGGTAAGAAGAGTGCTTAAGGACAATAAGGTCCCCAGGACCTGTGCAGCAACAAGGGCAGCAGAAGCCCCGGCCCGGGTGCAGGGGCTGCTTCAGGATTCTTGGGAGAGAGCCAGGCTGAGCTGTGAGCAGCCAGGTGCTTGTTTGGACCAGGGGGGCTTGAATAGGAAGAATTTCTCAAAAAGAAAAAGAAAATAGAGGCACTCGGGGGCTAGTTAGAGAACTCTCGGCAGCAGCCCCGGCCTCTGGCACCCCTCCCCGCTCTGCCCCTGGACTGTGAACTCGGGATAAGCAGCCCCTGCGCTCATCTGAAGCCCAGTTGCACGCACGCAGATTAGCGGACTGGGGGGCCACACATGAAACCCCGGCGGGGCGCCCACACCTGAAACCTCAGGTGGGTGTGCATCTGGAGCAGAGGCTAGCTGCTCCACCCACAGGCCCAAAACAGCTGACCAAGCGCTTGTGACTCAGTCCCAAAGTGGCCCGCCCACCCGAGAAACTCAAGCCCAAAGCAGCTGGATTGGCTGATCAACGGCCTGGCTGCCTGCCAGGGACCACACTTACAACACCTACCTAACACCTGCACACAGAGCCCTGCAGGGCCTACTGGCTCTCTAGGAGGAAGGCAGAATGCCCAGCAGAGGCAAGCTGCAGGGCTAGGGGAGACTGCATTCCCCGGAAAGACTCGACACAGTAGGGGGCTGAACTACCCCATAGCAGCACCCAGAGCTCCTAGCATCTAAGACAGCAAAGAGCAAGAAGGTGGAGTGTGAGTTGCCCTAATTGGTGTAACTCAAGGACAGCACAACTGGTGAACTAAAGGTCTACCTGGGAGCAGAAAGACCCTGAGGAACTGGACTGCAGGCTGAACAACAGCGAAGAGTGTGGCCCAGGAAGGCAGAAAAGTGAAACCAATCCTTCCAACCACCCCCTCCCATTCCACAGACAGGACTACCAGCAGAACTAACCTGACTGATTTAAAGCCAGCAGAAAACTTTTTTTTTTTCCTTTCCTCCTTTCCACCTGAATTCCTTCTTCCTTTCTTTTTTTTCATTCCTTCTTCCTCCCATCCTTTACCTTTTTTATGCCTTCTTCCTGCCTTCTTTTATTTATTCCTTTGTTTTAATTTTTGTTAAAATTCCTTCTTATCCTACCTATGATCTCTTTATTCCCTCTTCATTCCTTCCTTTCCTTTTCTATATCCTTTTTCCCTCCTTCCCTTCTTTTTTTTTTTTTCTTCTCCCCTTTCCCTTTTTCCCACAGGTGAGACAACAAAACCTGGAGTGCTGAAAAGACCAGAGTTAGACTGTTTTACACCCATAAACATCAGCTCAAGACCAGTGAGCACAGGAGATTAAGGAGACAGCACCACTGAATCCCATTGGCATTCTACCATAGAAGTTCATACCATAAACCCAGGGAGTCAGAATAGATCAATTTAAGAAGCAGAGGCTAACAAGAAGAGTCTCACAAACAATGGGAAGACAAAGAAACAATTCCCAAATGAAAGGAAAGGAGGAAGCCACAGAAAGAATGCTAACTGAAAAAGAGGCAAGTCAACTATCAGATACTGAGTTCAAAGCAATGGTTATCAGGCAGCTCAGTGAGCTCACAGAGAACTACCAGAAACTACAGGGAAACTACAATGAACTCACTGCAAACTATATAAACATGAAAAAGGAAATAGAGACTATCAACAAGGGCCAAGAGGAAATGAAGAATACAATTTCTGAATTGAAGAACACAGTAGAAGGAATGAAAAGCAGACTTGATGAAGCAGAGGATCGGATCAGCGAGCTGGAGGACAAAGTAGAAAAAAACACCCAGAAAGAGCAAGAAAATGAAGAGGCTCAGAAAGAATGAAGAGGCAATAAGGGAAATGCAGGACAACATGAAACGTAACAATATCTGTATAATAGGAATACCAGAAGGATAAGAAGAATAGCAAGGGATAGAAAACCTGTTTGAAAAAGTAATGATGGAAAATTTCCCTAATCGGAGCGGAGAAAAAGTTACACAAATACAGGAAACACAGAGAGTCCCAAGCAAGAGGAACCCAAAGAGTCCCACTGCAAGACACATCATAATTAAAATGGCAAATTTCCAAGACAAAGAGAGGATCTTAAAGGCAGCAAGGGAGAAAAAGGAAGTAACGTACAAGGGAGCCCCAATAAGGTTAGCAACTGACTTCTCAATGGAAACGCTCCAAGCCAGAAGAGAATGGCAAAAAATATTCCAAGTAATGAGAAAAAAGGCCTGCAAGCAAGGCTACTTTACCCAGCAAGGCTCTCAATCAAGATAGAAGGCCAAATAAAGAGTTTCCCAGACGAAAGAAGTGTAAAAGAATACGCTTCCACCAAACCAGCTCTGCAAGAGATGCTAACGGGACTGCTTTAAGGAAAGGAAGGAAAAGAGAAACAGAGAGGAACACAGGTAGGAAAAAAGGCAATGAATAACTACCTATCGATAATAACCTTAAATGTAAATGGATTAAATGCTCCAATCAAAAGACATAGAATACCTAAATGGATAAGAAAACATGACCCACACATATGCTGCCTACAAGAAACCCATCTCAGGACAAAAGACTTACACAGACTGAAAGTGAAGGGCTGGAAACAAATTTTCCAAGCAAAGGGACAGGAAAAAAAGCAGGGGTAGCAATACTCATATCAGACAAAATAGACTTCCAAAGAAGGGCCATAAAGAGAGACCCAGAAGGTCACTTCATAATACTCAAAGGAAGAATCCACCAAGAAGACATAAACATTGTAAATATATATGCACCCAACATAGGAGCACCCAAATACATAAAGAAAATCTTGGAGGACTTCAAGAAAGATATTGACAGCAACACAATTATAGTAGGGGACTTTAACACCCCACTATCAAAAATGGACAGGTCTTCCAAACAAAATATCAACAAGGATATTGTGTCACTGAACAATACCCTAGAGGAAATGGACTTAACTGATATATATAGAGCTTTTCATCCCAAAGAAGCAAAATACACATTCTTTTCAAGAGTACATGGAACTTTTTCAAAGATAGACCACATGATAGGACACAAAGGAAGCCTCAACAAATTCAAGAAAATTGAAATCATATCAAGCATTTTCTCTGACCACAAGGGACTGAAACTAGAAACCAACCCCAAAGGATTAAACCCAAAACACTCAAAATCATGGAGACTGAATAGCATGCTATTAAACAATGAATGGGTCAAGAACGAGATCAGGGAAGAAATCAAAAACTTTCTGGAAACAAATGAAAATGAACTCACAACAACCCAAAACCTATGGGACACAGACAGCAAAGGCAGTCCTGAGAGGGAAGTTCATAGCAATACAGGCCTACCTTAAGAAGATAGAAACATTTCAAACAAACAACCTAACCCTATGCCTACAAGAACTCCAGGAACAACAACAAAGACAGCCCAGAGCAAGCAGAAGGAAGGAAATAACCAAGATCAGAGCAGAATTAAATGACATAGAGACTAAAAGCACAATTCTAAGGATCAATGAATCCAGGAGCTGGTTCTTTGAAAAGATAAACAAAATCAACAAGCCTTTAAGTAGTCTCATCAAGAAAAAAAGAGAGAGGATCCAAATAAACACAATTAGAAATGAAAGAGGAGACATTACAACTGATACCACAGAAATACAAAGGATTGTAAGAAATTACTACAAAGGACTGTATTCCAAGAAATTTGAAAACCTAGGTGAAATGGACACATTTCTAGAAAAATATAACCTTCCAAAACTGAATGAAGAAGAAGCAGAAAACCTGAACAGACCAGTAACAGCAGACGAAATTGAAGCAGTAATCAAGAAACTCCCAACACACAAAAGCCCTGGGTCAGATGGTTTCACAGGAGAATTCTAGAAAGCATTTAAGGAAGAGCTAACCCCTATCCTTCACAGACTATTCGAAAAAATCCAAACTGATGGAAGACTCCCTAACTCTTTTTCTGAAGCCAGCATCATCCTAATCCCAAAACCAGATAAAGACACAATGAAGAAAGAAAACTTCAGGCCAATATCGCTGATGAACATAGACGCTAAAATTCTCAACAAAATATTGGCAAACCGGATCCAGCAATATGTTAAAAAGATCATCCACCATGACCAAGTGGGATTCATCCCAGGGATGCAAGGATGGTACAATATTCGCAAATCAATAAACATAGTACATCACATCAACAACAGCAGAGACAAAACTCACATGATCATATGAATAGATTCAGAAAAAGCATTTGATAAGATACAGCACCCATTTGTGATAAAAACACTCAGCAAAGTTGGAATAGAGGAAGCATTCCTCAACATAATAAAGGCCATATATGAGAGACCTACAGCCAACATCACACTCAATGGACAAAAACTTAGAGCTTTCCCACTAAGATCAGGAACAAGACAAGGATGCCCTCTCTCACCACTCCTATTCAACATAGTATTGGAAGTCCTAGCCACAGCAATCAGACAAGAAAGAGCAATAAAAGGCATCCAAATTGGAAAGGAGGAAATGAAACTGTCACTGTTTGCAGATGACATGATAGTGTACATGGAAAATCCTATAGACTCCACTCAAAAACTACTCGACCTAATAAATGAATTTGGCAAAATAGCTGGATACAGAGTCAATACCCAGAAATCAAAGGCATTCCTGTACGCCAGCAACGAAACTGCAGAAACAGAAATCAGGAAAAAAATCCCATTCGATATAGCAACAAGAAACATAAAGTACCTAGGGATTAACCTAACCAAGGAAGCAAAAGACCTGTACTCAGAAAACTACACAACACTGAAGAAAGAAATTAAGGAAGATACAAACAAATGGAAGCAGGTACCATGCTGATGGATTAGAAGAATTAACATCACCAAAATGGCCATACTACCCAAAGCAATTTATAGATTCAATGCAATCCCTATTAGAGTACCCATGACATAGTTCACAGATATAGAACAAACATTGCAGAAATTCATATGGAACCATAAACGACCTCGAATAGCAGCAGCAATTTTGAGAAAGAAGAACAAAGCAGGAGGGATCACAATACCTGATATCAAACTATATTACAAGGCCACTGTAATCAAAACAGCCTGGTACTGGCATAAAAACAGGCACATAGACCAATGGAACAGAACAGAGAGCCCAGAAATAAACCCAAGTCTCTACAGTCAATTAATATTTGACAAAGGAGGCAGGAGCAAGAAATGGAGCAAAAACAGCCTCTTGAACAGATGGTGTTAGGAGATCTGGACAGCTATGTGCAAAAAAATGAAACTCGATCACCAACTTATCCCATATAGAAAAATAAAATCAAGATGGATAAAAGACTTAAATATAAGTTGTAACACCATAAAAGTCCTCGAGGAAAACATTGGCAGGAAAATCTCAGACATTCCACACAGCAACATCCTCACAGACATGTCCCCTAAAGCAAGGGACATAGAGGAAAGAATAAACAAATGGGACTTCATCAAAATAAAAAGCTTCTGCATGGCTAAAGAAAACAGCACCAAATTACAAAGAGAACCAACAGTATGGGAAAACATATTTGCCAATGATACCTCAGACAAGGGCCTGATCTCCAAAATATATAAAGAACTCACAGGAGTCCACTCCAGGAAGACAAACAATCCAATTAAGAAATGGGCAAAGGAATTGAACAGACAATTCTCCAAGGAAGACATACAGAGGGCCCAGAGACATATGAAAAGATGCTGAGCATCACTAGCCATCAGACAGATGCAAATTAAAACCACAATGAGCTACCATCTCACACCAGTCAGCGTGGCCAACATAAACAAATCCACAAACAAATGTTGGAGAGGATGGGGAGAAAAGGGAACCCTAGTGCACTGTTGGTGGGAATGCAGACTGGCGAGGCCACTGTGGAAAACAGTATGGAATTTCCTCAGAAAACTAAAAATGGAACTGCCCTTTGACCCAGCAATTCCACTGCTGGGATTATACCCTAAGAACCCTGAAACACCAATCCAAAAGTACCTGTGTATCCCAATGTTCATAGCAGCACAATTTACAATAGCCAAGTACTGGACGCAACTGAAGTGCCCATCAGCAAACGAGTGGATCCAAAAACTATGGTGTATTTACACAATGGAATTCTATGCAGCAGAGAGAAAGAAGGAGCTTATAACCTTTGCAACAGCATGGATGGAACTGGAGAGCATTATGCTAAGTGAAATAAGCCAGGCGGTGAGGGACAAATACCATATGATCTCACCCTTAACTCGAACATAAGCAATAGAAGAAAAAAGCAAACAAAATACAACCAGAGACATTGAGGTTGGGAACAGTCTAGCAGTGTCCAGGGGGGAGTGGGGTGGGGACAGTGGGAAGAGGGGATTGCAGGAACTATTATAAAGGACACATGGACAAAATCGGGGGGGATGGTGGAGGTGGGGGAGGGAGGTGGGTTCAGCTGGGCTGGGGTGGAGGGAGGGGGAGAAAAGGCGTACAAGTGTAATTGAATAACAATAAAAATTAAAAAAAAAAGAAGTTATCACATGTCCTTCTCTTTAAGGCCAGCATGAGATACTTTTTTTCCAAAGGTATCAATTTTAAGTTCGTTAAGTAAGTCACCTAATGTTAGGACAAAAATAATTAAACTGCATCTCCACATTCTTAATTTTATTTAATCTAAACTATACACTTTCTCCAAAATAAATTTTGTGTTATGTGGCAAATATTTTGACCTCTGTGTTACTGAAACCTAATATTATTTATTCTTTCTTGCCGCTAACACACATCCCTGCACATATCCAACCCCAACCTCTTCTCTAACTTTAGATTATATTAGTCAGTTGCTTAGTCAACATCCCAAATTGGATGGTCAAGAATACTCTTGAGTTGGAAAGTCTAGAGGAATTTCTTCATATTGCCATAAGCCTGTTCCTCTTGAAGTTTTCTCAATTGGTAAATGGCAACTCTATCCTTTCAGTTTATCTCACCAAAAGACTTTAGTCTCCATTGACCCCTTTCATTTCTCGTTATCGACACTATATTCAATAGCAAATTCCATGGCTCAATTTTCAAAATAAAATCCTTCTCACCATCACTACTGTTGCTCCCTTAGTCCCAACCACTGTAGTCTTTCTTGTAACTGATCCTCCTGCTTTCACACTTGCTTCCTTATGTTTACAATGCAGCAGCCAGAGGAATCCTTTTAAAACCCAAGTCAATGGGTGTCATTCTTTTGCTCATAACCTCCAGTGGTGTCCATCTCACCAAGAAGAAAAGCAAATGTCCTCACAATGAGGCTGTTGATTCATAGCCTAATTTCTGTCCTAATTTCTTACAACTTTCTTCCCTACTCTATCTTGGACCCTCAGAGCCTTTGCTTTTTCGGTTCCCTCTGCCCATAATGTTCCTCTCCAAGGTATCCATATGGCTTGTTTTCTTCAAATCTTTATTCAAATCTTACCTTCTCATTGAGATTTTTAGTATTGCAACCACCCCACCTGCCCTCTCCCCAGTGTTTTCTATCCCTTGCCCTGGCTTTATTTTTTTCTGCCGACCACTTATTCCCATTTACCTTGCTCTATTGTCTGTTTCCCCTTTCTGCAAAGAAAGCTTTAGGAGGCAGGGATTATCTTCTGCTTTGTTCACTACTGAGTCCCCAGAGCCTAACGAAGTGTCTGACACATGGTAGGCACTTCGTATATGAATGAATGCTCTGTCTCTAAGGTGTGACCAGATTAGAAACAACTTGAGGGGTAGGGACCCCTCTTATAATGATGTGAGCTCAAAACAATGCTTAGCACTAGTAGTGGTAGTGGACAGTTGTTTTGACCTTCCCAGAACCACTTATTTTTAAATAAAGGGACAGTTTTACCCTACTCACTGTGATTCTGGCAAGTATTTCCCACAGACATGGACAGTTAGAGAATATCCCTCCCATTGTCAGTCATTATGATTCACTGGGAAAAGTGGGGAGGATCCAGGTTGAGCCAGAGTCCTCCTCCAGAATTATCTGATGGTGAAAGCAGGGACATTTACTCTGGACCCACAGATAGAGCAAGGCTGTGATCAGTTTATTTGCAGAGAGAAAACAATGGGAAATACTCACAATATTTAATAGCTGTTATGTCATGGACTAGAAGCAGCAGAATTGAACACTGGGCAAAACAGTAACATTATCATACAGCTGTGTGCCACCTCAGTTTCAGCTGAAGAAACCCACCTATGGTAGGAGAGTATGGGGTTTATAGCCAGGGAGATGAAATTTTGTGGGGGATAGACAAGAGGAGGGAGAGAGCGATACTATTTAGTGAGGAAGGAAGCACATAAAATACATGCCACCCTCTGAGTACATTCTCTATGTGCCTCATCTTGTTATGTTGTTTAGCATCTTTTATATTCTTGATTGATATGCTTATTTGAAACTATGAAGATGCTTCTAGAAAAATTACCACATTTGGAGAGCTGTGCTCCAGCATTAGCTACCCTTCTCTCTGTTTAGCTGTGATTCTGCATTTGAACCTGGCATTTACTCAAGCCTGAAGCCAAATTTCCTCTGATCAAGAAATGAGAGAAATGATATAAAATTCACCCTATCATTTTTCAGTGACTCAGATCAACTATCCCTTTTTGGCATCTTGGATTATGTTGAACTCTGTAAGAGCACACTCATTGTGCCTTTATTCTACTCCAAAGAGGTGCCATTCTTTTCGCTAATACCAGTGTATATTGGAGTTCTAATTTTACCTGCAAAAAGACAGGAGAAGGATAATTTAGAATGTGTATTTAGAATGTCACGTGATTCTTTCTCATGAAGCCATGATAACGAGCCTTTGCCTCAATCCTGAACATCAACTAGCCCATGCTCTCTTTCATATTCAGAGCACCACACATACAGGCCTCCTTTCATATCCTTGAACTTGGAATGTTCTTTTCTGCCACAGGGCATTGATGAATGTCGTTTCCTCTGTGAAATGACCTCCACTCCATAATACATTCATTGGGACTATTTGATTACAAAAACTAGAAGGCCAACTCAAACTGTCAGGGACAAGAGAATTTATTGCCTTACATAATTGAAAGTCCAGGAGTATATTCTAGCTTCAGGCATGGCTAAATCCAGGAACCCAAATTATGTGATCAGTATATATGTTTTTTATTTTCAGATTTGCTTTTAGTCTCTTCTCCTGGAGTCCCATGTTGGTTTTGGTCTCAACTTTCTGTCTTGTTCTAGGATTCCATGTGTGTCTCTTTCTCTTTTGTCTTTGTTTTCTTCTTTCCTGTAATTCAGGTGGGCCCTTTCCACGTTATAGCAAAAATGGTCTTAATATGTCCTAGCCAATCAACAATTCCTTCAGAGAGAGTATTTCTCCCAAAGGTTTTAATACAAGTCTTGAGATAAGCATGAACCAGGCAAATGAAAGTGCTGATGTGGCTGAAGTAACATTGACAGAGGGGATGGGAAGAGGGATGGCTCCCCCAAAGAAAAGTAAGGGTGCCCTACTTGATGAATGGAAATGAATGCTGGTAAACTAAGTCACTGAAAGTCTGCCTGCCTGATTCTTATGCACCTTTTGGGTCTTCACTCAGTCTCTTGTTTTGAAGACCTATTCCCTGACCCTCCTTCTCAAGCACGCATCTCTCTGTGGATTACATGTTCTTGTGACACTTGGAATTTGACATTTCTACATGAGGCTGTGTGACTAAGGCCTGGCTCCCAGCTAGGGTATAAAAGACATGAGGACAGGCAGTGGGTCTGTTTGTTCTCAAAACTCTATTCCATTTATCAACAGTGCACTCCATGGCTTGCTCTTCACATAAGCTATCTTCCTCAGTTATTTATAACTATCTTGTAATGTGGGAATTTTTACTGAAACTCAAAGAGGTTTAAGTAACTTGACCAAAGTTGTATGGTCATCAAGAGGCCAGAGAGACTGAAATCCTGTTTATCTGGCTCTACTTCCAGTCCTGTCTTTTCGCTTCCAGTATCTCTCATTTCCTGCCAGCCACATTCAGGGTGGCCCTACAAGGGGCAGGACAGAGTGATCCTTGTCTTCAAGGAGCTCAGGTTGCTCTACGCTTCTTCTCCAGGGAGACCAGGTCTCAGCTAAAGTGAAGGATTCTGGATACAGCGGTGGCTATTTACTTATTAGAAAGACTTTTAATGTGCCTCATTGGGAAGATTCAAGGAAGGAGTAGGGCTACTCACCATACATCCAGGAACAGAAAGAGTCCTCTTTGAGGTGAGGCAAGTCATAAATATCCATGACACACAACAGATCCAGAGTCTTTCTCCACCCCTCCCCAGCATTGTTGTATTTAATAGTGGGCACCCATTTAATGTTTTATCTCCACATTATTTAACTTTGTAATATCTTAAAGATGAATGGCAATGATTCTATTTTAAAGCTATGTTATTATGTAATCATGTTTGGTACATTTACCTGAGACTCCTCATTTTGTTGAGAGGCTCTTTAAAGATAGGTGGCATGACCCTGGCCAACAGTTGGGCCATAGAATCAGACATGGATGCAAATACCAACCCTCCATATTCTTCTCCATGCGATCTTGAGTAAGTTACTTAGAAAGTCGCAGTGTCATCTGTAAAATGCTGGTGACCATCCTACCTTGCAGGTTTGGTGTGAGAATATGACTGCAGGGGTTCATGCCACCCTCAACCTTCTTAGCAGTGTAACATTTGTTCATTCACTCAAGAAACATGAGTGCGAATTCCTGTTTCTCAGGCTGCAGGTGCAGCAACGAACCACACAGGTGGTGTCTCTGCCCTGGTAGTTGGAGGCAGACGTGCCATAAGCAAAGACACAGAGGAATATACGACACTGAGAGGTGCTAGGCACAATGGAAACAATAAAGTAGGCAACGACTACAGTCTGCCATGTACATTGCGTGGGAAGGGAACACTGCTCTCTTAGAACATTGGAAGAGAGGGAGGGTGTAGGCCATGCAGAGAGCCAAAAAAGATCATCTGCCGGAAAGAAAATAGGAACTCTGACAGTGCTCCGTGTTCGGGGACAGCCAGGTGGCCAGTGTGGCCGGAAGAGAGGGGCAGAAAGGGGCAGTTTCCTCACCGGAACATGCATCTGGGTGAGCCACATCTCAGGAATTACTGATCTGGACTATGTAAAACACTTAGATTTATTCACAGTGATTGGAATTATGATTTTGCCATAGGCTTGATTTATGATAACTGCAATGATGACTTTAGTGTTCTAAAAAATTTCTTGCTGACTCTTCTGCGAAGTCCCATGTGCCCTTCTCTCCAGCTCTGTTGCCCTTGCTTAGAACTTTTCTCCTCTTCCTTCTAGCATACTCTTAGATATCCTTTGTGTTTCAATTAAGCATTGTGTGCCCTGGGAAGCCTCCCTGATTGTCTCCGGTGGGATCAGGTGGTCTTCCTCTACATTCCTGTATTCCCCCTCTCATAAACCCATATTGCATTATAATACAACTGAATGTTTAAGAGCTGTTTCCCAGTGAACCATTGGGTACCATGAGACCAAGGTTGTGTCTATCTTATCCCTGGTTGTATCTCTAGCATTGATTTTAAGCAGGTCATCTAATGATTATTTGGGGATGGATGGATGGAAGGATGAATGGATGGAAGCATGCATGGGGATGGATAGATATAGATGGAAGCAGGGATGGGGATGGATGGATAGGTGAAGCGGGCATGCTAGCGAAATTTGCCCCTAATGGCACATTATAAGGCAGAGTTTTATTAGACAATATTGTAATATTGATGAGATATGGAGTGCCACACAAACTCCATGCTGAAACCATGGATTTCATTAAGAAAAGTCCCCAAGGAGGAATACGTTATTAAATTTTTACAACTTTAAAATTGGAAGAGGCCCTTTTAATCATTGAGTTAAATGGCCTCAATTAAGAGGAAGAGAAAGCTGAGGAACAAAGAGGTGAAAAGTAACTTGCCAACATCAGCCAGTTCGTTGTAGTCAGAGATGGGACTGGTAACCTGGAACGTGGATTTTCTAGCATTTGATTCAAAGAGCGTGCTGGACACTGTCTACTTCTGGGATGCCAGGATCCCAAACTGACATACTATAATGGATTGTCAGTAGATAAACGTGATGGTGGGAAGAAGGTGGAAAGGACCTGTGTTCTGGGGGGTTGGGCATTTTTAGGTTTGATATATTTTGTGGGCAGGAAATCACTTCTATGTGATAGCTCCTAAACCCTTCAGCCTAGTGAAATACTTTTGAAAGTTATTTTAATTTCTGGATCAGACACACAATGCTCTGACACACGTGGTAGATTTTTTTTTGCCCATCCACTGAGTCCTAAAGTAGCAAGCTTAATTTGAAAAAATAAATTATTAGTAAACATTTGAAAGTGAGCGACAAATTATTCCCAGAACACTGAGCTCCTTTCTTCAAATACACACTTGAAAATTTCTAAGACTCTATTCTGTGAGAATGCTTGAATCTCTCACTAAATCATAACATGGGTAAACTTACAGAAATATTTTTACAATTTTATTAGAGGTTTTAATTCACTGCTTTATCTCTCTCTGTTAGACTGCAAAATAGCTTTAAATATTCAAGTGGTAATTAATGAATCTTTTATGTTGCAAATCAAACATTTTCATCTGTCTGCTGGTGAAGTAGAGGTGAGGAAGGATTTAAAGAATAATTGTTTCTCCCAACTCCACACTCTTGGCTAGTGTGTACCTCCTGTTTTTAGGAGTGGCTTTGCATTTGTTGCCTAGTGGGGCTAGTGCTCAGTGCTGACAATGTCTGCTGTCTTTCTGAAGGTCAAGGTTACTTGCCAGAGACATTCCTGACTAGATGGAAAGGTCTTTGAATATGGAATTTTTGCTTGAGTGCAAAATAATAAAAAGCATGTGTATGTTAAAAAAGGATCAGCTTAATGGCAAATGAGCATTGGCCTACGTTAATATTCTATTACAGTAAAAACTTCTATTTAATACATTTTCTCTGGACCTTTTCCCCCCAGAATCTAATGTATTTTTCTAACTGGCCTGCCAACCTAAAGAAAGTAAATATGATACATTTGATTTATGTTAAGTCAATAACATGCCCGAGCCATTTAAAATTGTATTTTAAGTGTAGAAATATCAACTCAAGGAAACATGTATAGTACTATATATCGAAGGGGGATGGTGTCAGCTTTTCAGGGGCTGAAATGCCTTGTAACTGTTACTCTATTTAGAAGGTATTTTTTTAAATGTGGTGCTTTGTCAAGTGGTAAGAAAGCAAGTCTGAAATCCTGCAATTCAGTTTAGAACATAAAATGAAGCTGATATTCAAGACTTCATTTAACAGCAGTTTTCCTTTCCTCCCACTAATGAGAAGCGAGCCAGTGCGAGCAGCCCGTGAGAGCATTCTCAGAAGGACTGACAAATCTTTGGAAGCCGCCCTGTGTTCTTCTATGGCCCTAATTAATACTGGACTCAGTGACATTTATGTATCAGAGCAATAAGCTAAACAGGAAACAATTTATGTCACCTAAAGCTTTTTAACAAATCGATGCAGCTATTTGTAATTGCTTGTTTCACAAGATTAAAAGTGCTAAGGCCTGATCTTCATCCATGGATTTGTGGTCAACCTGACCTGTGCTTCCGTTGTTTAAAAAAAAAAAAAAAAGAAGAGTTGGTGATCAGCACTGACTCCCATCAAGTAATCCATATTGTTAATATTTCTGGAATTTTAATGTAGTTACAATTTATAGCCGATCAAATGTGGTTACCTAAATTGCTGTTGCTAGTAGACAGTTTAACTGTCTTTATTAATTACAGTATAATTTAATGTTTGAGTACTGGCACTTGTGTTGGTCATTTTTATAGCTAGAGAAGTTATCTGCCTTATGACGAACCATTTTAGCATTTTCAATGGAAATTTGCTAATATGATGAGTGATAAAAATGTCACACGCTGGTAAATAATGATTATTGCTTTGGCTGAAATTAATTCTTGAAAGACCAGTTACCTTCAAATTAATATTGTAACGTGAAGCTTGTCTTTCCCCCTCCTTGTATCTTGATATAAGCCAAAAAAGAGCCTATGGATAATTTCAAATGAATATATATGTACATATATATGTATTAGGCATCAAAAGTCATTTTACAACAGAGTGGAAATAAGGTGACACAGCTTTTCTTTTTTAAAAAATAAAACTTTAAAAAAGTAGGTTTTATCTGGAGTGATAGTTTTCTAATGCAAATATTGTCCCACAATTAAACCAGTGTTTTCGTATGTAATTTAATTTCCGTCCAATGTGAATTGTCTTAAGCCTTTCGTCAATCATTCCATTCCTTAAATGAAAGTTTGAGACCCAACTTCACTTAATTTGGATAAAGAATACTTTTAGTTGACTCTACAACGATGATGATGAGATAAATTGTGATTACTACCCTGAACATAAATGCAAAGTATCAAAGACAAAATCTAGTAAGTCAAGTATGACTAATTGCACTTTGTTTTGATCTTTTTTGGGGGGGAGAAGGGGGTGTTACTATCATGTATCTGTTTGTGTTGGTGGGAAATTAGAATTTCTGAGTTTAGGCTCTCTATAGAAAAACCTGATTTAAAAGAAAAATCAGTATTTTGTTTGCTGCCTTATTTAACTGAGTGACAAGCCTGAAATAAACATGTAAAAGATGTCCCTGCTCTAGAAGAGTTCCAGAAATTTAATTAAAAATGTACCATGCATCACTATAAAATTGTCACTAATGCATTGTCATACTTGGTTTGGGTTCTTCAGCTGATTCAAACTTGTACATGTTTAGTTTTACCAACTACATATGCTGTAGGCAGTACTTACGTTCAAGCCTGGCATTTTAAGCAATCTCAGTTACCCCTAATGTTATATTCTTACTTAGCAGGTCTAAGTAAGAACTAGAAGAGAACTAGAAGGGTTTGACTGTTTTGCTAATTATCAGGCTAGAGGACTTCTAGACTGTGGCCTGTTTGTGAAAGGACACCACTTCACAGCTTAATAGCAAAACCTTATATTAAAAAAAAATGTTTTTCCCTAATATGGGATCTTCAACACAATGCTAGGGAAATATTTACATGCTCCTCGGCATCAGTGTTTCTACTTAATAAAAATTGCAAGGTTAATTTTCAAGTCTTCTCTTGGTTTGTGTAATGCGCTCTGAATCACACAGGCAATGGTTTTCGATACCATGCTTTGGCTGCTTAATGTGCTGCTTCCAATAGACCAGCCATTTCCAGCCGGCATGCCACAAGAATTTTTAAACATTCAATACCTGACTATTTAACCTGGGGCACTGACCTACTCCTTCAGATTGTGAAATTAAAAATGACAACCAACACAATAATAGCTGTCTGGTGTTAATGAATCAAAATTGTACTTATTATTTTCAGACTGGCAAAAAATATCTATGATGGCGTGCTGCAGAATTTTGGTAGTTTGTGCGCCATGAGATGAAAAAGGTTGAAAATGGCTGCAATAGAACAATTTTATTTTTACTGAAAGAGGCCCTAATTCATTAATCCTTAGAGTATATACAAGAGCTATATTTAAGAGAAATTTTATTAGAGATAAAGATCAAGATGGTTTTCTGGAATATTTACTAGTGCTCTATTGTTTTTTCACTGAATGCAGTTACCTAGCATATTTTTGATAGAATATTTTTATAAAATATTTTGTTCTAATCTAAGCATTTATCATTATATGCAAAAAGATTTCTTGATGAGAATATTATAGACAGTGCATATTTTTGACATTAGCATTTTATTTGGATGACTAATCTTGCAGATGTGCAATTTTAATGAATTATTCATGATATTGCTTTCCTCTGAAATTTTAGTTTGCTCCTAATGCTAGTTATTAAACATTTTGTTTTTCTCTATAAAATTTGATGAAGGAAAATAAAAGTGTGCTTCCTCAAGAGAAAAGGTAGCCTTCTTTTTTTTGTTTTTGTTTTTCCAGTTCTCTAAGTGGAGATTTTCGGTTTGAAACCCCAAGAAGAGCGTCAGCCCTCTGTGATGTTGACTGCTTTTAGATAAGACTGATTTTAATTCACTGTTGGAGGCAGCTGACGATAAACCCAAGGCATGTGCCTGTCATACAATATCAGCAGGTCAGAGGGGGAAAGAAACTTAGGCTGTAGCAACATTTACTACCAGTGTGAACAACCAGCATTTTTATTGCATTTGAGAATGCTATAATGTCAGTAATTAGTACTGACTACACAACATTTTTTTTATTGTCTGTATCCACAGACACGGAATGATGGAATTACACTTGATGTCAAGGAATGAGTTTCTTTTATGCCTTATCAAAATAAAACAAAACAAAACAAAAGGTTCTTATTACTGGCAGCACACATCTGCGAAGCACCGTGAGCGCGGTCCGCACTGTACCATCTTCACCAAGGCTCCTGGGTGGCAGAGACCGTGTGAACTACACTGGGCCCACGAAATGCCTTTAGAATTACAAGTCTCATTCTCAGGATAAAAAAGTGAAATCAACTCTTAAAAACATCCAGAATATCAAAAGGGTACACCATTAACCAAAGGTACCAAAAATATTCAAACTCCTTGTAAGCATGTTCTTTGTACCCTTGGAAATGGAGCGCAGCTGGAAAGTGGAAAGGAGAGGGAAATATTTAACCTTTTTTCCATGATAAAATAGCTAGTGATTTACATCATAATTTTGGGTTAAGAATCCAAGTTGTTGTTCTTTACCAGGTCTGATGGAATGCTGGGAACAGTGAGAGCTATCCGAAGGTGCAGGCTGACGGTCACTCATCCAGGACATAAGCCTTGATATTTCATTGTGCTGCTGGATCAAACCAGGCAGCATAACTCGTCTTACCAGGACAGACTCTAGGGACCGGTGGGATGGATCCTCATTCCTGACAGTGCATTTGCCTGAAACAAGGGACTGTCTCCCTAACGTATGCTTTTGTTTGGGAAAACAAAAGGTAACAGACTGTGTTTACATCTTGGCACCTTGTACAGTTTTCTTTCTTTTTTTTAATACAAAAAGTTCCATAGCTTTGACACGCCCCATCATTAATCACTACTTCACTGATAAACTTTGAGAGTGTGACCCTGCAATTTCATCATGCAAAATATTTACTGCAGCAGGAGAAAACATTTCTTTTTATCTTTTTAGATGTATGAACTTCTTTAAGATAGCCAGGAAGGCAGTGGTAGGATAAACACAATGGATAGGAATGTATTAAAAACATTAACACACATGCGCGCACACACACACAAAACCTGTACAAAATGCTCTAATCAACGAGAAGAGGGGGGAAAAAGTCTGTCAACTATGTTACAGTTTAAAAGCAAAAGAAAAAAAAAAATTAGGGAAATTTTCCCTCCCACATGTCAGGAAATGTCATCCAATATTCTTAAAGCAAGGATAACTAAATAAAATACATGTGCAGCATATTCTGCAAATCCATTACATACAGTAGTTTTTTTTTTCCCCAAAGCTATTTTTTAAGTATCATTAATATAAAGCAGTTGCACAAAAAGCAAAGGTATTTTGACAAACAGGTGTATGCATTTATTCCTTCTTAGGAACAGTATCTAAAAAAACCGCCCTCCTCCCTCCCCCTAAAAAGACAAGATTCACACAGACACCTTGGGATATATGTACAACATAATAAACCCCATCCTAAAGAAGCGACTGTGACAGCCCCAAGGGATACAGAATCAGAACTGTAAAAATCATATGACGTTTGCTAACTGTAAAAGTCTGAGAATTGTTTTTTCAGTTGGTTCTTCCGCAAGGCTGTGATACCTGCAAAGATCAGTAAAATCTAATTTTTCTCTTTTTTTTCCTTTTGCTACGGTCTTTAGACTAAGCATGCAAGACATACAACTAAGTGCAACTGAGTGAAATGTATTTTTTTTTAATTTTAATCATTCCCTAAAGGTTTGAACTGAGGTATGCGTACTAACAGTTTCTCATGCTGTTATCTTTACTCATGTCTAGCTACACATGCTGAGAATGAACTAATCTACCAGATTTTTATCCTCTTTTGAATATCAAACTAACCAGCAACCACTCAATTTAGAAGCACAGGGCCCCCTTCCCATGACCCTGTCCGGCTACTGCCCGCACGTCACAAAGCTGCTTGCAAAAGTTAAAAACAAGTCTCGAGTGACCACAGACTGCCCTTTATACAGAAAGCAGAGTGAAGCTTCAAAACTTAACTGCCAAAAAAGTTTTTGTACCAAACTTATGAGTGGACAGGAGTGTTACTTCTTCTTTTTTAAATAAAAAATACTGACCAAAATTTAATCAGAAAAAAAGGAAGGAAAAAATTTTAAAATAAAACCAGAGGCTATATGACAAGATAAACCAAAATCAAAGCAGTGATTACAGCACAGGCCTTAAACAAAAGTGGCGCACAACCTTTCTTTACAATAAAAAATGTATTCTAGAAGTAATTTCATGTGGTTTATTTCCACTGCAGAAGCTTTCTCTTCTCTCTGACTTTTATCTTGTCTCCTTCACTGGACACCCCCAATTTTCAGTGACATACATTCATGTTTTTCTTTGAGATGGGACTCCTTTCCTTCATTTGCTCCTTTAATACAATGTCCTATTTTTATCTTCAGTAGCCCCATAATATCTCTTTACAAGAATGAGTTTTTGGGATCTTCAGGGATACAGAAGAGAAAAAACCAACAACTAAAAAAAGTAACAACCTTGGTTCCATTACCTACTTGGTCTTCTAAATTTATGATGAAGGAGCAGTTCTCTTCCTCAGGTTAGCAACAGCCTGTATGTCATCAATTGCCTCTAAATCCTTTTGCCTCCTTTGATCAACAATAAGAGGATATTTGGCTTCATCAGATAAAGCATAAAACAGAGAACATAATTTACCTTTGTGTAATATCTTTGGTAATTTTAGAAAAAATAAGGTACAAAAAATATAAATAAAGCTCCAAAGGGCTCTCAAATTAAAAGCAAGAGCCACAGTCCTAGATAAATAAATGAGTGACAGGAGAGTGGCTGCAGCAGGGAAGTGTCCAGGGTTCTCAGGACGGAGGCTGTGCTGACAGTGACTGCCACGTCCTGCAGGTTCATTTCCCAAAGAGCCCAGGGCTGAGATGCGCCCCATCCAGTTGATGTCTTCCACTGTCAGCTTTTGGTACCGGGCTGGTGCGATCGTATTGCATAACAAACTGAACTGCAGTAGCAAATTTGCACATATGAAATGAACACTTTAGCATTTGCTGAACTCGGTCTTCAGTAACTGTCCTAACAAGTTCAATCTGAACTCTATTTGCATTCAAACAGATTAATGCCACTAAGCAGGTCTGAACTGATGTTTGAATTCAGTACCAGTACCACCACCACCACCACCACCTCTTTCAGTAAAGTTTCTCAGGGAAGCCAGCTTTTTGGCCATTTTGCAAACAAAGCAACCCCCACTAATTTAACGTGGCTCATTACAACTTGGTTCTGCAAAGGTGAGCCTTCCACAGCCAGACTGTCAGTCTAACAATTATGAGATTTTTTTGGAGGGTGCTGCCTATGGTTCCTACTGCTGGTAAGATGCTGTGGCATTCATTAAGAATGATGGTAGCTGCAAAAAAAGAGAGGAAAATCTGAAACAACCCCTTCTGCTTTATAGAATGATTCTGTATTGTTCCTAGAGTGTGTCTGTATCTTTTTTCTGTCATTCATTCTCTTTCTAGCAGGACTTCACATCTGTGTGAGAGGACCTTCATGTGTAGAGTGCAACATTTGGGACCTTTTTGAAAAAGACCAAAACGGAATGTCTGCTGACTTCAGAGAAAAATGTGGTGATGTCTGAAGGAAAATGGAATGAGTGACAGAAAACTACAAACAAGAAATGACATTCAGCTTTGTATAATAAAAACACCTATTAACATTCATCACAAGGTACAGAAAACTTTAAGCCTCCAAGAGGCCGTGGGCCCAAGTGGAGGCCTGAGGTCAGAACTTAAAATGGTATAGTAGAAGCAAGAAAAAAAAAAAAAAAGCAATACATTAAAAAGTTTGGGATAATTATTTTTAACCCCTCCCCCCAATACACACACACAAAGGCTTTCCCCATCCCAACTGGAAGCAAACAAACAAACAAAAAAAGTGTAAAAGGCAGTGATAATCAACATGCAGTACTGTGCAAATAGGTTGTCCACTGGAATCCTTAAATTCTGGGCAGAGGCTTGGTCTGCAGAGTAGGTGCACATGCTCAGTTGGGTGTCCTCGGGCTCCAATGTCGGCAGGACTGCAGTTCAAAGTCTGCTGCTAAAAGTGAATCAGTTTAGCAAATTTACAACAGATGTTGACTGCTAAGAGAGGAAAATCCCAAGTACCAAACAAGTCCATCCAATGCACAGAGTACAAATTCCTTTTTTCAACAAAAAGTAGAAAAATCAAAAATACTCCCAAATGGGATTCTTGATGGCACTAAGAGTTAACACATTTCAGAGTCGTCAAAATGTAGTGAAACTCCTCCAGACTGTACAACAAATGGAGAACGATTTCACTGCTAACTTTTGACGTTTTGTTTTGCTTTTCCCCAATCTTTATTCTTGGGATTGGCCTGCCCAGACGTTCACTCCATGTCCTCATTTACTGGTTCGTCTTCGTAATCTCTGTCATGGTCAAAATCTGGACTGTGGTTGGCTGTTGTCACTAAGGATAGAGGCCCTTCAGCTTCCTCTGGATCGAGGGGCTCTTCTTTGACATGCACAGGATGGCTGGAAACACAAGAAAAGGTCCATTGAGAGAACTGCCCAGTCCAATGCAATTTAGCTCTTTTGGGCAACACCAAAGCACACTCTAGGACAACACTGTGCAACACAGCAGCCACTAGCCCCATGTGGCTATTTAAATTAAAATTAGCTAAAACTTAATACAATTTAAAATTCAACCTCTCAGTTGCACTGACCACATTTCAGATGTTCAATGGCCACATGCGGCTCATACTGAACAGCATGGAGGCAGACATGTCTATCATCACGGAAAGTTCTTTTCACAGCGCTGCTCTAAAGCGACTGATCTCTGGACAGAAGTGGGCCTCTTCTTCCTCAGGGGTGTTCTCAGACTTCACTGTGCACTCCTATCACCTGAGGATCTCGTTAAAATGCAGAATGTGACTCAGGAGATCTGGGTTGAGGCCTGACTCTGCAATCTCTAGTAAGCTCCCAGGGGATCCTGCTGGCCTGAGGACCACATTTGGAGTACTAGAAAAACAGGTCCCGCCATGGCATCCTGGGTGGATGAATACAAATCTTTAACTAATTATATGAACTAAGGATCTGTAAGACAACAGTAGTTTGTGGGGACCACGGAGTGTGTGAGGCTGGGTAATCACAGCTCACTGTGTGTTCTGCTTTGCTAGTTAACATGCGGAACCTGTGAAAGAACTCCCCCGAGACCGACCCCAAGCGAGGTTCTATCATTAATCAACTTCAAGCAAACACAGCAAAGAGACACCATGATACATGCTTGAAACTCCAAATTAATGCATATTTTTACAAACTGTCAATAAGGCAAGAAAAGCCCTGCCAGGAAACACAAACGAAGAGGAAGAGGCTCCCTCAACACAACAATATGATAAGAAAGCAGAGCCCCAATCAGAATAATAACGCTGTCAGCTGTAAACAAGGCAGAACATGAGGCCGGCTGGTAGCGGCCACCAGGATATGGGCCCTGCAAGATGATCTGCCAACTGCCTCATTATGGACTGAGCAGGGTTCAGCCTAAGGGGCCCCGCAGGGATCACAGGACACCACTCTGATAACAATTGAGAAATGCTGTTCGTAAATCATATTTACAACCAACTCTTTACAAATACAAATTACTTTCTGTTACAGGGCTTTTGATATGTAAAAGAGCCATTCAAGTTAAACTGGCCCCGTTGCTGGGACAGGCTGCAGAAGGAAGGATTTTTAATTGACATTATCAAGTATTAGTAATAAGAAGTGTTACTGTCTCTGCTTATATCCTGAGATGGGTTTCTTGTAGGCCCCAGAGACATTGAAGTTAAGAACAATGTAACAATAGCAAGGGCGGGGGTGGGGGGTGGGGGCGGGGACAGTGGGTAGAGGGGATTACAGGAACTACTATAAAGGACACATGAACAAATCCAAGGGGGAGGGTGGAGAGGGGGGAGGGAAGTGGGTTCACCTGGGGTGGGGTGAAGGGATGGGGGAAAAGGCATACAACTGTAATTAAATAACAATAAATAAATTAAAAAAAAAAAAAAAAAAAAGAAGTGTTACTGGGGGATGGCTGGTTTCCTAAATAATTGATGCTGTATGCAAACCCTGAAGGCCACTTGGACCATTCAAAACCAAACGGGAGTGCTTTGGACTGCTCTCGGATGTAAACCTTCAGAAAACCAATTGACTCTAATATTAGCACAGCCTAGAGAGTCTTTCAGGGTAGGTGTTAAGATAAATAGCTTCTTAAAAACCATGCCCATATTCTTAAAAACTATTTGCAAAACAAAACATACCCAAATTGTATGACAGCGCCCTGTACTAGCTGTGCTCTACCTACTTTGAGTTTTTAATGGCGCCATTTACCTGTGTTTCTACGGTGAGACCCAGGACTGGCTATATAATTTGCAGCGCCCTATGTAGTAAGAATTTCAAGATGGAGATAGCTTTAAGCATGGCCCATGCAACTGCCTACATGAATGCCTGGAAAGTCAGCCCGGGCAGGATCCCCTATATTCTTTTGGGAAGAATTAGCTGTATTGATGATTATTCCTTTAAAAACGTCACCCATAACCCCTAATTAGTGGAGGTGTTTTGTTTTTGCCTAGCCTCTCCATTTGGGGTCATATTTTTATATCCTGTAAACACAGCAGGAACACAACTGTTTATTTTTCTAGCTTTACAGTTATAATTTTATGGCTATGTGAGATACCATTAATGTGTTGACACATTAGCACCTTAATACTCAAGAGTTTGTGATTGTCTTTTTTCTTTCCCCTCTCTTGTGCTGTTTGTACACTACAATGACGACTTTTATCCATTAATATTTCTACTTCTGTTGATTTACCCCCTTTAGGATAAATTTCTAAGAATGAAATTTAAGTTAGAGCAAAGGCCAAAACATCTTTATGGTTATGAGTTACTGTGGTAATAATTTCCAAAGGGGCTATATCAATTTACACTGAACCTCATCAGCACCAAGCATTAGTTTTTAAAAATGTTTTGTTGCTTAGCAGGTATAAGGTAAGCTCAGGTTACCTTAAATTGTGTTTCTGGAATTTCTGACAACAGTGTACATTTCTTCTAGTTTGTTTCACATTTTTACTATTGAGAATTGTTAACTGCCTTCTTCACTAATCACATGGTTGTGACTAATTGGATAAAAATGTGTCTGTGTTTTACTCTGCTATATATTGAGGTTCAAATGTAGTTTTTCAACATTTTCCTGGTTCCATTATTTTAAACTATCAGATTTATTAATCTTTTCTGGTTTAGAAATCTGAATTTGATGATGTGAGACAATAAAAGGATATGGGAAAGAGCGGGTGGGAGGACCTAGAAGAAATTGGTCATAATGAAATTCCTGCTTTATAGTTTTTAGACTTTGACAAATATTTTGCTGGGCAAAACAATTAAATGAATAAAAATCCGATACCTATAAGCACCCCCCAACAGAGTGCGCATTAGGGAGTGTTTTGTTCCCCCCGCCTCACATTTGCAGCCAAACTTAATTAATAGTATCACCATCACAAAGACACAGGTAATGACCCTAACATGCCTACGGGCTCAAGCCCAGTGTCAAATGCAGAGTGGGCCCCCACAAATATTAACTGATGAGATCTCCTGTGTGACAACCTGACAACACAACCAGAGATGAAATCCAGCTTCCTGACATGTCTTGATACCAGCAGATCCCCGACAGACACATAGTGCTCAGACAGTAAGAGAGAATGGATTTTCATTCAAGATATACTTCCGGTAAGATGCAAACTATTTAGATACTATGCTTCACACATACCCATGTGTCTTCTACAAAGGAGCTGCAGGATACTCCTTCTTCTCTTGCAGGTCAAACTCCCCACACCCATGCCAGCTTTTTCTCCAACTCCTACTTCCCAAAGGGCTACTAGTGAATAACTGTAAAACCACACATTTCCCATCTTACATCCAAGTAATTCCTTTGTTCAGCAACTCTGGGAACACAAGAGTTTTAAAGCTGACTGGTGTTTAAAGGCATTGTGTTCCCAGGGCATGCACACAGCTTTGAGTATTTTGCTTTGTAGCTCCTTTAGCTCCTATCAGTATAAAAGTGTAATGCCCCAAAGCTATAATTATATGACTACTTTTTAGGGTTTCAAAAGAGAAAGAAAATGTAACAGTATTTGGGTGTCACAGAAACAGTAAGAATGAAGGGTTCTGTTCCAACACCAGACATTACCTAGGCTACAGTACTAACAAAGTCCTTTAGGCCTTGCTGTAAGGTGTACAGCTTGATTTATTCCAATAGCCTGGAACAGTCAAGAAACAATTTACATCATAGCAGCGCAATGCACACTGGGCAAGAATGAAAACTATGTCATTAGAGAATTCGCTTAATGGAAGTCTGGGGTCAAAAAGAATAAGAGTCTATGACACTGACAGCAGGCATAGGGGACATGCTGTTGACATACGATTATATTTAGCAAGAAGTGTGAACCTGCAAGATTTGAGCAAAAAATCATATGCATTTTGATGTCTTTACGTAAGGTTTCTTTCTTTTTTTTTTTTAAGTGGCTGAAACCTCCATTTTGTTAAAAATTATGCTGACTGCTGTAAAACATGGTTTCTGGTAATAGTGGGGTTAATTCAAAGTTGTTAAACAAATTAACTTTATAGTGACTTTATCTTGTACAGCAAAATTAACATTACTCTAAAATGTTGCCTGACGTTTTTATCCAAATATCTTTCTTGTTTTTCCTTTTGGTAGTGAACCTTTATACTAAATAGGAATATACATCAACTAAGTCTTGGAGTTCATATGGATTATGAGAAACAGCATATTTTCCATTCAATAACATCAGATATTTTTGCTCTAATGAGTCATTCTTGAAGTAGCTTATATAGCAATTCACATTTGCTCTGAACTTCCTTGATGACTGAATAAAATCTCCTGTCATGACAATGATTTAAAAATGAACATGAGTGTGGTAGCAATCAAGTCAGAAACACCATGTTGCTTTAGAAAGCATGATATATGGGAATATCTCTTAGAATAGCGTGGAGTAAATGCTCAGAGACTATTCATATAAACTAAAAATCACTTCCATCTTTAAAAATCATAAATTGAAATGCTAAATAGTCAAATTTCAGATTCCCTCAAACCCACCAATTACCCTGGCAGACAGCATTTTTTCTTTGTCATTAGATGCCAATGCATTCTGTTCCTAATCGCTGCAGGTCATATTTTCCATTCCTGTTGCTCCAATAATCTTAAAATAAGATGTTGATGCACAATTCAGAAAGACTGTGTAGACAAGCAGCTTGTTCTAAGAGCTGACAGTGTGCAAACACTGAGCTAGTTTATTCCTTTAGAGTGGGCATAGTTTTGCAGACACTTGCTAAAAGGAAGACTCATTCTATAGCACTCCCCTTCTAGCCCCCCACCCTGGCAAATCCAATTATTTGGGAGAGTGTGGTTTCTGTTCTCTTTTGACCTTTTCCTGGGAGAGAGGGAGTTGTTAAGAGTCACACTTGTTCTCTCCCATGACACACCCACAGGGGATCGCAGCCTTTCCTGTGGTTGGCCTGGTCCTGGGGACATTCACACTCAGCATGGACAACCCTCACCCCTCACTTCATTCAGTTATATGTGTGCTCATTACACTGCCGTCTGCTGCTCGAATGCTCCTATTAATTTTCCTTTTGATATTTTAAGAGCAACCTGTAAATCATTCTGCCTTTCACTGGTGCCATCATTAATTCTCAGTAATAATGCTCTGGCACTACGTTCGCAGTTGAGCTTATCACACAAGCAGGTAAACAAACATCTTTCTCCCTGCTCCATCCAGCAAGCCTGTGAGTTGAACAAACCACAGACTTTTTCAGAGTGATGTACGCTAATTTTAGGAGGACCTCAGATGGCTTAAATAACGGCCTGAGATGCCAAGTAGAGGGCTTTTACTGCTGTGTGCACTTAAAGGCTGCATGAAGCCATCGCTTTTATGGGAAAGTTAGAAAATGGTGCTAACCAAGCTAAACATTAGCAGAAGTACTGGGTTGCAGGAAATGGGAAATTACAGAAAAAGCGTAAAAGCGGCCACAGAAGGGCTTGTGTGCACATAAAACGGGGAGACTGGCATCTGAAAGCAGTTATCTTCTGCGTGGACAGTACTCACACAGCTTGCACAGGGGATCGGCCTGGACTGCTGTCGCTCTCGTTGCTGTTGGTGTGCTCCATTGCCCCGTTCAGCTCTTCCCGCATGACGCTGGCTAAGTTGCCCAGAGTGGGATTTCCCATGGAAGCGGTAGTGTATAGAGGTATACTATTCTCAGCCATCGAAGCCTGCCATCAACCAAGAGAAAATTCATGAAGACATAGGGTGTGCATAGAGAGGTAAGCTATTAATTACAGATGTATTCGATAATCTCCAGTTTAAGTTCATTGTAGAGTGGTTGGCAAACTTAGGTTTCTAGAGTGAGACAGATTTTGCTTTAAACGTAAGACTTGTGACACATGTCCCAAGCCTGGTTTCAAAGAGCTACCTGGGCGGTGGGAGGGGAACTCAATTCAGCCCTGCTGTGTAGAGTCACATGGTCCAGGCAAGGTGATCTAATATGAGGTTTATGTCTGATGCCTTTTTTCAAGAGCAACTGAATATTTCCAGATCACAGGGAACTATAATGGAATTTTCATTTCTTTATCCACTTTGATTGACTCCAGTATTGGATATTAGAGGGTTGATTAGATTATTGTGGCTGCACAGCTCAAACTTATGAGAATTTCCATAAACATTTACTTCACAGAACCTATAGAAGAGGAAGAGACTATAGAATTGGAATCAGTTTTTATCTCCCATCACTCCCCTTTTGAATGATTTTTGAATTCGTTCCGTTGCAGTTTGGGACAAGTGGTTGAAGGTAACACCACACAGTCTTTCAGACTCACATCACACCGATCGCCTAGAGTTTCAGGACTGCAAGTCTATCCATCTATTTATCGATCTATCTCTACCAAAAGGAAGCTCTAAATAGTATTTCTCTGGGATGCTTAAGTAGATCCATACTGAGGGTGACAAAGTCAGTCCAAATGAGTGTCTGCCAAAAAAAGTGTGGAAATTAAAAGAAAAATTCCTGAACTCTGTAGTGGAATACTGTTCACTTCCTATCTTACTGCATGTTAATAAAATGGCCACTCAGTCCGAAATGCAGAAGACAGTCAACTGTGTCACTGGACTAAAGTCTCCACGTTGTTTCATGTGGGTAGTGATTATGACCCAGTGGCTTTTCATTTTATTGAAGAGGACAGACTTTCAAAAACTAGCAGTTGCAATTATACCAAGATTTATCAAAACTGTCCTCTTGCAGGCCACACTATGCCTCGTTGTCCATCCTAATGAGGAAAAATTATAGTCTTAAGACAACCTGGCATGTGACTTCAACTGGCCAGTCATGCAGAGTCCAAACTATTCTCGAAACCCTGGCTCTAGACAGAAAGAAAGAACCAAACATGGAGAAAGAATGGGTGTAAAACTGGGCTGCAGGGAACCTTCCTATTATGATAATCACAGTCTCACTGTATAAATGCCAAAGCCTGAAAAGCCTTCTGGATTCAAGCCCCATGTTAGAAGAACTATACACACCTAACCTAGCATTGGCTAATGGACTATTTATTTCAAAGCCAGGCCGCCTACAAGCCCACAGCTTTTCCTTCCTTCCACTTCAAAATTCATATAACTATCTTCTTTTAAAAAGTGGGATTTTTATTTCCAAAATGAGTGAACCCATTCTGATGAATAGCAAATTTGAACATTTGTCATTTTTCTGCAGTTTGTCAAATAATTTGCATCTAGTGCTTTTTCAACAAATCTCTTATAATTGCAATAATACATTTCTCTATTTTTTGGCAGAGCGAAAAGCAGGAGTACTTGCTAGGCGTGTGTGGTGTGCACGTGCGTGTGCGCACGAACCGCAGCTGGATAAGCATCTTAACTGCCTTAATTTGAAGCAACACAGTGGTCGTGCCTCTGCTGGTCATGAGAGCTCTGTTAGGACTATCTTCTGAATCACTTTCCCCCCAAATGCCACAAGATTGGCTCCCACTAGCTCACTTCTCTATTATATAGTCAGAATGTGGTACAAGTAAGGCCATCTCTAGCTTAGCACTTTAGCAGCTGCTCGAGACAAATATTGAGAAGTAAAAATAAAATTGAAATGTTTATGAGAATGTGCTCTTTGGGATGAGGTACTTACCCAATGGACTAGGCAACCTCCCTGGGGTAATTTGTTCCCCTTGGCTCTCAAAGTGTTCTAGGTCTCGGCCATTTCTGATTGGGATTGCATCATAAAACATGGGCAGAGACCCAGAAGCCACAATGGCGAAATGTATCCATAAGTGTAAATGTATCCACTTACACTGACGCTTTGGTTTTCAAACAAGAAAAATATAAGTGAAGAAACCCAGCACTGTCCACTTAAAAAATAATCTGTGGGCTGCAAAGAGAACCCGGTGCCTGATACACAATAGAGCCACTTGAACGTTCTTTGTTGAGTGAGTGATCTAAGCAACCCACCCAAGGTTAGAAAAATTTTCACCAACTGCCTATGCCTAAACAAGTGGTTCCTTTTGTAGTTGATGACCACTTAAGGAACAGCTGGACTACAATTTTTATGATGGACTTAATTGTATAAATGGTCCTGTGCACAGTATGTGGTTTTGTATCAAACTGGCACCTCTGCCAAGAAAACGAAGGTGCTTAAGTCGTAGTGCTAAGTCTGTAAGTACCATCGCTCCTGGAATGTGAACTACTCTGAGGGCCCTGGGGAAAAGGCAGTCTATAAATATGAAGCTTTACAGTTACCCTTAGTTACTATACTTTTTGAAAGCATAATGCAATCTGTCCCAAGTCCAAAGTTTTATTTCTGTAGTAGATTCTGCTGTCCTATTTTATATATTGTACATCTTGCATTATGTTACTCTAGTAATCTTTTAAAGATGTTGTTCCACTATTATTTTTACTTGTCTTGAAAAATGGAAATGGGCAATAATGGAAAGGAAGACCTGCTGGTAGAATCTTTATTTAATTTGCACAGCAGGAAGTTCCCTTATGAGACTGTCTACTGACCACGGAACCAAACCGAAAGAGGGCAGGGAAAGGACCGCTCCTCAACATGAAATTGTATCAGCTGATTTACCTTACTTCATTATGGACATAAAGTGTTCTTGGAAAAATGCAGCAGCATTTTGAGCTCTCACTGAAAACAAGGAAAGGTGCAGAGGATGCAAAAAACAAATGTTTTAAAGATGAAACTTGAACAGCTGTGCAATGATAGAGCATTCTAATCGAAATCAGTTACACAGTTAAGGGAATCCAGAGGATGGAGGATCACTGCCTTTTTTTTTTTAACCCTTTCTACTTCATGAATGTAAAATGAGCTTGTAATCTTAATACTATTCTAGACACAGCAGAGCAGCCTTTAAATTCACTCTTCACAAGACTCCAGGGAAAATAAGTTACTAATGAATGGTATTTACAGTGGTGGCATCTAAGCATGCTTTCATTTGCTTTTCTAAAGCTATTTTGTAAACTACAAGTAATTAAAAGAAATGCAGAGAGTAGTTCCTCCTATTAAATTTGGGTCAGGCTAAGAATAAATAAATATAATTACTGAAAAGCGAAGTTCAGTGAAATCTGCCTCTGCACTGAAACTGTATGAAAGGCATGTCATCCATTCTTGGGAGCCTGAAGCCTCTGCTGACTGATCTGGGAAAATAATTTTGTACCTTGCAGAGTAGGTGCTCAATAAATATTTGTTTAATGTGTAGCAAAGCCATCATTATCTCCTCTTTAACCCACCCCTTTCCCATAATACCAAGTGTCTCAACCATTCTTTCATTATCATCCTGTAAAGAGCCTTTTTTTTTAGACTTTTGCTTCTCTATTCATGCTGTCCCCTCATGAAGTCTGAATATCTGTTTAGGTACTCTTGCCTGCTGGAGGGGGCACAAGACATTGTAATAGCTAAGTACCAATTTTAGGGTGACACAGTCCCCATCAAGAATGCATGCTAGCAAAAACATCCCTTGGAGATCTCTACTTAATACTATTGCAGAGAAGGTCTGCAATAGTATTAGGTTATGTATGTCAGCTCTATCTATAGAGTATGTCATCTAAAAGTTACCAAGAGTGCCTAGGCCACTGTTCCAGAACAATGTAGGCGGGGTCAAAATCAATCAGGACCATTGGCCACAGGGACAGCCTACCTGTGAAGTCCTGGAGGAGGTGTGAATCCTACCCAGGTACTTTAATGAGGTAGTACTTCAGTCTTTTTGTGGACTTATGAAATGACTTTACTACTTGGTAACTGAGGAACACAGTAGATAAAAGGCTTGCGAGATGCAGACGCTGCCCTCGTAACTCATGTTATGTGGTAATCTCCCTCCTGCTCAGGGCAGGGGTTGTCCCCCTCTCCCCTCCAGTACCACTGGTTCCTGCGCTGGGCTTGCTTTATCAGTAGGCGATGTTCTATGTGCTCACTATGGGATCGGAGCTATCTGCTGGAATCCTGAAGAGTTTTCTTTAACATCTCTAGCATTTAAACAAAAACAGTTTACTATTACAAAGCAAACCAAACCCAGACACCTACCATCCCCCACCCCAGACAAAAAAAAAAGATGCTAAAACAGACTTTAAAAGAAGAAATAAAAAGCTCAGCCTTCTCTCTAAGCCTGTGAACAATAGAAGGTCACATGATCCAGTGGCCTATCATCCAGCACATTAATAGCTGTGCTAGAGTAATTACACTTGTGGTATTTTTGCCTCAAGTGAAATTCTGAAATAAGAGGATGGAAATTATGATACTGCTGATAAATATTAATAAGTGAACTTTTAATTTTTTTGCCACAATATTCAAAATGCTAAGCATCCTGCTAATGCTGAAGCAGCCAATGTGTTTGCCTCCAGGGAGGACGATGCTTTGTGCACTTAAGAAAAAAGTTTAACGGAATTAAAATTTAATATCTAATTAGAGTGAGGCTAATATATTTTGAAATGAGTGGGGGAGACATGTGCCTCTGCTGTGGATCCCGGACAGCCGTTGATCTTACCTGTAACGCTGCATTGAGAGGTGTGCAGTAGGCGTGGCTGCTCTGCATGTTTTTAATAAGGGAAGGATTACTGCACAAGAAAAAGAAAAAACTCCAAGTTAAATGCAAGCAAGCCCCGAGTTCCCAGCTAAGTTTTGTTTGAGCTTACTGGTAACCTTCCAAATCAGAAATTTCCCCCACAACCAAAGAGAAGTTAGGTTTTCTGGCTTTATTGGGCTGCTCTGTGTGAACCCCTCTGGGAATACAGACTATGCTCTTCAAGGAAACTGGACATAAAATTCTGGCTTAAGTAATGGCCACTGTATCCACTGAACAATATTTATATCAAAATAGTGACCTCTCTGCCAATCTGTAACAGCTTCCCTTACTCTCACAGAAAAGCAGAAGCAGCCTGGGCACTGGGCTGGGGAGTCAGGGAGCTGACTGCAGCATTTCTGGGGGTGAGCTAGCATAATCTTTGCTCTTACATCTCTCCATGATTTGAATTGTAGAGTTACTGCTAGGGAAATGGCATGGTGGCTCCTAATGAAGATCTCCAAGGGATGTTTTTGCCAAAGGAAAATAGAGAGCAGGGTACGCCAGAAGAGGGTCATTGCTAAGTAGGGCAGGGGGTTGGGCTGAAGCTTTTCTTGCATAGCCAAACCTGGGAGGGTATGAGAATATATATACATATATATATTTTGTATAGTGTGTCCACTAACTGAACACACGACAATTTTAAGAAAATCTCTAGCCTGGTAAGAGTAAAAATGCCAAATAAGTGCAGAGGAGATAGATACTGTGGGAAGAGAGGGGCTTCCAGTAGTACAGGACCTCCATTTACCGGAGGCATTTAAAGAAACTACATGTGCTGTTACCCATTTCTATCCTAAGTGTGAAGCATTTTAAGCAAACATGTCACTAAATTTATATTATTATACTAAACAAAAATAAGAAGAAATTTACCCAATTAAATACACATATTAACTCTAAATAAAAACTTCCTTTTTCCTTGGAGGAATTATAAGTATTTAGTTATAGGGTCCCCGAATGCTGCTGAATCAAAAGATAACCAGTATAGCGTTTGCATTAAAGACATCAAAAAAGCATTATTCAAGGCACTGGTGTTCCACAGAGAAACGAGAGATATACATGTACAAATCATACAGCTCAGTCCCGTTGCAGAAAGCTGTGGCACAGCTACTTGGTGAAATGCAAAACTACATGGGATGGGTCAACCATGCAAAGCCAAAGCAACAGCAGAAAAAAAAAACAAAAGCAAGTAAAGGCTCTTACTGTGCGACAAGCTCGTCAAAGTTTTCATCGGGGCAGTATTTGCGAGGACGGCCTCGTTGAATATGGCGGCCACGTTTAAACTCTTCGTCATCAACTGTCCAAAAGGACCCAAACTCATCCTCTACTCTGACAAAGCACTTATGCAGTGAGAGGTTGGTGCGAATGGCACCCTGGGATAGGAGCAGCAGCAAAGGAGATGAGGTGGCAACAAAAGGAGACGGGGTTGGGGGTAGAACAGACATCCAATACAGGGAACAGGAAAAAGAAAATAAAATGCAATAAGCATAAGCAAATGGTTTGTGAGGGTTAATATGCATTGCCACCTAAAAGCTACTAGCATGTGATGCAACAAAGACTGGCAAGCAGGGTGGGGACTGGTGGGCATACAAAACAGGAGGGATGAAATGCTTTTTTGCTTCCCTTAACTGAGACAACGTGAGACCAGTCCTTTGGTCTAACACCATCTTGCAGCCAAAGCCTCTACGTTACGCTCGTTAGCACAATCCAAGCTGGGCTGAGAAGTTCAAATACGGTGGACGTACCCACTGATCTTTTGTGGCCTTCGTTTTTGGAACTCTACTTCATCCACTGTCCATACTGCCCCTTTTACGTTTTCTACTCGCACAAAACACTTGTGAAGACTAAGATTATGACGCACTGCATTCTGCAGCAAGTATAAAAGAGAGAACATTTACATTTTCTATAAGAAAAGACTCCAAAAACAGCAGTAAATTCAGCCTAACAGTCCACATTCGTAAAACCATCCCCGAGAGCGACAGCAACCATCCCCGTGGACACCCTTTTCTTGTGGTCAAGAGTGCCTTGTCCAAAAGCAAAGACAAAAAACCTAAAACCATAAATTAATTGTAGTTTTGGCATTTTAGTCTAGTCTCTGGTCATAGCGATCCAGAAGAAAAAAAAAATTTCATATGCATGTAAGCCCAAAATAAATTTCACAGTAAAAATCTGAAAATATTGTTAATATGACTTAAAAATAAGGAAACATGTACAGCATAAAACTGTCCCTTTAAATTCACTTACCTCACAAAAAAAGGGCAGTTTGTTTCTATTTTTTAAACCATGAAAGATGAAGACACAGTTATTATTGTTCAATATATTTTGTTCTTGTTCTTTTTGCTTATTAAAATTTTGGCTTTAAAATCGTCTATGGGTTTTCTCAGATGTATTAAAAAGAAACCTAAATTGGATATTACCATTGAGAGTATCACCTCCTGTAGTTGACAGAAGCAGGGGGTGAAATGACCCCCAATGGATCGGTATCCATCAGCAAGCTATATGTTACCCTCCAGAAACTATATAGAAATTGGCCCTTACTATGGGCAAGCACCTTAATTAACTGAGAAAATGCCAAAGGAACATATGAGTAGAATTCTCAATGGGAAAATGATGATATTCCTGCATTAATGGTTTCAACAGATACATGTTTCTTTGCTATGGTTAAAGAAAAAGTCATCTCTGTTCATTCCTAAGTGGAGACCCTTGACATCTATAATCTATCAGAAAGAAGGATCTCAACTGAGGGTTGAAAAGCTTCTAATATCTCATCTCTCCTTTGAATTTAAAGAAAATCTACCACTCTTACTGGATCCAATAACAAGCATGGCTTCATTTCTTTAGTTCTCCTTATTAAACTTACTGATCTGGACTCAAAGATAGACATGAGGACATTACAAAGAGACACATTTCATTTACTCAAACTTTCTTCTTATAAGGAACATGCAGGTGGCAGTGGCATGAGAAGCTGACGCTACGTCGCACTTCATATACCCTGCTTCAAGCCCTTTACTCAATTCCATTAAAGTTGCTATTGCTCAAACATTTTGCACCCCTCCCCTTCTACCACTTGCAATATTTCCTCTCTAAATTAGCCTTCAAATGACAAATCTTAATATTTTGAAAAGGGATTCAATTTTTGAATAATCACCATTGGTAACTCTGATGAGTCAAACTAAATAATAATGAATTTTTTTCTTTTCTGACATGGAATATTTATAAGACAATGAGACTAATTTTATTACATGGCCTGATGAACCTGCTCCTAAGGAGAATCCACATGACGAATTCTTGAGGAGCTTCTGAGCAATGTCAGCATAACTGGGGTAGGTTCAAGACGCCCCAGGTGAGAGTGAAAGGACCCCCTGATTCACAAACAGGTTTGCTAACTTTGCGCGAAAACAAAACAAAACTCTCTGAAAAACATTCAGCATGTTATAATTGTACTTAGTAAGACCAATTTCTTTGCACATAAATTGTAGTCTGGTCTCTAAATAAACCTATTTTTTATACTGTACACAGGTACAGTACGCATCCACTGTTATCCCTTAGAACAATACGGAGGAGTTTGAAGTAAAGAAATACACCCAAATTTCATTAAAAAAAACACAACAGACTGAGCATGTATACATACGGGAGACATAACTGGGAAAGAAATCCACATTACTTCTCCTCTTAACCACTGTTTGATGTTTTAAAATAAGCAGCAAAATGTACAGAACTGAAAAGATTTAAAGTAGCTACATCTGGAAGGAAAGACGCTTTCTATTTGTCTGAACTACATGGACGTGTAAGTAAAGATGTAAGGTCAAAGCTTAAGTTGTGTTTTCAGGGCTGTTGTACGTCTAAGCAAAAGCAACTAGAAAATGAGAGTTTCCCCAAAAGATGAATAAGCTCTTTTCAGTCATCACTTTAACTGGACATTTCATCTTTTTCCTAAGATTGTAATTCAAATAAGGACACGTAAAGGAGATTACACACATTGGTGATTCATTAAGTACTTCATTTAGGATTATTCATATTAACGACATTTTCTTCTATAGTTTGCAAAAACAAAAATGTTAAACCTAAATATCTGAGCTTAAGTATCATGTTCACAACTGATAATTATTTTTAAATGTGATTATTTGCTGTTTAGAAAAGGTAATTTGAAGAAAATGTCTGCTTCATACTGTATTTTCTAAATTTTGAAAAGTATTCATAGCTATACATCCTTCGTATTTTATCTCCCAAGGCAGGTGGGAAGAGGGTAGAATTTTAAACACAGGTTGCCTTCAGCGCCCATGTATCTTAATGGAAATAATAAAGACATTTTAGGCCACATAGATATCCATAGCTCCATAAATTTGATGAATTAATTCTACAGTTATATTCATTTTCTTTTAAAATGCTAATTTATCAACAATGTAACAGAGGAAATATGATTTGGTTTTGCTTGTGTTTTTCTCCCATATAAAGTGAAGGAAGTAACAAGACAGACATTTATTTTAAGCAAAACAAAATTTCCTTATACCCCATAATATATCCCTATTGTATTTAAAACAATGACATGTAAAAATACCCTAAAATATTTTTATTTTAAATGTATTTAAATGTTATAAAATTTAGGGAATATAAGAATTCTAGGTAGTAAAAATGCAAAAAAAAAAAAAAAAGAAAACCTCTCGCAAATATTATATTGTATCTGCCTTCTTGTACACTAATATTAGAAACCAAGAAATTGAAAGTAGGAAAACTAAAAAATTTGCGAGGGCTTCATCTAACACACAGAATAAATACTAATAGAATCTATGAACCAATTGCTGAACTGAAAAGTGAGGTATGTCGCGTGACCTCACACTTTGTTGGGGGTATCCAACATGGACCTATGGAATTTGACCTGTTTTAAAGCAAATGGGGGTTAAAGTGAAGTTACATAATTCCAAAGCTACTTTTCTTGCCCAGAATATCTAACAGTTTCTTGACTTAAAAAAACAAAAAAATGACAGTATTTTTCGGATTATAAGACACAATTTCCCCCCCAAATTTGGGAGGAAAATGGGGGTGCATCTTATAGTCGGAATGTAGCTTACCTGGCTCTCTCTCTGTGGGGGTGGGGGTGGCCGTGGTGGAGCAGGGTTTTTTCCCTATTTTCCTTCTCTAAAACCTAGGTGCATCTTTTGGTCCGGTGTGTCTTTTAGTCCGAAAAATACAATAATCGAGTATTGTGTTCTCCTGTAATAACTCCCACAGATAGTGCTAGTGATTGGATTGCAAAGCTTCCTTCACTAATTGGGCTAAGGAGATTTTACACAACCAATGAAAGTTATGTCAAGTTTGATCATTTCTCCAGGTCTTTAATGGCATAGCAAATAATTACGTATCACTGCAAATACTGGAGGTGGTTAAAGACATAAAAGCATGATGTTTGTGTTAAGTAATAGAACCACCTCAAAATGAGGGCAACAGTGCCCTCTGCTACGTTCTCCTACATATTCCAACCAGAGGGGGCTGATATCACTGGATGGTCCATCCAAATGTCTGATGCCAATGTAATGGGAATCTTCCATCCCAGTGTTTTAACCACAATGGAACTATTTTCTTAAGCAATTGTTACTATAAATTAGACTCTATGAGTGGATCAAAAAATGTAAATGTAACTTACAACAAGTGCATTTTTTTCCAACAACAAAATCTCTTCTAGAAATGGTAAAAGATCAAGACTGAACAGGCCTGTGAGAAAGACTGATTACCTTCCACGTGGCCGCGTTGCGTCGAAAGTAAGCAAACATTCGTGTGAACCAGTTATAGATTTCATTTAGTGTTAGCTGCTTTTCTGGAGATTCAAGAATGGCCTGTGAAGTCAAAGTAACACAAGATAATTTATGACCAAATCAGCAGAACTGTCACTGAACAGTTCCTTGCAAATATAAAATAACCATGTTTCAGAGCTAAATCCTAAGAAAGGTTTTACAAAATGATCTCAGATTAATGGTTGTATTTAACAGCTCAATAGTAAAATTCAAAATGAAATTATCTAATTGTTTTGAGTTTTTATTTCTGTTTCCATACAGAAATATTAATTTATTAGTCATTCATAAAGAAGAATCAAAAAGAAATGCAAAACATTTCACTAGCTGATTAAAGCTCAGTAATTATTTAGAGCTCAGATTAATTCTAGGGATCAGAGATTACTGTAGCTTGTGATAATTGACTTGCCATCTTTAAACAGGCTCATTTTCACTGTTGTGTGAAATGAATTTCCTAATAATCACATCGTATTGTAATACTTAATCAAAAGCAATTATGTTATATATTTCAGTTTTTAAAAACCTTATAGACAAGGTGTTAGCATGCCTGCATTCTAAATGGTTTTAAATCTACTTCATCAATATACTATATCCATGTTCACGTACACCTTTTGATATAACTTCATATAATGTGTTATTTACTTACCTGCCTAATTAAGGATGCATATGTAAATGGTGGTCTAACTTCTGCATTCTTATAAAATTCTTGGTTCTGCGCAATATCTGCTGAATAAGAATCATTGTCTTGTTAATTATGACATTTGAGGCTGGTCTACAAAAGGTGCACGTTGTAATTTTACATGAGGCAAAAATAAAGTATCTACCTGAAGAGATGGGCACATTGTATTTGTCTGAGTACCGCCTGCGGATGGGTCCCACTGTGTGCATGCTGGTGGTGGTGATGACGGAGGGTCCTTGGGTGTTGGGAGTGATGGGGGCAGTTGGGGTAGTCGGAGTATGAGGTAAGCTCTGTGGAGAAGCCTCCGATGCAGATTTAGAGAGTGTGACACTTGATACCAGATTCAGCTGTAAGAAAAGAACAATTCTTTGAAGACCTTCAAAAAAAGAAGTACGGAACGACCAGGAAAGCAACTAAATTCCAGCAAAAATAATATAGAGGGGATGCCTGGCTAGTTTTATTTCTCTAAGTAGATGTTTCTAATCAACTGAAATATGAGGTGAGTTCCCATGTAAACACAACTCAGTAGTTAGCTGGGATTCGTTGATATAGACCTGGACTCTGCAACAAGACTTTCTGCAATGTGCTACAGCACAAGCACGTAGCTGTTTTCACTTAATTTGTTTTAAAGATTTTATTTATTTATTTATTTATTTTTAGAGAGAGGGGAAGGGAAGGAGAAAGAGAGGGAGAGAAACATCAATGTGTGGTTGCCTCTCATGCGCCTCCTACTGTGGACCTGGCCCACAACCCAGGCACATGCCCTGACTGGAAACAGAAGTGGCAATCCTTTGGTTCGGGGGCTGGCACTCAATCCACTGAGCCACACCAGCCAGGGCTGTTTTCACTTAATTTTTAATAATAAAACCTTGAGGTTTAATGAATTTAAATGTAGTCATGTGTCAGCAGTGCCCCTACCACACTGAACAGCACAGAGACAGGCTACTAATATTCACAATGAAACATCTTAGATGGGAACTAGTACAAGTACGTTTGACCTGTGACTGAATTAAAACAAGTTATATTGATCCAGTAAGCTGTGATTTTGTTCTCTTGGCCAGAAGAGACTAATCTTTGAAAGCTTTATGTGTAATCTTGATTACTCTGTCATACATGGGATTGGAATATACTAATAAGGATATGGCATATGAGACACATGGAACTATAAAATTTTTGATGTTTCTTTTTCCCTTCAAGTTACGAATGTTCACCAATTTACAGTGTAGGGCAAAAGTAGGTTTTATAGCTGTTTGTATGGAAAATAGTTAATAAGTAATAACACAAGAAGAAACTCTGTTTCACAAACTGTAAACATACTTTCGCTCCACTCTGTACTGTAACAATCTATTGCGTCAAGTAAGAAGAGGAGTACCATTTATTTGAAGTAATGTAGAGAAAAATCAATAGTACTGTTTTGATTCTTTCTTTGTGTCTATCAACTTAAATTTCACCCTGAGTACTTCCCTTTTTAGTACTGGAAAAAGAGGCTTATCCCCTTGCCCCCCTTTCCCCAAATCTGTTGTTACAGAAATATTAAGTCTGGCTGTGCTGAAGAACTTGATCATTTTCAACATATTTATTACAGTTTATACAGAATTGCTAACTCAGATACATACAGTTGGCCCAGATCCAAGAAACTTCAGCAGAATAGGCTTACTTGATAACATTTTCTCAAGCCATATTTTGAATCACTTAACAAAATAAGACTGTTTCACCATCACAATAGTTCTAGTACAAGGCATTATTTGTGGAAGGTATTCAAAATGAGATTCCTCTGAGATAATAATCAAAGAACTTATTAAAAGAGAGTTCCAATTTATTGAGACGACTCAACCTTGCTCATACTCTAGTAATGAAAAGGCCATGAGAAACTTCTCTTGCCTTATATATGTTTAGAGTAATTCCATAAAAGGGCAATGAATTTGAAGAAAGAGGAAGATCAAATATCGTTAGGAAAATATTAATGGGGAAATGTAAACACAGTGTTGGAAACTGAATGTTGGGTTGGCAGCTTTTATTTGTGCTTTCTTTTTTATCCTCCCCTTCCCTGGAAATGGTGACTCTGTCAGCTGAAGATCCCTGTCCTGTACCCCTATGCCTGACAAGAACAAGCTAAGGACACTGCTCTGCCCTGACAAATCTCCAGGCGAGCTGGGTAGGTGCCAGGAGGACCTGCTTTATCAGTGCCGGAAACCCGGCTTCATGACGCGCGTCTGCAGACTGAATGCTTGCAGTTCAGAGCAGCAGCCACGGAACAGAGCCACAGGGGAGGCTGCAGAGAGGCCAAGTGGGAAGGTGGGGGCTGATCTCTTTGCCTCAGACCTTTAATACTGACCACGTGCAAAAACTGCGGATAAGCCTCAGCTCAAAGAGTCAAGGAAACAAGTACATGAAAGTCTAAAGCTCATAAATTTATAACTCTTAATTCAGAGGTGCTACACCTAAGAATGTCAGAACCCTCTGGAAAGCCATGGATACCATGTGTAAAAACCAAGTTGTAAACTATTTGCCACTATGTGGTTTTTACTGAATTCTCATACTATCGCTAATGCTTGAGATGTTATTATTCATATTTTACGGACAAGCAAACTGAGGCTCATGAGATATGGAATAACTGGCCCATATTCACAACCTGGAGCCAAAGTGACACACACACTTGCGATCCCAGGCCTTTCGTAGAGTCTTCTTGTGCCCAGGTAATGAGGGAAACACAACTAAACTAAACTAACCAGTTTTATTTCTCTGTAGGCTCATTTTAAGAAAGGATTCAGTTATCTCTGCTTCTAACTGACACACAGTAAATATTCCTGATCAAATATGGGGCCTTTGATATTAAACAGAACATGTAATTGCTGCCCTTGAAGAGCTTACCATCAAATGAAGGCACTGCTCCAAGGAAAACGTGCCAACCACCTTAAAACAATTCTGAGGACTAACTTGACTTTCTGGCCTCTCTTTTCAGTTTACAGACATTACCCTAAATACCATAACTTTCTTAAAAATGCAATGAAATTTTAATATAAATACAACATCCTTAAAAGATATGTGTGCTCCTTTCCAGTTCTGTGGAAAAGATCACCCAGTCTACTGGGTTCTACTCTAACTGCCAAACACCAAGTCTTGTGTACAGACTCGGGAAGTGAAATCCACCTCCGGGTGCTCACGGGCAACAGTAACAGACAAGTCACATAGGATGATGACAAAAATGTAAGAAGAGTCCAACTCTTACAGCATTTATAAAGGTCTCAACACTTGGACTATTCCTACCAAAACAATAGCAGTGAAAAACAAAATTCCTCCAGGTAAGCATGATCCACGAAGAAAGAAATACATTAGAATTTTGTGGAGGTTTTTGAACATCAGTAGCAATAAACACTTAGCCAGAAGAGAGCAGAGAGGAGGCTCCCTAGGCTTGACAAATGACACCGTGATCCACACCCACTGCTAGGCTGTCTCTAATAAGCCACAGAGGAAGCAGCCAATCTGAGCTAATTACCAGATAAAAATGTATTGTAAAGACTCTAATTAGGAGATGAGGATGGAGTTGATCTAATGATTAAATGCTGCATTCCACTGACCCCACCATCAATGTGCAGTGGTGCAAGATGTCACTGGAATATTTTGCAGAAACAGTAATTTTATTTCGAGAAGGGGAGGCAGTAATATTTGTAATGATGGCTACGAGGTAAACTAATTAAAAGACAGTTCCTAGAGGAAGAGGGTGGCGGAGAGCAGCTGTGGCCATTCCAACACCAAATGCCAAGTCTCAATAGAGGGGCTGCAGTCAAGTGGAAAATTTCTGCCCGACCTCTGCCCTTGCTATTAATTTGCAGGAAAACTAATGACACATATACATATTCCCACAAAATTGTTCTAATTGCTAATTTGCCAAAGGAGCCCAGATTCCAAATTAAACATGACTGTAGCCTGTGAGAGAAGAGAGAACAAAAGGCTGTAACTCCAAACAGAGGGTGCTCTGCCGCGTGAGATCATTTGAAGGCTGAACCAACAAGTTAATGAAATGTCAACCTTGTCAACTGCAATATAAGTTTCTTAACTTCTAAACTTTTGTTTGATGATCACATGCTTGTCTTGAGGAGAAGCCATCTTAGGGAGGAAGGTCACCAGGGACAGATAAGACAAGCAAAGGGAAGGGTTCAAAACAGGCTGTGTTCAAATCTGCTCTTTTAATTAAGGTCTGAAGACAGTGGACAAAAAATTAATTACAGACTCAGAAGACAAGAGCAAATCGGGAATGGTGTGGGTTTTGCTATAATCTTGAAATATTCATCTTAATTGTAAACTACTAAATCTTAATATAATCATCAATTCGAAATGAAAGCATATGTGCTTCGTATTTCTGACTGTAGCTAAGGTTTCAAAAGATAACTTTTTTTCTAGGGCACGGAGCAGGAAGGGATTGGACTGGGAGGGTTTCTTTTCCTATTTTTCTTATTGTGCTCATTTTCTATTTAAAAAGAAGTTGCTATGTTTAGAAAAGTTGGTAACTCTGATATTTTCTACATGGCAAGTTTCCACCGTGTGATGATTTGGGCAAAGATAATCTCTTTGAAAGACTGGCCAAAAGTTAAATTCTTATGTCACTCAAAACTGCTGTAGGGTTTTATTTTTTTTTAATTTCTGTGGGTTCTTGGCCATCATTACCAAAGGACTGTCCTGGGGATCTTCCCGGCCCAGCTACTGTAACTGTCTCACTACCTAATATTCTGCTTAGCCCTTTTGCAAAAATCAGTCTTTACTTTATAAACAGTAACCTCCTCTTTCTTTCAAAGATGATGAGTCATTCATATTTAAAAAAAATAAACAAACCACTGATGCAAACACGGACAGAAACAGACTTGTCGTCAAGTATTCCCATAAGAACTCATTTTTATTTTTGTTTGTGCTCTTGTCTCACATGAGAACAGATTCTGAGAACAAAAGACAATCCTGAGACCAAAGCACCCAGAGACCTCGCTGCTTAGTAGGGGGCTTTCAGGCTCATAGAACTCCTGTTTCTACTGTTGGTTTTACTGGCGTGAGTGGCTCAAGTCCTGCTTTAACTGTGACGGGATTTCTAGAAATGAATCACTCGCATTTGTTCAGGGAGGGCCTTTCTGAGGCTGAAGGGACATTCCCAGACTGTGGGAGGCTAGGATGTGGTGGCAGGGGGAGGCTTTGTTCCCAGCCTTTGCCTTCCTTTGCCACCTCAGCCTGTCCCTGTGACTGTGTTAAAGGGGCTGGTGTCACTGACAGTGACACTCAAAACAAAAACACCGGTACTAAGCTGAGGAGACTTAATGAGAAAGAGTGTATAAAAATAGCTACGTGTGTCTGTTTGAGAACCTCCTTCTCTGACTGCCTAACACTGTCTCTCAGCCACAGCTGGGTGGCACTGGCCCAAAGGGTTGGCTGTTTCTCTGAGTTAAAAGACCCCCTTTGCACACAGGCAGCACTGTGTTTTTATAGCAGCTAAAACTATTTCAAAACAGTCCTAATTGCTATGGTTAGAAAAAAAAGAGAATGTGTAAAAAGGAAAATCCAATACTGCATTTCACTTCAAATATCCTAGTTCCTCTAAGTGTTTTATAACATTTCATAAGGAGGGATATATGACCTGAACTATAATTACCTGTCCACCAAGTCTGAAGAAATGCAGTTTCTCCAGGACCAGGGGTTGTGCTCTGGTGTGTAGGAATACTCTAAAGCAAGGGGTACTTTTCCTGTAGTCAGTAGTGATTTACAGTGCTTTTCTGACATAATGATAGTGAAGTCTTTTAAAAATATCCTTAACAATGTAATAAAGTCGTAACACAGGCACACTTCTTTTTGTTGCTGTAACTGTTTTGTCCGCTGAGTTACTCCTCCCTCCCAGGAAACAGCTCAGCTAATTCTCCATGGAGTATGTATGAAGACACTGCATTTGGTGTTTACTTTGATGATGTTATTGAGTTTGGAACAAAAAAGTATCAATCACACTCATCATGATAGTTTCCTATTGTCTGATTTTTCACTTTTGTTTATCTTACCACGGGACAGGAATCTTTTAAAACTCAAAATGCAACAATTTGACTATTCTAAACGTAAGTCTAGAAAGGCTTTTCCCATCACATGTGCTCAACTGCCAGGACAGGCAGCTGCCCTGGGAAACACACACCCTTCCATCAGGGCACAGATTTAATACCGTGGAAAGTATGAAATACGAATTTTGTCTGATGTTGGCTATTCCTTAACTTCATCCACACCTCTCCTCATTACATACCTTCCTCAGAGACACACAGACACATACACCTACTCTTAGTTCAAGGAAAGATTCATGAAGCTGATTTCTTTCCATTCCTTCCTATTTATCTAGGTTTCATCTTGATGTTACTCTGCCCAGAAGTCTTCCTGGACCCCACCAAAATAGCTCAGTGTTCTACTCAGTCATAGCACAACACACACAGTGAGAGAGTGAATTAAGAAATTGTGTATGTGTGCATTTATGTTAGTTTTTCCCACAAGCCTCCAAACACCTCAATGGCAGGGATTCCTGTAGCTATTTTAGTACTGTTTTTATGCAGCATGCCAATAACTATTTGTTGATGTAATAGCTTGATTTTCAATGCAACCTACAGTCTGAGTTGTGGGTATAATTATTCTGGGCTTGAAAGATTTTACAGTGAGCAGGAAAGGATGCTATTGAAGGGGTCCAGGGACTAAGAAGACTGCGAATTCATATTCCAGTTCACCAATATGCACCCAGCATAGGTGAGCTCGTACCCACTTCTAAAAACTTGAGGTCTGTCCTGAGATGCGCGTATTCTCTAACTAGCCGAACATGAAGACAAGTTCCACAATAGCATCCAGAAAATGCCATCTATGAGTTGAGGTAAGAACAATCCAAGAATGTTTTGGCAGTTTCTTTGATGGAATGAAATGGAGACTGGTTGGACGACTAGATACAACAAATGACACTTACCACCCAAATGGCACTGAGTGAAAAGCAACATTTATAGCACAGCATTCTATCACTTAGTAACTAAGAATTTAAAAATAAACATGAAGTTCCTTTTAAATAGAAATAGAAAAAAACCCTCAAACTCACTATCAAGGCTGTACCATCAAAGTCCCCATCTATGGTTAGATTTGAATCCTGGTGATTGCTTACTTCAAATCAACGATTCTAGAAGAATATGCATTTGAACATACACTGTGCATTCTATTATTTAAGGTAAAATAAATTAATTATAGGCAAAAGAGAATACCATGTGCATTAGACTCGATCACCAGACAGCTCTGTATCACTAAAGTTGGAAGAATCCAGAGTTTGCCGTGTGTGTGTGCCCTTGTTTGCTTTTTTTTTTTTTTTTACCATTTCTGGGGGCAAGGAAGTATAAATTTATGTAAAACACTACATGTCTACTTTTTATAATTAATTTCCCAATGCCTCACCCATACATATTTAATAATTCCTGATTTATAAGATGGTATCTAATAAAATTTTCTATTTCCCAATAAATGAAAAGAAGGCAGGTTCATCCCAGCAGCAGAGTGTCACACAATACCTGCTTGTCAGGCCCAATTTTTACTTCTTACACGTAAGTTAAAGGATAAGGAATTTATAATGTTGCCTGTGAAGGGAACCACTTTTCATACACAAATGTGATCTTTTTATTTTTCAAAGGGTAATACAACAGTACATTTACATAAACTAATCCAAACAATCTATGTATTTGACAATGGCAAACCTCACACAGACGGCCCATTGTTGGTTTACATCTTGGAGTTCTTTATATTGGCTGGTAGCTCTGCCCTAGCTGTCAAAGGTTTGACTTGGACTCTAAATAAATGGTTATAGAAGTGCTGTGCGGCGATATTGAACTTCTTTGCAAAAGAAAACCTGCTGTGTATGAATTCAAAAGCTATTAATTTTTCAGTCAAAAATATTCGTGCCTATTTCTTTTAATAAAGAAATACTGTGCAGAGCTAGTAAGAGATAATGTTGACTAGTGGTAGAGAATTTTCAATAGAGCAGTTAAAAATAAATTTAGTAGGAGGTCCCCTTCAAAGTTATAATTTTCAACAATGTAAAACATTTTTTTCTAATACTAATCAAGATACACCTCCCTTCCTTGTGCATTTACCCCAGGACTGCGTTTCACTGTTCACTGGCTACTCACCACTGATCCTCATGGAGATTCCCCACAGCCCTTCTGTGGTCCCTGCAGGCTTCCACTGAGTGTCCCTGCGGTGTGGCAAGTCTTTCTCCAATTGTACCCTTCCTTCTTCTCCCCACAAGAAGCCTCATGATCCAAAATGAGCCCATTTCTAGACTCCAAACATTATTCTGTCATTGTCTTCAATGCATGGAAGAAGCAGAAGAGAATCTCATTCTCTCCCTTGTTGCTGGGTTTCAAGACTCACACCCTTCATCCTGGGAGGAATCATTTCCCACCAAATAGAAGTCATATGAACACTTTCAGACTTTTAAGGTGATTAGTTCCCTAAAGAGCTGACTATGCCCACTAGTGAACTCAGTCATTTCAGGGTCTCACCATACTGAGTCATAGTATTTCTAGAATTCCTGTAAAAAGGAAGAATTTATAGAAATACCAAGAGTAGCACAGTTGACCACTGATTCCACAACATACTGAATGGCCTATGTTTGTTTCCCCCTTCTTTTCGGTGGCCTACAAACTCAGTCCTACAGCTACTTACTACACAATCCATGGAAAGTGAGGGCTTTTTCTCGATAAAAATGGATGTGCAAAGTGTTTAATGATTTTATGTCCTGTATCTCAGTAATGTGTTTTGTTTCAGACATTAATTTTGTCTGCCAACTGCATCCTGGCAGGCTACCATATTTGCTGGTTAATAGTCTGACTCTGTTTTATTTCTATCACCATAAATCATACATATATGGGTGTATGTTTGCTTTATTTATAGAAAAAATCAGTCCAAACAGATAAACCAATCCTTTGCCATGATGCTGCATCATTGCATGTTGATTAAAATTACTGGTACTAACTGTAGACTGTCAACGCTCAATTAATTTTCACACAGTCACTCTGTGCAAAATCAAATAAAGGCAGTGTACCTTTAAATTTTACAAATCTCAAAAATCAAGAAGCAAAGCGACTCTATTTTGAATAATCAGTTGAAGGTACTAGGAGATTTTTAGAAATCTAAGTATATGAGAAATACAACTATTAAAGAGATCAATTTAGAACAAAGAACGAGGCCCAAGACAGCAGCTGGGGACACCATCCTTCCACTTTGATACTGTCTCTGTTTGGATGGCCCTCCTTGAGGTCAAGCAAAAGGGAACAAGGAAAGAAAGGGGGGACCATAAGTTAAACAATTACAGTGTGCCACATTTACTTTCTGAACTGCGGAGTCATGTTCACTGCAGTCTCTTTAGCTGTTCTCCATAATCTGAGCCTCTAGCTACTCTGATGTGTGTTTCCTTCCTGTCACACTCAGACTGGACTAGCCCTTGTTCCTTTTCTCCTGCTCACAGTCTCAGCTTCCCTGAGCCCCACGCCCATCATCTTTGCCTCTGTGGTCTGGTTGTCTTTTCTCTGCATCATTGCCATTCAGAACATTTTTTCTCTTCTCTCCCAGTGAGTTCTCATAGCGTATTTTAGTACCTCAGTGTAGCATGCATCATCTGTCCCAAAGAAGAGCTGACGGCCCGGGTCGTGAACCAGGACTGGGCCCGCATCACCCCATGTTATCCTAAATGCCCAGCACAGTACCCTCTTCATAAAAGTTTACCAGATACAGTCGGCGCAGCTTAGCCTTAACCATTCCACAATGTTGAATAGAGTGGCCTGCATCCTTCCTGTGTTTTGGGTGGGGAAGCAGACAAGAAATGCTGTCAGGTTCCTCCCTGTGGTGCAGCTCAGTACTTACGGGCTGAGGGGCAGCTTTGGGTTCTGTAGACTTCACATGCAGGTGGGTCATCATGGCTTGCAGGCGTTCTTTGTCTTTTGCAAGCTAGGATGGAGAAAATACTTTGTTATTTCTTTAAATACAGATTTAAATACCCTGTTACTATTACACATTATTACATCCCAAACGATACATATTCCAAATTAAGCTATGGCACCATCACAGATGACAAAATATTGTTCATTGCCTCATCATTTTGAAATCTATGTGACCAGTGCCAAACTCCAAGTAGCTGGAGGTGTCTGTGTGAGATTGCTCAATGGAAGAGACTTTAGCCTTTAACTATGCAGATCTAGACCTGCTGGCACCACGGAGTCCCATGGAACACAGACAGCTAAAAGACACAAAAGTGAATCATGCCTATTAACCAACATTGTTCATGAGGAAGCCAAAAGAAAATGAGTTAGGGAGCTAAAACTCATAAATTCATCTGCTGTGGTTGTGGGAACAGTCCTAGACAGATGGGTACATTTATGCAAAATTAACTTCACCTCTCCTAACAGGCAGGCGCAGATTAAGACAGTGTTGGCAAGCAATGTTATTAGTAGGGCAGACACAGGGCTACATGTTCAAATGTATGCAGCATAAGCTTATTCATTTATTCAATATGTAAGTACATACCGTGTGCTAGTCTCTCATCTTAACAAAAATGGAGATCTCCTCAATCTACAGAACATCATCTTCTGACGGCACAGGAGTTTCTAACTGGATTACATGGCAGGGACCCAAATACCATTTATTGGATGTTATTTGCTCTATGCGTGCCCTGAACTTTTTAATAGGATATTTTCTATAGTTCAAGACAGTTGAGCATAGGGGATATATGATAATTACCTCTATGAAAGAAGTGGGAAGTGTATCCCCAAAGGATAATGGTATAGTTAAGAGAACAGCTTGGAAATGTGGGAAAATGTATAAGAGATTAATGAGAGGGAGAGAGGGAGGGAAGGGAAGAGGAAAAGAAGGGAAAAGATAGGGAGGGAGGGAGGGAGGGAGGGGCTGAGAATTAAGGAGAGACTCATTCCTTCTATGTCACAAAACTAAGCTTAAATCTTTCAAACATCAATCATTTTTGTAAGTCTAAAATTATTTCAAAATAATGATCAAGTAAGATATTTTTAAATAAAGGTATTCGTAGGGGAGGAAGTGTTTCAGGAATTGGGGTGGCAGAGGAAGGGAAGGGGTACACAAGCCAGAGAGAAAAGGTTTTCAGCATCCTAACTGGATGACTGTCTCGAGCCATATCACATTTTTTTCCTCCTTATTCCCTTGTGGTTCAGGGAGGAATAAATTCCCGGGGTTGGGGGGGGGGGGAGGAGTTCTACAGTGTTAGCACTTATCTTTCAACAAACAGGAAATGAAAATGATACCATATTAGGAGCCACTTTATGGTATTCATCTTCTGTTCTTCAGTAAGTTATTGAACAGCCAAACTAAAAGATGCTCTGAACACCAAACATAATGCTAAAGGAATTTAGTTTTCCAAAGTGGCTCAGTTAGAACAATTAAAATGTTAGCAATGACATTTTTTTGCATTTATGTTTTTTGTTGAGTGTTCTAAATTTTTAGATCTTAAAAGTAAAACATTCTTAATTTAAAAAATGTTGTTTTAAAATTGTAATGGGGCAGGAGTAGGAAACAAGTAGTCTGTCATAGTGAGCATTACAAATTAAAGGGTGAGAGGTAATAATTACTGAAGAGTCTGATGAATATTAATTGTTACTTAATTTGGGGGTAAACGTTGTTGATATAGTAATTACAAAGACCAAAGTAGAAAGAAATCCAAATTCTCAGCATCAAAAAGAATCATCGCCTCTCTATTGCATGGAAATGTGGACAGGCTGACCTTTTACTAGTTAAAGACTGCAAACACACCCCCAGACTGGTACACACAGCTACACCCACAGCCCTGGAGGCCATTGCCATAGGGAACATTTTATTTTTCCATGAGAATATTATTTAGACTTCATCGTCCATTTTGAGAATCATCCAGGTTTCTGATTTTGCCTCAACCTCAACTCCACCTATAAAAGATGGGCAAGGTAACAGAAAAAGGCAATGATCCAAGTTTCTGTTTTTGTTTAATTAGTGTAAACTAGCATGTAATATATTCTTAAATGAGCTTTGAATTTTTATCATCAATTCAAGCTCTAACACAAAGTGTTTTAACAGTTAAAGGAAAAAAAAAACTGGCAGAATTTGCTTTTTGTTTTTTTAGGCAAAGGCTAAACCTTCACACCTATTGAAACCACATCCTCTCTTTAGTCTTGCATTTATAATACTCACTGGCCCTTCAAAAAGCTTTCAGAGTCTTTATTACCTTTTTACCATCATTCCATGAGCTCACCATCCCATTAATTTTCATGGCATCCTTTCATTATTATGAGAATACAAACATTTAATATTAGCAAGCATATACTAGCATTCCATTAGAAACCGAATCCCATGAAAGGCAAAGGATGAAAAATTCAGTTCAAAGGTCAATTAAAAATTTGGTTGGCAAATATAAAAAAAATTTTTTATGTTGTGAGATCTAAAGAGAATGACTTTCTAAAAGCTTTCCTGGTGGGTCAGGATGGGTGCTAACACAAAAAGAGTGACACACGTCCAGGAGTGTTGGGGTAAATCAGCAAGTTTTCTCACCAGTTCGTAGTAGTGTGAACAGCAGTGTGGAAACCGGTGAAAGCTCCCAACTTTGGGCACAGCATGTAACCTTTTAAGTCTTTAGTCGTCCCTGTAAATCTGGAACAATGGTCTCTGAACTTTGAAGGGCTGTTTTGAGGAAATTCTTGCACATAAGCTCAGCATAGAGCCTAGTGCTTCATGGTGTTCAAAAAAAATTTTTTTTTTTTTTTTTTTTTAGGGAAGAGTTAAATCAGTGACATCTACATAGATTTCTCCTGGCTAAGTATATGTTGGAATCTGCATCAACATAACAGGGGTTCATTGGAGTTTGTAGCTGGGCTCACTGGGGAGAGATTTTTAATGCTTTAAAGAATGGAACAAAGCATGGGAAAGATGAAGTACATTTCTTACGGATTTATGTCCTCGGTTCTCACTGTATCTTCCCCTCAGCCTAGCAAATGCCTTCCTCCCCTGGCTGATAGAAGCCATTCCCTCTTCTATTAACCATAGCCTCAAAGTGGGTTTCAGACGGCCCAGGCTGTGAATGACCAGAGCATGAGTACTGCTCCAGACCTACTGGTAAGTGCCTAAGGCTAGGAGCTCCATTCAACCAACATCTTCAAAGACAAAAACTAAGGAGATTAAATACATTCTTTTAGCAGAGGAAAGGGAACATTGACTCGTGTTCATTTAGCACAATCATTTTATATACTGTCAGGCACACTGGGTTTCACTTGTAGGAAAAAATTCTAAAATAAATGAAGCACTTGGGGTGTGTAAAAATGCTAGAATTACTGAGGACAGGTGAGAAGAAGGAGCCAGGTAACTCATTTAATTTCACAGAAGGCAAGACTGAGCTGGGTATTTTAAGTCTTCTAGCCCTATTCCCACATTCTATAGTTGGGAAAACTGAGAACCACCGTTGAACTTACCCAAGGTCATGGAGCTGAGAATGGGTAAAAAGTACAATGGAATTCTGGTTCTACGAGGCTCGGTCTGCCTTCCTTACATTGACGTGATCATAGGGCACACCCAGGACACTAACTGGGAACAGATGTGCCTCCCTCCTGCTTCCACCCTGAGCTCTGACACGAGCTCCACAAGAGGATGGGACACCCATGTCTTTGTAGCAGGAACCCCATTTATGGTTGGCAAGTCTGGATTATTCCTGTGCAATGAGGAGTTTCCATTTAACTGACTGGGTTTGTAATCTATTATTACTAAGTCCAATCCTCCAAGGAGGAATGCAGGAGTAGGTAGCTTGAATAAAGACCGCAAGTGTCCAAGTTTAACGAGGTGGGTGCGGGAGACAGACCTCTCTTCCATGGGCTGAGTGTGCCTTAAACAGGGAGGGCTGTCTGGGTTTCCTCAGTACTTCTGTACACAGCGATGATCCAAACAGAATTACTGAGGCCGAGTAACAAATGATCAGAAAAAGAAGAGCAAAACAGGGGTGGTGGGAAGCACTGGCTGGAAGGGGTAGAAATGAAATTCTTCTACCAAACTGATTATTAATTAAAAAGTGATTTTCAATCCACTTTACCAAACTATGGTCATCCCGGTCATCCACTTGTCTTCCCGACTCAGCTTCAGCGAAAACTTGTCAACAATTTTTTCACCAACGACTACAACTCTCAGGTGGAGGCAGCCTACAGCTCACTTCACCCTGATTGAAGAACCTCCCCACTTTGATTGTATTCCGTCACCATCTTCACATTCCTTGCATGTTGTTATTAAAGACTCTCTTGACATTTAAGCAGACGCACGCTAGTACTCAGTCATAGTCTAGGAATTCTAATGCTCCCAGAGTTCGGCAGGATTTTAAATTATGAAAACTAAGTGTCTGTTTTCAAAGAGAGACATAGAAGGGAGAAACCCAGAGACTCTCTCTTCTTTTTCTTGGCTCTCCTCACAAAGCTTTGGCAACATGACACTACAATGCTATCAGGCCCTCTTTCCCCAGTGTTCTCGGAGTTTATTCAGAGAGAGCCATGAGGCTGTCATCCCACTGCCACTGTCCCAAGTACTGTCTTGGAGGGGGTTAGAAAAGTACAAAGGGGGTCACATTAAGATAATATATTTGTGAAAGACCAGGAAGCAGGTGTGATTACAAATAGCACCGCTAATGGCAGAATAATCACATGTAAAGTCCCTACAATAATGGATTTGTGTTAGGCTTAATGTCTCCCCCTGCTACTGAAACCTGTGCATTTTTCTCCCTGCTGACACTTTCTTAGAGCTTAGAGATGCTGATGTAGAAGATTTAGGAAACTGTGTAGTGATCCCAGTGTTACTGAGCTCCAGCCTCGGCCTGCTATTGTGGATTGCAGGGGAGAGCTCCACCAGGCAGAAAAGAGAACAGCCCAACAGCCGTGTTTTAAAACCAGTGCTGTGCAATTCTCAGGTGGAGGCACAGAACCCCACAGGGCCAGGACCACCCTGGTGAAAACCAGCACTGGCATAAAAAGGTATGGGTTACAAAGGCTGGGCTAGAATCTGGGTGCTGTCCACTGTTTGCCAATGGCTTTGAACAAGTTAATGAGACCTTCTAAAGCTTTGTTTCCTGATCTGTAAAGGATAGGGTGACTGAAAATAATTTCTGACTCTAAGAGGCCTATTATTGTTAAGATCACCATCCATTTAGTAATACCTTTTCAAAGAACAATAAGAAGTATTACATTAAACATGCTCATTAAGTATGAGACACAAACTGATTTCCAAATGTGAGCTTTTTCCTTAAAAAAAAAAAAGATTCTTAGGATTGAGGAAATAAGGTAGGACTCAATGAGATTGCGGGTATGAAGCGTCTAGAGCAGTGCCCTGCTATATAGTGGGAGCACAGAAAACACCCTCTCAAGTGGGTTTCAAGGCCTTCTGAGAAATAATTACAAGCAGACCATGAAGCGCTCAACAGCCCTCCATTGAACTGAAACAGATCGCCAGGGTGACCACCTCCCTGCAGTTTGCCCAGAACTCTGCCAGTTCTAAAACTGAGAAACCCAAGTCCCAGGCATCCCTCAGTCCCAGGCAAGCAAACTGTGACGTCTGGTCCTCCTACTTTCTGTTGAACTGATAGATAAATTTTTAAAAGAACAAGAAATTTTTCCACTATCCTTCTCCTTCAGACTACAATCAGGCTAAACTTTAAGTGGCTTCCTTGGTCTGGAATGCCCTTGCCAATCCCCCTTTCCCTTGTCACCTCCAGAATGTCCCCCCTGAACCCCAAACTCTGCCTGCATTTGGAGAAGTTCTAGTCTTACCCTCCCTACTAGGCTGCACATTCCAGGAAGGAAGAGGCCACCTTACTTTTCTGTCCAGTACTTTGAATAGGTGCTTGACAAAGAGTGACTAGATAGAATCAAACTACCAAAGAATAAGAGTACACACTTTTCCACCCACACACCCTGCCTGGGTCAGGCAGATTATTCCCATCACTTTGGTTGGCTCCCTTTCCCTGAGCTGCTTTCGATATTCACTTTAAAGGTGCTTTAGGTTAAGGGGTTGCTGGAAGCCTGTCCTGAGCCCTGTCCCAACACATGCTGAGCCATGGACATGATGGAAATGCCCAGTCTCCAGGGCTCCTTTTTTCTTTCATTCAAAACCCATCTTCATACATAAGAAACTGTGCTGCCAACTGAGCAAGGTCCAATGGTCACAGAATACATTCAAATCAACACAGTATTTGTGGCTAGAAAAATGTACCTACATCATGAATGTCTCAGCTTTCTAGGGAGGTAAATCTGTCAAACACTTTTTTTCTTGTTGTTAAATTGAAATGTTTTCCTTCTTTTCTAAAATGGAATTCTGTTCTGGCCTGTGAGACACTTCTTATGATATCTCATCCACAGTTTGATGGATGAGAGAAGTCCTAATGAGTCTGACTCACCTGAGTGAACCCAGGTAACTGGATAAACATGAATTTAAATCCCTGTGCCCATGTCTGGTGGACAGTAGGTGCTCAACTATCAAGGAAGGTTCAAGTGCTTCGTTAACAGCATTTGTGGTGGGCAATCCTTATTCTCAACTTACACACAGTTCCTATATCTCTTCCCCTCTGGCTGGGTGGGAGGGACCTATATAAACCATGCCTATTGATTGTGGCAGTTTTTTTCCTCTCCAGTTATAACTCATTACGGCGGCATATCACATGGAAGAATCCGTAAAAAGAGAACATCTAACAGAAATCTTAAATACATTCTATGACCTCAAGAAGCCATATCCTTGACCCAAATGATTTTTATATGGTGTCCATGTGTCTTTCTCTAATGTGCCTAAGTGTACAATGAATGTTAAGGACCTCACACAACTTCTTGGGTTTATAATGCTGGGCTTCCAGGTAATAGCCAGGGTTAATCCTCCATTTAGTCCATTGATAAAATTTCAAAAATACTGTAACTGTCTTTGTACAATAATAATGAAGTGCAGTAAGAAACATTCAAAAAGACTCTGAATACCCACTAAGATGTCTTTCTGAACCCTCTTCCTGCTCAGTGAGAAGAGTCACAGGGTATAACATGAAAATTGAATTAACCAACCTTTCTCTGTTAACAAGCTCTATGTAAGGTGTCCACTGCTAAGAAACATGCATTCTATCTATATTTTGACATCTTCCAACAAAAATGGTAACAATAAAGATGCATCTCACACACCACACTGATTAGAGAGATTAAGTCAGAGTCATACCCATCACCTTTGTTTCTGCCTGGTTGCCTGAACTATCACCATTAGAATCTCCTGGCTTGTCCAAGTAGGAGGCAACACAATGGAAACATCTCCAGCCACTATCCCCTATGGCTAGCTATGGTGATTAAAAAAAATATTGTACTCAATTCTTTAGGGAGGTTTGACTACAGGTAAGAAATACCAGTGCCTTCTCTTTGGAGTCAGAGTTGAGGTTTCCAGGGCTTAGAATCCAGCAGCTGGAAATGTACACAGAACAGCACTCAAGTGCCTTTCACGAGCTTTGGTCATGCTTGGTGCTGACTGACCGCCTCCTGAGTTCTCCCGGGCAACCCTTTCACACTGATTCTGTAGGGCAGACATAAACACCCTCTCTTGATCTCTACTGTAAGGTCCAATTTGGGCATATTGGGTTTGTTTTTATAATAGGGGCATGTGTGACTTCTCCCAGATGTAAATGCTGGAGAGAGGCCTTGTGAGTCAAGTCTGGTGGCAGGGAGAGATTTCTCTTCCCACTCTAACATTGCACTCATCTTTTGGGAGCCGTGCAAACTTTGATTGCCTCTTCCTGTAGTGCTCAGTGGTGCAAATATTTTTCAAATTCAAGTTAATAAATATATTTTGAGATACTTGGAGGTTCTGGTATTTCCTGGACTGGGAAATGCCTTCTTTGAAGGAAAGAGAAGTAGCTCTTCAGTCAGTTCTGTCCAGGGCACCCCTCTAAATGAGGTGACACACTAGTTTGCTGCTCAGAAAATGGTGGGCAATGCCAGTGATGTGAGATAGGAAGGCTGCTTAAGCACAAGAACACCTCTGCATAGACCTGATTTCTCCAATATCTCAGGTTCTATGGGCACAATGCCTGTTAGTCAATTAAAAAGTACATTTCCAGACATGGGTGAATGAAATGGCAACTGTGAAAGTGTAAGCATGGAAATGCTGAGCTTCACAGAACAGGAACCCTGAGGTGAGAGGAGCTGTGAGTGTAACTGTACCTTGCCCCAAACTCTCCCAAATGTGCCAGGTCTGCAGCCCTGACCCTCAATCTAATTCCTGATAAGGGCTTATCTTAACTCTATCACAGGACAAGGGGTCTTTAAATACTAAAAACTGTTGACATTTTCTTGTGTATTTCATCTGATTGAATACTAGCTAATAGATAAAATCTTGTTTTGGTTTAGACCCTTCCTAGCACTGAAACTCTCTTCTGAACATGTGTCTGGTGTTTTCAAGAACCCATTAGTGTTGGCTAGCACTGCTCAGTTGATTGACAGTGCCAATGGAAAATTAGTTATTCATGGTTTATTTTTGCTCTAGAACATAGAACCAGGAGGGCCGCCCTACCATTTTACTCACTGTTATACTCATTAGAGGGTCCAGCAAGGTTCCTGCTGTTATAGGTTCCAGGTAATGTCTGCTAAATGCATGAGTCGATAAATGCATGAATGAATGAACGTATCCCTCAGCCTGCTTTCCATGACCCCAAAGATCAGCAGGTACTTGTCATATAAAATTTCTATTGAGGAAACCTGACCAATGTGGTAACTAGACTAATTTCATACATCAAGGTGAAGAAGGGAGAGGTAAGAAGAGGCGAGTAGACTTTTAGGTAGGTAGTCAGGAAAATAAGGGAGCAAGTTCCTAATAATGTGAAGAACTTTTTTTGCTTGGCAAACTTCTTCTGCAAGGGCCAGCCAGGCAGGAAATACTGTCAGCCCTACAGGGCATAGGGACTCTCACAATTACTCAACTTTTCTTCAGTAGCCCCAAAGCAGCCACAGATAATTTGTAAATGAATGGATGTGACCATGTTCCAATACAACCTTATATATGGACACTGAAATTTGAATTTCATAAAATTTAATTTTCTTTTGATTCCCACTCCCAACTATTCAAAATGCAAAAAGCTTTCTTAGCTCATGGGATTTGGTCCATAGTCTGTAGTTGTCAACCCCTGCTTTTGACAAGCACTATTTTGACACTCTTAATAATTAATTCTCTCAAGCTTTGAAAAAACTGAACCCTTCAGAATTAACCTGTCTCTTCTTTCATCAAAGCAGACTCTCAAGCAAAAATATTATTTGGAGTATCACTGGTATCTACCACACGGTAACTTCTGGCCAGATGATCTTCTTGGATTCCTACCACAGGTTGAAAAGTCTACCTTCAGTTTGATTAGCAGCTGAAGGATGAAGGAAACTCTATAAATAAATGAAATCCGCAAATGATCAAAGAATCCTCACATCAGTTTGTACTACTATTCAGGCCATATCTACAAAAAAAAAAAACAACATTAAAGCTGCCAGGAGATAACTACTTCACTTATTAATGGTTTACCTCCTTCCTTCTTCCTGCTGGCTCTTTGCAGAGAGTGAGGAGTAACAAATAAATATCCAGTTCCTGAGTAACAGGGACCCCACATTCAGATTTGCAGTCTGTAGTGCCTACCTGAGCAAACCATGAAGCCAACTTTAGTAGATAATTTACTCTAGGTAATGTTTAAGAATTTAATTTTATCAATTAAATAAACAAATGCAGAAATCTGTATCACTTTATAAACCCTACCACCAACATATGTAAATTCAGGCTGAATTCAACTTTTCAACAGCTGACTATGATACTTCATTCAATATAAGTGAACTTTGTGAGATAAATATATGACTTTTCTCCTTTCCAATAAACATGCTATATTTAAAGATGTTTCCAAAAACTTACATAAAAATCTGGGGATTTTATGACGTACCCTTTCCCTGTATAAATATTCTGCTATTCTAGTAAGTTCATATCTATTGTCTGAATGAAAAATATTAACTAGCTGAAGAAAATAACTTTTGAGACAATCTTACTTTAAAAATTATAATGCCATATAAGATGATAAGTAAATTTTAAAAAGTCCTTTGTATCCTGAAAAGTCACAACAAAAAGTTTAAGTGTGTTTTGGCTGATTTTTCTCTGCAACTGTTTGAAGCTATAAATGACTTACTTCAGTAAAATTCCAAATGTAATTATCTTCTGTACTTAGCCCAGGGCTCTCCATATATCTCAGCATTGCTGTCTTGCATATAAAACAGCCTTTCCGATGGCTGGTAACAATATAATGTACAACATTGTTTTAATTTCCTCCAGTCAGCTAACCTCTTGCCTGCACTAACCAGCCAGAGAAGAAGCCACAGTGAGTCACCAAGCACTCAAACGCGTTTGGAACTCAGTTGCATAAATGGGGTTTGCAAGGTCAGGCTTTTGCAATTGTACATTTTAATAATCTCCATTTCTGACCCAATTTTTACTTTTAGCAACTAATTTTCTATTAGCTATACCAAGAATGGAATTATTGATAAAACACGGTAGTTCATACACAAGTTATATTGGAAGTGGAACCCATATTAACAATGCCCCTCTCCCCTGTTCCTTACAACTGGGATCCACAGGAAAACTGGCAGAAGTTTATTTTCTCTAGTCATAAAATACATTCAGTATGACCCAGTAGGTTTCCAAGTACAAGATTTTATGTATGTGTGTATTTGTATGCATTCATGTCTGTGTGTGTGTTTCAAATGTGTGCAGTGAGCTCTCGGCTGTTCTGTAGAGGGACAAAGACAGGCAAGGATGAAACACAGTTTCTGTTTTACGCTGGAATTTAACTCTGGAAGATGTGCCTGCCTGTGCGCTCACTCGTCACTCGCCAAGCCTTGCCCACTTTTGCTAGCTCTCTCCCTCTCACTCTCCCAGGCTTGTTTCCCCAACTGCAGCTTAATAGTATTAGCACCTTAGGGGACTTAACCTAACAACAGATAAGCAGAGAGTTGAAGGAGAAAAGAGAAGGAAAGGGAGTGAAGGAGAGACGGACACTGAAAGGGGTGAGAGATGGCTGCATGCACACAGACACACAGAACTCCGAAGAATGAACTGAGGTCGAACTTCCCAAAGAGCGAAAGATCAAATCAAAACACATGCAGCAAGTTTTGGATCTCCCATTCAATAATGAGTACACAGGAACTCAATGCAGAATACTGGAGAAGTCTGGAGTGTGAGGAACACTGAGGTAAATGAAAAGGAAATTGGGTTTACCTGTAGCTCTAACTGCTGAACAACCTGCATTTGTACTCTACATTGAGCTGTACTTCTATCGTCCAGCGCATGCTCGCTGTTGAGATGTCTGCAACAATACATAGAAAATCATTAAGCGAAATGGAGAAACAAAAGGAAAATATAAGTTACCAGGATGTTTAGACACACACTAGGTCTGGTCTCCCAGTGGAGAGCAGTTTTGTGGGTGGCCTGCTCTGCCCATGCCCATCACTTAGTACTGATATTACATGAAATTTAACACTGTCATCACCAAAATAAAAGTCTTCTAGGGACAAGTTCTGCAGAGCATCTGGAGATAAACATTTACACATAAATAAGAAAATTTAAGAAATTAAGTCAAGGCAGCATTCAAGACCACCTCAATAGGCAGAAACCTGAGACAAGGCTCAGAGTTCAGAATTGTCTCATTTGTATTACGGTCCGAATATGAGCATTTGTTCACAAAGAAAAGTGACTTTATATTAATTATGTACAACCTTATATTGAAATGCATTAACATGAATGTCAAAAATGGTAAAAGGTGGAAAATGGTATAACTTTAAATATGAAATCTGAAAC